>NC_142164.1:107446823-107752015 GCF_024610735.1 Ursus americanus
AATGGGCAGGTGGCCAAGCTTATGTTGACTTGGCTTGTGAGGAACTTGGCTATGGAAAAAAGATGAAAAATGGGGGCTTATAGATGGGTTCAGTGATGAGAGAGGAGTGTGTGTGGGGAGGTGGGTATCATCCATTCATTACAGATATTCATCAAGTACCTCTATTTTTGGCCAAGCCTTCTTCTAGATAGTAGGTAACTGTGGTAACCAGCTAGACTTGGCTACCGCCCACCCATGGCTTCGGAGCCAGGCACATCAGGGCCCATACCCCATACCTCTACTTCCTTGCCTGGTGACTTTGGGCAAGGTGTGCTCCTCTCCGAGTCTCAGTTTCTGCCTCTGCAAAATGGTAGAGTGAGGCCTGCCTTGCCCAGGTGTGCAAATTTTAACAAGCTGCGATACTTCAGGCCCCTGAGTCTTTGCCCGGCGTTTGAGAGGTACTCACCGAATCCATGCATGCTTCTTTTCCTCCCTTGAGATGCTCACTGGGTGACCTTGGTGGGAGAGGGGTTTCCACATGGTGACAAGCAGATCATGCGCTGTAGCCCCGAGGGAGGGAGGAAACACGGTTGCTCTCAGACAGCACATCAAGAGGTCTCTAGGGGGTGGAAGCATAAGCAACCTCCCCCTGAAGCAGCTAGAGATTCGGAGGAAGTCAGGACTCAGGGAAGGCCAGGACTGAGGGAGGGAAGTTAATTTATGGAGCAGAGGAATTCCGTAGGGCACAGGGGAACCTTTCACCCTGTAGGGATGTCCACATTCTTTGCTGACCTCATTTCATTTGTATGTATACCCTTCTCTTATCTTTCTACGCACCCCTAAAATGAATTTTATTTCCTGCCACGAGAACCAACATTAGTGACGGGGTTTAGCCCAGCCCAGAGGCCCTGGGCACTGAGGCACACCGATGGTCCTGCCAGTGATGGTCCAAATCAGTCATGGGACCAGGGGGCACCGAACAGCTCACACATGCACAGTACTAGCTGGGCCAGGCAATGCTTTTTCCATGGGCTATGTCTTTGAACACACTTCCCTCAAGTGGCACCTCACAAACTCTTCTGAGTTGCATGATGATGAGTTCCCCCTCTTCTTGGCATCTTTAAAGCTCCTTGCCCCTCTGAGACGCCGAGCGGTGCGTTTGCAGATGAGGGCCGCGAGGTCATCCTCCTTTTGCCTTTCGGGGGTTGTGGGTTTGTGCTCTGGATGGGCTCTGGAGAGAGGCCTTTTCCCACACACACTTGCAGAGTCTGCACCAAGAACAGAAGTTTGGAGGGGAATTGAGTGGGCAATGTCCCATCACCTTCCGCTGTGTCTTCACCAGCTATAAATAGCCATGCTTGTTTGTGCTCTTCCAAACAAGCACGCAGTGCACGGGGAAAGCTGCCAGGAAAACCACTCTGGTTCCAGCTTCTTGCTCCCCTGGCCTTGCTTGGGCTGCCCCACATTTAAATAGGAAGTTCTCAGTCAAAAGTGCCTGTGATTCCTGGGACACCTTTGGCCACCAGGTGGGTATGTAGGGTCTCTGCAGTTATCAGCAGTGCCTTTGGATCCCTATTTCTCAGAAAGGGAGGGAGCCGCCTCCTGCCCTTCCGCCGATAATCAAAGGAAACTGGGCTTACTGCTGTTACAATTTTGTCCTCTCCTGATGGGAGGATTCTACCTCCCCAGGCAGTGACGTTGCAGGGCAGAACTCTCCTAAAGGACTGGCTTCACATCTGCTACCTTTACAGATGGGTGGAGTCCTCTTACAGTTGCTCATTGGAGAGAGGAGAAAATCTCTAGAAGCATGAAGCATGTGCATGTGGATACGCATTTTGATTATTGCCATCCCAAGTGTGGTAGGCAAAGACCAGACTGGATGTCAGGAAGCTGCCATCTGGTTTCAGCTCTGCCGCTAATTAGCTGCGTGGCCTTGAGCACATAACTCCCGTCCTTGGAGCAAAGACCCCTGTCTGTAGTAAAATTAAAATAGGGGCTTGAGCTGGGTAACATGTACCCAGTTTTAGCGGTCAGAGCCTAAGTGTGTGATGTCACAAGCAGGCAGGCAGGGAGCGGTCACTTCCTTTGGCCTCGCTTCCTTGGTGCACAGTTGGACCAGGACAAGGGGGCTGCACAATCAGATGGGGTAGTTTCACATTAGAAGGGGCAATAAAACAAGGCTGTGGAGTTGGAACAAGAAAGAAGACAGGGTAACTCGCGTCATTTCCCAAGGATCTTCACATTGACATCTGCCATCGTCCAAATTCGTTGACACCTCCCGAGTGGGATGAAAGCTGGAAACAAAACAGAAGATTTGCAGGATGCATCTAGTTTTCCTGAGCATGAGGACAGGCCATTTCTGTTTCCTCCCCTTTCCTTTCCTTCTCAGCCTTTTTTCCTCACCCTGTAACAAGTTTAGGCGGTTGGAGCCCAAACATTTACATCAAGGTAATAGGACCTTCCGAGAGTAGGCAGGGGGTCTGCCAAAAAGAGTCCTCACCTGGACTCAGGATCTTTTGTTCAGTAGGGATCTGTGGATTCCCTCTTTTCCCCTTCAGCCTGACTCCCCTTCAGAAGGGTCGGGGGTCTCTTGGGTGTGGCATTCGGTTGTTGCTGTTCGTGCTGCCTTTCGTTTATTTGCTGATTTGCTTGCCTCGGCTTCCTGCGCACTTCAACACCTTTTCCAGGCCACATGTCTTGGCTTAACTGTCCCAACTTGGGCTAAATTGGGCCATGCCACTGGCTGAGCTCATGTTCTCCAGGGACGCACATGGCGCATCTTCCACATTTCCGACTGTACACGCCCCGTCTCATATCTTGGGTCTGAGCGGCCAGAGCAGGCACCTCCAGGCCAGTTGAGCGTGTGATTTTTGTTTATTAGGAGTACTTTTTTAACTTGGGGAGCAAACGCGATTTACCCAGCTGGCAGTGAGCTGCAGTGACACAGGCTGCCCGGCATTCTCAGTGACTCACCATCCCCAAGACCAGGAGACTGAGTGAAGCGGCTTTGAGAAGTGGTCAAGAGCGTGGGCTCTGGAGTCAAAGTTAATAGGTTCAAATCCAGACCCTGCTGTCCTACTACTTTAATGACCTTTTGTTAGCTAGTGACTTAATGTCACCAAGCCTCTGTTTCCCATCTATATAATGAAAATAAAGGGCATCACAGGTGGGGTTCTCCAGGAAGCAGGCCCCGAGGCAGCGTTTAGTATGCCAGCTATGTTTTAGGGTGTAGAGCCCATGGAAGGGAGAAGGGAGCAGCGCTGGCCCGAGGGAGAAGTCAGGTTGTGATACTGGCTCACCAAAGCCTTGGCTGACTCCACCGGGAGGGGCTGAAATGGCCCGTCTGAGTTGTCCTGTGTTGGGCTGATCTGGCCAAGATTTTTATACTGTGGAGTGTGGGCTGCCCTAGAAAGAATATGCCTTGGTCGAGGAGGCTCTCTGTAACTGAGGTGGTCGCTGGAGAGGCCAGTAGTGCCCCCAGCAACAGGGGCAACCAGCCCTTCACCAAAGGGGACTCCGGGCAGCGTGACTCTGTGTCTACTATGCAGAGCAGATACTCGAAGGGGTGGATGTGAAAATTGAGTAACAGACAAAGGAGCTTATCCTGGTGCCTGGCTCTTGATAGGCAGTCAGTAGGCAGTAGCTGCTGCTCTTATTTCTATGCGATTGTAGGGTCCACTTATTCCTGCTGGTGTCCTTGAGCTCGTCCACCTGTTGTCTGCAATTTAGCCTCCCTGTCCAGTAAAGCAAGGAGACTTCCCTGCCAGTTGCCTGTTCAAGTCATGCGTTTCGAGGGTCCATAACCAAAACTGCTGAGAAAAATACAAGACAATAACATTGTTTTGATTTGAAAATCAGAAAGGAGTAAGGGCAACCTTGTTCTGGTATCTTTGGAAATATGGTGATATGCCTGCTTTCTTTTATTTTCTCCTTTTATTCAACAGCTGTGGGCATGGAAACTCACCATACATAAACCATCTCGGGAGCGAGTAGATTCTAAAAGGATTGGATTTTTCTTTTCTTGTTGAATTTAGTAACATCCTTTTTGCCAAAATGGTACCCATGTGTTGGGCAGACTGGAGGAGAGCAGAGACCATCAAGGGCTGCAGCCTCATTGGGTGTCAGCTACTCCAAGCATGTGCTTTGGAGAATTTCAGAAATTCTGTTATTTTTCAGAACTGAAATTCATTAGCATTGTTGTAAGAGTCTATAAATACAGTGAAAAGCATTTACAAATAGACATTGTAAAATGCTTCCACACCCACAGTCTGAACACTGTCAAAACACCAGCTGCAGCTTCCTTACTTGGAAGGATCAGAACCTTTTTTAAATGACACCTACTGTGTTTTCAAAATAGGCTTGCTTCTGGCCCTGTATAGAAGATAATTTCAGCCGAAAGCCTGTGTCTGGCTCTTGGCATGCGGGGTCAGGGCTCAGAGAGATGAGAGGATCCTAAGCTCCTGCCCGTCAGAATGCGCCTGGCGCTTTAGCATCTGGGCACAGGTCGCTCGGGGATGGTACTTCCTCTTTCCTTAAGTGGTCCCTCCTGACATGGGCCTCTCGGTCTAGGATCTGTAACTGCACACACTCCACCTGGTTCCCAGGTGAGCTCCAGGTGTGGTCCCAGGTGATCACAGGGGCACCTGTGGTTAGGGAGGTTCTTCAAGGAGAGTTTGTAGGCAAGGGCCCGTCTCACCTTTGACCTTGGCAATACTGTTGGGGAGAAAGGAGAGGGAGCATAAGCTGCTTGAACTGTATGAGTCTCTGCTGTTAAAAGTGAGCTTGAATGAAGGAAAATTTTACCTATAGTCTTATCCCAGAGACAACTACTGTTAACATTTTGGACTGTTTCTTTCCCATCTTTTTCCCTCCATATGATTTGGTTTGTTTTCCATTCGTTTTAAATAGTTAGGGTCATTCATACTGAATGTCCTCCAGCTTCTGCGGAAAAAATTGCGTCTATTGTACAAACACATAATGCATTTCCATTTCAGGACAAAGGCAAATAAATGTTCATGAATTCCACAACTGTTTTTGAGCCCCTGCCATGTACCAGGGGCTGAGCTGGGTGCTAGAAATCACCCACCACACTGTCCAGTCTTAAAAGAAATAATAATCCCTCTTCCTAATACCTAAGCAGGGCATGTGGGTGTATATACACAGAGGGGTAGGTCACTTTTAACTTGTCTCTCTCCTTTGCCACTGCAACATCAGCCTTTGTCCTTCCTGTCATAATGTGTTTCTAAATATCATTTTCATGGCTATATAAAAGTCCATCAAATATAGGTTACTCAGCTGTTTCCCTCTTTAGAAAAGATTCGAGTTTCAGTTTTTCTTTATTACAAATAACACTGCAGTAAACATACTGATCTGCAAAACTCACTTGGGCATTTCAGACTATTTCTTTAGCATAGCCTCCCAGAACTGGACCAAAGCAGATGCCCATTTTAAAGGCTGTTGGTATACACCCTATTTCTTAGAAATTACTTGTTTTTACCCTGAACCATTCCCCAAAGGCTTTGTGGTAACTTTCCAAAATGCACCTACAAGAATAAAATAGTTGAGAGTGACAGTGAGGGGTCAAATAAAGGTAGCAAAGTAATAGAGCCCAGGACAAGACGAGCACAGTAATGAGCAGTAGGGTTCTCTACAGTCCCTCAAGATAGGCTCACAGTTGACTGGAAGTTTCTAGCTGTCAAATCAAAGAGGGAGGTGGCATCTCCAAGACTCACAGTTACCAAAATGCATGAAAAAAACCACATGTTCAGAAGCAGCCGAGCTGAGCTGTTCTGAGATACAGATCATTAACAGCTACATAAAACTCCTTCTCCCACCAACACCCCCTCAGATTCTGTCCCCAGCCACCCCGCCAGGGTGTCACCTCAAACCAACTTTCCCCTTGGCAAAAAAAAAAAAAAAAAGCCCAGTGGAATTAACTGGACTTTTGTTGCCTGAGTGACCTTTTCTCCCTGGACAGAACACGTGTTCTCATAGGTTTTGGTCCTTGGTGTGTTCCCAAAAGGACAGGACTGTCTGGCTCTGGGTATAATTTGAGTTGTGTTAGTTTGGAGAATGACAACACCAAGTCATTCCAGCTCTGTAGTTAGGAAGTAATAAGATCAGGAGCCCTCAAGAACTTTGAAAAATGAAAATGCTTTCCTACTCATAATGGTGCATTTCCAAAACATTTCATTCAGAAGGTTACATTCAAATTAGTAGCCACGGGGGCCCTGCCAATAAAATGTTTTGAAATAAATTTCCTTAGTCTCGACGCTCCTGTTGGCTTGGGGTCTGTCTGAGGGAGTATGCCCTGTGGGACCTGACTTTTGGTGGCCAGGGGATGGAAAGTGGGTCTGCTATGGAAACTTGGCCTGGGGGCCCCCACAGCCCTAGAAGGTGGAGCTGAGGTGGGAAATAAAGGCTCTGCTCTGAAGCTCAAGCTGCTTCCCCCTTCCAAATACAGTAGTCCATGTCCTCCTTGAACTTTACCTTCAGCCAACCTCTGAAAAGCCCAGAAAGTCTCATAATACCCACCCACAGTTTTAGAGCCATGCTTTCTCTTGGTGGGGGTCAAGCCATTTGGCCCAGCCCTGTTGCCCAGGAGTTCTTACCTCTGCTGGTCTTTGGTTGAGGGTGCTTGAGGTTATGCTTGAGGTTACAGGTCAGTCTTGTTTGTTTGAGAACTGACGGGGGCTTACCTCCTTCCACTGGGCCTTCTCTACCATCACAAGAATATGTGAGTCACGTTGAATGCTACCTACCACCGCCCCTTCTTGAGTGAAGAAACCCAGGGGTCAGCCCTGTCGAGTCCCTCCCTTTCCCCCGGTTTATAGGTCTCCTGCCTTAGCTGTCCTTCCATCTCCCATTACTTCCAAGACAAACAGAACCCTCTAGTATTCAGCCCAGTAGTCTGACCTTTGCCTACCTTTCTGCTCTCACTAGTCTCTGGGGACCTCAGGCTTCAGCCCAAGGATCCCTGGCCACACTGGGCACTCCCACCTCCCCTGGGGTCCTTGCTTAATCATGCCTCTTGCTGATATGTCCTCTCTCCCTTTTCCTCCAAGGCCCGGCTGGAATGCCACCTCCCCTGTGTGTCCCTGGCCATACTACGCAGATCTCCTGCACTGACCCAGCCCTTTCTTCCCGTAGGACTTTGATGTGCCCATCCCTTACACAGCTTGTGCCGTGGGGGCCTGTATGTGTCTGTCTGTCTCTTTCTCCTAGACCATGAGCCCCTCCAGAGTAGGAACTACCTGGCCTGGCCCTCTCAATAGCCCTGCATGATAGGTGTTTGACAGGCGCTCCGTGAGTAACTCTGCTACTCATTGTGTGGTTTGGCTTCAGGCCATGGTGACAGCCACGAGCCATGAGATGGACTATTTCTGTTGCTTTCCCAGAACAACTGCTTGGCTTCTCCCTCTCACTTTATGGGTGAGGATCTTTTCCTCTTTCACTACCATCACAGACCGCAGATAATCTCGTTCGGGGCTCATCCCCCTGAAAGGGTCTAGAGAACTGCCCTTTCAGAAGAATTTGGAGGAACCTTCTGTTCACGCGCGAGAGGGCTATTTCTCTCATCCTCTCAGAGGCCTGTTCCTGTCCCTCAGGGCTGTTCCTAGCCCAGATACAGAGGGAAGTCACTCGTGTCCTGATGGGCAGGGGGGCACCCACCCAAGAGCTGTCTAATTTTACAGGCCCGTGCCCCAGCGCCAGCTTTCCGGCTGCCAGATCTTAAACTCAACCCCTTGCGCCTGTCAACAACCTGGCTGATGCCTCCGCCTCAGGCCAGAAAACCTTTTTCTCAAGGTTAAAAGTAGCCGACCTTTGACAAGCAGCTTTGGCTAAATTCCTTGCTCCTTAAAAAGGAAGCTCCCGGTTATCATTTGCTGGTGCTTATTTGGCCATGGGGCGGGAGCAGGCCCCACGTTGTACCCTGTGTACCAGCGGGGGGTTAGTGGCTGAAGGTGTATTGCTGAACAGTCGTTATTAAAATAGCCCTCTCTGAAAATGTGTGCTGAAGAGGTGGGCATCCAGTCTGTCCTCCAGTCTCACCGAGGCCCGTTTGGTTGGACAGGTCGTTGGCTCCCACCGGCTCCCTCAGAGGTGACGGTGCCACCCGCCCCATTCATAGCACGCTCCTGACCACGTGTGCAGCGAGAAAGCTGACACAATGACAAGGACACACACCAATTATTAAATGCCTGGACTTGTGTTTTTAATGTAGGGGTGAAGGTCCAAAGATTGACTTGGTGGGCAGTTCGATATCTGGCATCCTGGACAAGGATCTCTCGGATCGCAGCAATGACATCGGTGAGTAAGGAGAGCGTTCTGGCTTCTCTTCGCAAAATTTTAAAAGAACTGCAGAGTGTGGCTTGCCCCTTCAAGCAGCCTGATGAGAACTAACACAGCCATTTAAATGGAAGCCTCATAGCCCACAGTCGGTTTCAGATGTCACAGTTTTGTAAAAAAGGGGAACTGATGGTGGTTTCCACATTAAAACAGAATGCCTGGGATTTTTACTCTCCCTGACCTTGGGAGAACGGTCTAATGAAAAGAAGTGATGAATAAGCCTTTTGTAAAAGTGGGCATTAGCACTTATATTCATATTTTCCAGGGACTTATGTATTTAGTGTAAAAAGGTGAATGGGTGAAAATGCAGAATGGCCAAGTTCGTTGTAGTCACAGCACTCAGTGTTTTGAGTTTGAATTTAAAATGAGCTCTGGCGTGATAATTGCCACTTAGTTAAGAACATGGGTGGGTTTTTCAAAGGTCAAGATAGCGCTATGATAAAGGGGAAGGTAACTAAAGTCTCTGTGGGGAAACAAGCGGGAGGGTCTTGCGGGTATGTGCTGGGTGGCGTGAGGTTGTATGAGTGCTGGTTGAGGCCCCTGTTGGGCTGACTCAGGTGACAACGCTTCTAAGAAGTCTAGATTCAGGGGCTAAATTTTTTTTAGCTTTACATCTTTTATTTGTACCTATCATGGTCATAATATTCTACATAATAGGGCTGTATTTTGGAATTTGCCTTTTTTAATTAAATTTTTTTACTTTGAAATAATTAGAGATTTACATGCAGTTGTAAGAAGTAATACAGAGAGAACTACATACCCTTGACCCCTTTTCTCTCAGTGGCAACATCATAATGAAACTGCAGTGTGAGAGCATAACCAGGATATTGACATGGACACGTCCACCGGGTTCCCTAGTTGTACTAGTACTTGTGTGTCTTTAGTTCTTTGCAGTTTTGTCACGTGGGTAGGTCTGTGTATCTACCACCTCGGTCAAGATACAGAACATTCCATCGCTACCAGGATCCCCCTGTGTTGCCCTTTTATAACCATACCCATGTCCCTCCTGCCCCCCACCCTTTCCCAAACCTCCACAGCCACTCTCAGGGACTGATTTGACCTGGAAGATTTCCAGCATCTTTTGCATTCGCTGCTCAATTTAGAAACAAACGTCTGGCCATTGGCAAGCCCGTAAGAGGCACCCGAGAGCCTAACGTGAGCATTCTTATCAGCTGGGGTTACTCCTCTTTGGGGTGCTGTGTTTTTCCAAACCTGCTAATAGAGTTGCATGTATGCAACTGCTGACTTGCAGTCTCTGGTCTGATCGTGTGGAGCCTTGGTGGTAGGATGTGTCATTGTGGCCCTAAACACAAAAATATTTGCTCTGTCTCCAGAGACTGTTTTACATCCTCAGCCTTTGAGAAGCCCAGTCAGGAAGCATGACCAAGGGCTTCTGACAGCTTGGGCTGATGGAATAATAATAGAAATACGGGCCTGCTGGAGCTTTTGACCTGGTTAAAGGGCAGAGCAGAGCAGGGCAGTGATTGGCTATGAATGAGAAGGAGTCATCAGAATGAGCCTGATGAAGTCCTTGTCTTGCCGCTGTGGCTGAGCATTCGGGCCCACACTTTAAGGCAGGATGGCCAGTTGGTGAAGTGGCAGAGAAGGTAATGTGGGGCCCCCCACAGGAAGGGAGGTGTTCTCCCTCCTCCAGAGTACACACGGCTGTGCCTTGCCTGGGAGGGGCATTGGCCTTTGGCCCTTGTTTTCTTTCGGTCTGGGGATGACTCACGTGGCTCTCATCAAAATATGAATTTCATATTTCTCAGTCCGACAAGCTAGTTTGGAAATGTTGGGGGCCTTGATCGAAGTGGGTTAGTCTATGGAAGTTCTTCATACGTGGAAGCTGAGCACCTGCTGTGTCTATTTGGGAGCCCAGAAGGAGCTGCTGAGGCTTAGTTTGCTCTCATTTGACCAAGAAGATGTTAATCCCAGAAGGCTGTAATTCCCCAAGCTAATCGTGTAATGCATATTATTTGCATTGCAAGAAGTGATGATCGGCGGCCATGTAACTGACCACTAAATACTTGAGTATCTACTCAAGGGCGAGGCCGAATGGATACCAAGGCCCTCACACACAGGCCCAGCCTTCCAGCAGCTTCATGTCTCTTTGGGCCGCTGGGATGGCAAATGGAAAGTGAGGTGACACCAGCGGACTGTCTCACTGACCACTGAGTGGTAGAAAGTAATGCCAGTCAGAGCTGGGGATGCTTCTTGGTGCCCAGAGTGCTGGGACAGGCTCTTTGGGGGAGGGGGGAGGCAGACTTATCTGGATCTAGAAGCTGGATTCACTGAGGCAGAGGCAGGCAAGGAGATCCCGTGAGGAGTGCTGCTAAGTGAGCATGGATCAGCCTGGCTGTAGGAGAGGCTTCGTGCCGGCACAGAGGGGAGCTGCCCTGCAGATGGAGGTCTGGGCGGGATTCAGTAGGAGAGGGATGCGTTTGTAATTTATTCGGTAGGTGGTGGGTTGACACTGAAGTGACATGATCAGGTCTAAGCATTCAGATAATAACTGATGGAGCTCTGTGGGACTGATCAGATGAAGGAAAGACGGGTGTTGAGAAGTCAGGTTATTTGAGAGTGCGGGTGAGGGGCGGTTAAGAGAGAGCCCGCATTAAGCTGCACCACAGGATCACGAAAAAAGGAAAGCAGCAAAGCCAGAAGTATTGCCAGGCCTCAGGCACAGACTGGATTTGGGAGCAGGGAGGAGGAGAGACTCCTTTGTCACCTGTGAGGTTTTAGGGTTAGGGAAAAATGACTTGGGTAGAAATAAGCATGTCTGGGGGAGGAACTGGTTTGGGGGGAAATGAGGATTTATTTAAGCATGTTGACTTTGAGATCTGGTCGAATGTCCCCATGTCAGTGCTGGATGAGGCAGAAGCCAGAAGGTCGAGGTTGGGGAGGGCCTAGGTTGTAGAGGCCAGCGGGGATTGCAGGTCGAGATTAGGACCTTCCAGGAGACCGAGCGCAGGGCTGGCACCTACAGATCCACGTGTGGGTGCAGACTGCTGCCTCTGGGCCGGGAAACCTTCGGTAATTTACACCAGCTCTCTGGGCTGCAGCTTCTTTATTGATGAAGGAAACTAATAACTTTCCCAACTTCCTCACCTTGTCTTCCAGAGTTCTGTAAAATCACTTGATGGGCTGCACAACGATAGAAATGCTTATTATCGATGCTGTTGTTTGCCTAGAAGGGATAGTTAAGTCAGGAGGATAAGTAAAGTCCTTAGCATGAGAAAAGAGAAAGAAGGAACTAGAGCTTGAAGACCAAACCATGTACAAAGTCCCCATCTAAGGGAAAAGAGGAATCTGGCAACATCTCAGAGGCCAAGGGAGGAAAGGATTTTAAACAGAATGTCAGCAGGCCCAAAGGCGGAAATGCTCTTGCAGGTGGGTTGGTCAAGGAGAATAGGACACTGCAGAGGGGCTGGCTCCTTTCAGGGCTGCTTTGTGTCTCTGCTTTTGTAGCATTTGTTCATTGCTTTGAATTAAGAAGGAAATTATTTGTACCAGAATGTTTTGTTAGTGATTCAAACAATTGAAGCTGTCCAAATGTGAGCAGCAGTGAATAGCCGAATACAGCCCTGAAAGCCATTAGAAATCATCAGTGTTAGCTATAAATAAATCTGTTTCCTCTTAATAAAGCTATAATTTTAAATTATTGTAATATTGAATTAGAGAACATGGCTTTTTCAGATCTCGTGTGGGCAGCTACCAGCATCTGTCAGCCCACAGTAATTTAGAATGAAATCAGTTGGTCCAAAACGAAGTTGTTGATGTCGGTTTGAGATACTGTGTATCAAACTACACAGCCATATTTCAAGTAACATAATAGGAAACGTGGATGAGCTCCAGAGCAGGCCTGTGCATGAATAGAAATGAAAATTAAATTGTCCGGTTTTCTCTTGCTGACGGAAGAATCTGTGCTCCAGTTGAATGGGAGATTATAGGCCGAGGAGTCAAGTGCCATGACATTTACTTTTATTCTGCCATATATCGTAGTTCCCACGGCATGGCGGGATTTATTATCACGCTTCAATACCGTGGAGATTTTCCGACTTTTTCCCACCAAAGCACATAGATAGCAGCGGGGCCCCAGGAGGGAAGCCGCCTGGGAAGTAAGCCATCTAGTTGCAACTGATTGACTCAGAAACAAGCCTTCTCATTTCTCCTCTGTTGCTTGCCTTCGTTGATCATCGTTCCCCATTCTATTCAGATCTCACCCCACTTTCCCCACCTCCAATCCTTTTGGTGGCCATCACCCCCTCTTCACATGGGGAAGCTGGGCATTTCTCCTCCGTCTTCCCAACCTGATCCATAGATATGCACTTGACCTTGCAGTCAATTTGGGGGCCAAGGGTTGCTAGCTTTAAAGTCAATGGACTTAGGACATGGAACTGGTTTGGAAGATATGAGTCTAGCTTCATCTTGTCCTCAGATCTCTCACGGATGCCTCCTGGCGTGTGGTTCATTTGGACCAGGAAATGCAAAAGCACTTCCCTACTGACACCCTGGGAATGCTAGTAAGAGCTCATTGATTTGGGATCCTGGAAAGATTCTAGAACTGGATTGTGCTGATGGTTATACAACTCTGTAAATTTACTAAAAATTATTAAGTTGTATGCTTAGCCCAGGTGAATTTTATGATCCACAAATTATACCTCAATAAAGCTGTTAAAAGCAGCTCTGGCTCCTGTCCAGGGACACAGGTCATGATTACACACCAACTTATATCAGGACTATTTGAGAAGCGATACGCATGTCTCCAGTGTGATGACAAAAAGCAAAAGAGATTGGGCTTTCTAGGGCCATGTGCTTTCTAGCAAGGAAGTGAAACATCTTGAACTTCAGGTGGATGGATCTTGATCCTAGTCAGCCCTCTGAGCATTTTTGCTGTCCTCCCTACACTTCGGGACACTCGGCCTTGGCTCCAGTGTGTTCAGAAGAGGGTCTATGCCGGACCTCTCCCTGCAGTGTCCCCATGTGGCTCTCCACCTCTCACTTAAGACCGTTAGGGCCCACAGTCTAGGTTTGCACTCAGTAAATGATGTCAAGCTGGCAACCAGCACTGGTTTCAGAATCACCTTGCAGTCCTAGAGGGAATGGGCTGATGGTAAGGCCTTGTCCTTCTCGGCACTTCCAAGAGTCTGGTCCCAGATGTATAGTGAGGGTGTTCGCTGACTGACGTTTGCAGTTAGAAACGTCAGGCCACACCCAAACCAAGGCACTTAGCCCTGCCTGCTCAGCCCCCACCAGGGCAGTCCTGGACTTCGGCAGTCTGTTGGGCTGGCTGGGTTCATGCTTAGTTTTGATGGGTTCCACAAGCCTCTTTTACCCCATCACACCCAATAAGAGCAAAAGCAGTAAACATTCAAAGTGCTGGTAGGAAAAGGCTCATGAATGCTGTAAACAGGTTAAACAAATCAAAGTGGGAAGATGATGATAAATGTTGTTGCACTTCATGGGAGTGATGTGTTTGGCGGTGTGAATGATTCTAAAACACAGAGCGTGAGCAGTCCATCCTGCCTGAGCCACTTCCAGCCATCAGCTAGCAACAAGGAAGAGGACTGACAGGTACAATGAGCAGAGGGACGATTGGGTGTTTAGGAAGCGTGTTCAAATGACTCTTGGCTTGGAGAGGGTCACAGTGCCCACGGCCCGTGTGGACCTGTGACCAGCCCCAGAAGCTCACCTGCGCACAGAGGCGGCATGTTCTGCCCTGGTATTTTGTCACCCGCCTCGACAGTCAGGGCGCCTACAGCCTTTCTTCGGCCCAACAGCTTGAGTGTCTCTACTTTTGCCACATGCTGAGACATTGACAGCTAGAAGAATGCAAATGCAGAGGGACACCCAGTGGGTGCAAAGTAGTCTCTACTCAGCGGAGAGACGTGCACAGTAACCTTTGCTACTTCCGCGCTGTGCTCAACTGAGGCCTCCGTGCGGCGAATGAACGTGGAAGCAAGAAGGGAACAGGTGACGTGCAGTCTCGGATCACACATGGCATTTATTTGGCCCGCAGTGCCCTCTGCCTGCTGGCCGCGGGCTCCCAGATTGGCAGAGCCCAGTTATGGCTTCCGTTTGACTTGTAAATATCCAGAGGGATCTATGACCTGCCAGAACACCACGCTCAAGAACCCTTTGACATGCTAAAAGCATTATAGACAAAACTACACCTTATTAAGAAGGAAATTTGACTTATCAACTCCCTCCTCTAGCCATGGGCCCTTGGTAAGGCCTGATGTGGACACCTCGGCCCAGACCATCTCCCGCGACCTCGGATTCGTTAAATGAGCAAAGTGAGGAGCACTGAGGAGTGAGGTTGGTGGGCCCCGTCAGAGGGTGATTGGATCTGGTGGTGACAAGCTAAGGATGAGGTGTCAGTGAACAGGAAGCCCTGATTTCGAGCGGGAGGAGCCTCTTTATTTAGCTGCGTGGCGACCTGCAGCGGCGCTCCCCACCTCCCCACGCTTGAGTCATCTCTCACTGAGGTTGTTCATGTTCCTTGGAATTCAAAGACTCAGACACACACACACACACACACACACACACACACACACACACAAGGCTTTTAATTTGAGGGACTGCTGACTTTCATTTTACTAATTAAGGACACTTTAAAAAGCAAATGCCATTGCCTGGTGGGAATAATCTCTGGGTTTAAAAATTGGACAAATTGAGCTTACTGGGAGACTCAAAATATTGACCTTCTTTTCCTTGGCACTTTATAGACAAATGATAGCTTTGTCATGGATGCATACCAGTTCTTGGGGAGGCTTCTGAAAATTACAGGTCCAGCACGTATGTGCAGAAATGAAGGTCTGGGGAGAGAAATGTCAGGGGCGAACAAAAGGCCCCAGAGAGAGGCAGGTGTTCAAGCGTGGGTGAAAACTCACTACTGCCCAGAAATGTACAATTAGCAGATTAATTTTTTATAGAGTTACAGTTACTTGTGGTTTTTTTTCAAATCTCTCATGCAATGTCAGATTTTAAAGGGCAACTTATTTTTTTTAAAGATTTATTTATTTATTTGAGAAAGAGAAAAAGAGAAGCAGACTCCCCACTGATGGGGGAGCCCGACATAGGTCTTGATCCCAGGACCCCAAGATCATGACCTGAGCCCAAACCAAGAGTAGGCCGCTCAACCAACCAAGCCACTCAGCCGCCCCTAAAGGGCACTTTAAATGCTTTGTACCTCTGTCCTCCTCCTTCCCCAAGGCTGGAGAATGGAGGCCTCCAGTTCTAGAGGCGCCTATCCCTCCCAGCGGTAACAAGAGCACTGGGCTTCAGACAGAAGGTCTTACCTCCTTGAGTTTTTTTACTTGGCATTTAATTTTGGGTTCTGTGTAACTCTAGGCATTAGGATATTGTTTCACACACAAAAATTTTCTTTTATGAGTGTCTGACTGTTCCTCTTCTAAGTAAAGTGCTGTTGAATGAGATGAAATGCCCTATTTCTCTGCTCCCTGAAAGGAGACAGGCCCTCGGATGCACCCCGCACTGTAGCAGGCCGTCCAGCATGACACACACTTCTTTGGGTCCTGGGTTTTTATTTTTTAAATTTTTTATTTGAGTAGAGTTGACACACAATATTACATTAGTTTCAGGTGTGGATCTTGGTTTTTCATCTTTAAACCAGGGCCTAGGAGGAAATGATCAAAGGGGCCCAGTTTGGCCTCACAGGCTTGTCTGTCTGGCTCTGTTTCCTTTAGCTGAGTTTCCTGGACATTAATAAAACTGCTCTTTTTTTTGGTAACCTCTGATTCCTCCTAAGATTAAATAGTTTATTCTTTCGTTTGACTCTTTACCACAATTCTTTCAGTTCTCTTAGTTCTTTTAACCTGGAATTGCTAATTTGGCTCTTTCTAAGGTCTCATCTAGGGGGTTTTTTGGCCTGAAGATTTTTGCTTATAAAAGGTTTGTTGGCCGGGGTGCCTGGGTGGCTCAGTCAGTTAAGCATCTGCCTTCAGCTCAGGCCATGATCTCAGGGTCCTGGGATCGAGCCCCACATCGGGCTCCCTGCTCAGCAAGGAGTTTGCTTCTCCTTCTCCCTCTGCCGCTCCCCACCGTTTGTGCTCTCTCTTGCTCTATCAAATAAATAAATAAAATCTTTTAAAAATAATAAAGATTTGCTGGCCGAATGGAAGTTTAAGTAATTAACAATTGTGAGCATAACACATAAGGCATCACTTTTTAATAAAGTTTTTTAAATTATTCATTTACCTTCTAAAAAATGTATCACAATTTTTGAAAAATATAAATGGGTAGGATGTTTGCCATCCTAAATAAATTTGACCTCATAGAACAAACCCTTTTACAGAGACAAGATCATCCCACAGAGTCACCAAGGAAAGTGTGGGGTGTGTTAGGAAAACCATGGGTTCTCAGGTTAGGAACACTTGGATTTGAATTATAGCTCTGCAAGTTCCAGATTGAGTGACTCTAAGCTCCACTTTCCTCTTGTGTATGACAGGGTTAGTAATGCCCACCTGCCTTAGAGGGCTGTTGTAAAATTTAGACCTGATGATTTGAAGTGGCGGACACAAAACAGGGGCTTTCTGAGTGGTAGTTGGTGTGGGTATAGTCAGACAGAGGCAATGAACCAGGCATCAACCTACGTTCTTACCATGACTACTATTATTAGAAAGTAGGAAAGTTCCTGAACACATAACATAAATCAGCTGATTGAAATTCCATAGCTGCATCTGAAATCATTTCATACATGATCTACTTAGTTGTATTTTTATTTTAAAGAACTTCACCCCACTCCCCAGTTACAAAGGGAGTAGGTACTTTAAAAAAGAAAAGAAAAGAAAAGAACGGAAAAGAAAGGAAAAGAAAGTGAAAGTCCCCTCAGTGTCTCAGCCTCTCTTTGAGATAATCACTGTTAATTTGTTGTACACACTTTTAGAAGTCTTTCCATGATTGGGTAGATGGATGAATTTTTTAAAATGTGATCATGTTGTACGTACTGTTAGGGTCCACAGTTGTTTTGTGAAATAAATAATGTATGTTTGATGTTTTCCCAGATAAGTCACATAGGTCAACCTTATACTTTTAACGTCAACATAATATTCCATGGTGTGATTCTAGCATAACCAGCTCACTCAGAGCAATGCCGTGAAGAGCAGCGTAGGACAATGATCTGTAGACAGGGATACCTGCACCTTGGGAGCCATGGAGACTCCCCAGGCCATGGATAGTGCCTCATTTCTTATGTGCTCTTTCTTCAGACTCCTTTCCTGGGAGACCCACTGGCAGGCTGCTTCTCCCCTCCCATTCCCCTTTCCCAGTGATCCAATCCCAGCTTACACAACATAGCCAATCTCTTGCCCACTCCACAGGTATGCAAACCCCTGCTACGAACTGAGAGACACTTCCAAGATTGGTGTTGGACTTGAGATATTGAGTGACTTTATTGACTGGACAAAAAAATCCATTTACAAGTTGGTTGGTTTCTAATTCTTTGCTTCCAACCAAATTGAAGGAGGCACCGATTGAGTTGTTCATTGATAGATTGTTCAAAATAGTTCTTGGTGATGCTAGACCACTGTCTGATTTTTGCCATATAACTTGGAAAGAGTTCAAAGAATGGAGTGACATTGTGATAACAAAATTCTTTCCATTCCCATATACTTCTATTTATGTGAACAAAGTTTCTTGGCTCTTACATCTATAAAATGAAAAATAAGAATAGAATCAATGCCAAACCATGTTATTCTCATGTTAAGTAATAATCATACACATGTGCATAAAGTTATTTGGGGGGAAAGCCCAATAAGATTCCCCTCTTTTATGCCAACAGATTATCAAAATAGTCAGTGTGTATGTATACATTTACTTTGATCACTTATAAATACTAATAATTGTCATGGTAACTCCTTCCAGAAGAAAAACCTTATGATTTCAGGAACTTAAGAAATCATAAATTTCTATTTATGACCATGTTTTATAGAAGAAAAATAATGAACAAAAGACAAAATTAACAAAAGCACCAAAAATACGCTACATAAAATCCAGCAATATGACAGAAATACAAAATCAGAGAGGGAAAGGGGTGGTCCAGAATTTCCAACTGCTAAAGGAAAACTTATTCGTGATTTTTTAAAGATTTATTTATTTTATTTGAGGGAGAGAGAGAGAGAGCACAGGGCCTGGGGGAGAGAGGAGCAGAGGGAGAGGGAGAGAGAGTCTCAAGCAGATTCTGCACTAAGCGCAGAGCCCATCATGGGACTTGATCTTACGACCCTGAGATCATGACTCTGAGATCATGACCTAAACTGAAACCAAGAGTCGGATGCCTAACCGACTGTGCTACCCAGGTGCCCCAGCTTATTCATGATTTTTTAAGATGGATGACAGTGGTTGTTAAACTGCTGTGGTATTCAAATGTATGTTGAATATATTTAAGAGAGCAATATAGTAGTTATATTTTAAAGTATAGCAGAAATTACATCTTTTGTGACAAAAACTTATGTCAAATTTTAAATGTCAACTTAAGATGTGTAAGGGGGCACGTGGGTTTTCAAAATTATTTTAGGAGGCACGCTGGTAAAACAGTTTGAAGACTACTGGCCTCATAAATAAATATATTGTTCTACACTTACCTAAACATTTCTCTTTTTTAAGATTTTATTTATTTGAGAGAGAGAGTGAGAGAGCACAAGCCAGGGGGAGAAGCAGAAGGAGAAGCAGACTCCCCGCTGAGCAGGGAGCCTGACACGGGGCTCAGTCCCAGGACCCTGGTATCATGACCTGAGCCAAAGGCAGATGCTTAACTGACTGAGCCACCCAGGTGCCCCAACATAAACATTTCTGTGGATCAGTTTCTAGAAGTGGACTATCTGAAAGTGTATATATTGGCATTTTGTGACAGGTATTGCCAAATGGCATTATGAAAAGGCTGTGCCAATTTACATTCCTGTAATAATAGCATAACCACTATTTCCAGTAAATACATTATTTCCTAAACCATTTTGCATAACAAATTGGGGCCTGTAGTAAGCAATTTTTAAAGGAAAACAAATCTGAAACGTTACTTTTCCCCACTTCTCACTGCTGGTTATCAATCCCTGTGAAGCACTTTACCTCTCTTCAGTGCTACCCTTCAGTAAGTCATGCCCCCCCTTCCCTTACTGCTTCTCCAGATTTAAATTAGGTTCCCATGCTATCATTGCTAATTTAATCTTTTACCTTTCTTTCGTAGTAGCTAGCAGAATTTGTAATGATATGTATAGAAGCCCATCACTCTTGGGGGCTCTAAGCTTTGTGAGGCAGTGCCATGGCTATTTTGTTCACCCCCATATCCCCCCATGTCTAGCCCACAGCCTGGATGGTAGGGCTCACTTAGTAAATATGTACAAAGTGAATGGACTGAGCATAAATGAGAAGAAATGCCAATACCATGATGTAGGGTCATGGTAGAGATCTT
Source organism: Ursus americanus (assembly GCF_024610735.1). Lineage (NCBI taxonomy): Eukaryota > Metazoa > Chordata > Mammalia > Carnivora > Ursidae > Ursus > Ursus americanus. The sequence continues at coordinate 107,466,580 of NC_142164.1, forward strand.
CATTGCCACTAGTCACGTGTGACTATTTAAGTTTAATTTATTTTAAGTAATCACACTCAGCCATATTCCATGTGCTCAGCAGCCCTGTGGGGCCAGTGGCTACCACGCTGGATGGTACAGATATAGCAGGTTTCCGTCATCACAGCAAGTTTGAATGGATAGTGCTGACAGAGTGTTTGTACTTACATTCTCCTAACTGTAGCCATGCTTGGCACACAGTAGTTACTTAATAAATATTTGATTAAGTGAAGGAGCAAATAAACTCCTTATCTCCCTCTCTTACTCTTCAGCTACAGGTTTCCATGTAAAAGTTACTTTGTACTGAATAGCTAAACAGCCTGCTTTAACTTGCCTAACACCTTACATTTCTTACCAGAGATTTCCTTAAGAAAGCCAGGTCCCTTTTTCTGTCCACTTAGAAACACATTGGAATAAATATATTTTTTTAAGTAGGCTCCAGTCCACACTGGGTGTGGAGCCCAACCCAGGGCCTGAAATCATGATCCTGAGATCGAGACCTGAGCTGATATCAAGTCAGGCACCTAACCGACTGAGCCACCCAGGCACCCCCAAAAACACATTGGAATAAAATAGAACAAAGGCAGCTTATTATCAGAGCATAGAGGGGTTTCTTCACACACACAACATTATATTCCTAGTATAATTCCTATTACATTCCTAGTATCTTTTCTTTTTGTTGATGTAGAAATAATTCTTAGAATCGGTTAAATGAGAGGTAAGGTGAAATGTTCCTGCTGTCTGTTCAGTTCTCCATAGTGGAAAGAATTCCAGAGACACGAATCTGAATGTGGGCCCTGTCACTTTCTGGTTGTGACCTTGACCAAGTTGTCTAAACTCTGACCCTCTCTCTGTCTCCCTTTATGGAAAAGAGCTTGGGTTTTGTGCAGGTTAAGTGAGCATGCGTGTGTGAAGTGTGGCATAGTGGGCTGGCCAAACACTAGCTCAGACCTGTTCACTCTCAGTGCTTGTGTCTTGCACGCTTCATACCTGGATTACAAATGAAAACACAGCAGCTAATCTGTTACCTCCTTTCACATTTTGGAGGACTTATTTTCCCATAGAATCTAATCATTCCTTAAATGAGAACTTTTCAGTTGGTGACTCAGCTAACACAGGTGTTCATTTGACCCCTACTAAAGGGCCCATCTTTTTTTTTTTTTTTTAAAGATTTTATTTATTTATTTGACAGAGAGAGAGACAGCCAGTGAAAGAGGGAACACAAGCAGGGGGAGCGGGAGAGGAAGAAGCAGGCTCCCAGTGGAGCAGGGAGCCCGATGCAGGGATCCATCCCAGGACTCCGGGATCATGCCCTGAGCCGAAGGCAGACGCTTAATGACTGAGCCACCCAGGCGCCCCATAAAGGGTCCATCTTTGTCCACACTAGTCACGTGATTTACATGCAGGGTGAGACTTCCTGTCCAGACTGCCTTAAGATGCTTCTTCACTGCGGAGAAGGGACCTACAGCCCTGTGGGATTAGGCTTTAATCATCTTAAATCTTAAGAAACAGAGAGAGAGGGGCGCCTGGGTAGCACAGCGGTTAAGCGTCTGCCTTCAGCTCAGGGCGTGATCCCGGCGTTATGGGATTGAGCCCCGCATCAGGCTCTTCCGCTATGAGCCTGCTTCTTCCTCTCCCACTCCCCCTGCTTGTGTTCCCTCTCTCGCTGGCTGTCTCTATCTCTGTCAAATAAATAAAATCTTTAAAAAAAAGAGAGAGAGAGAGAGAGGAAGAAAGAAAGAAAAGAAAGGAAGGAAGAAAGGAAGAAAGATGGAGGGAGGGGAGGAGGAAGGAAGGGGAAAAAGTATTTTGTTTTGTTCTTTTAATTTCACCTTGCTCTTAGATCTCTGTTCTCAAATCCCACAGCTCCATCAATGGTATATGAAAACAAAATTCAACCTGATGATTTGAAAGAGTTTTCATATAATTTCTCATTTACAGAAGAATAACCCTGCAAAGCTGATAGCTCATATAATTCTCCCATTTTTTTTCCTGTGGTGGAAAAACTGAAGCCCAGAAAGATTGTTTGTTCATTTATTCAGTAATCGTTTATTAAACATCCACTGCAAGCCGAGAATGATGTTAGTCCTGGGGAAAACACAGATAAAAGCCACAGCTTCTTTCCTGGCTGCTGGGGAGACAGATAAGTCAACAAGGAATGTCAGTCAGGGTGCTGAATGCTGACATTGGAGTAGTGGGTGAGTAGGGGAGGAGCCAGGTCAGGCTCTAGTGTGCATTGTGGCTTCTTGGAAGAGGTCCTGGTCGCTAAGCAAAGCCTTGATGACCCCAGGGGAAAGGGGAGGGGAGGGGAGGGAAGTCACGCAAGGGACAGAGACAGAGGTGGGCACCAGCCATAATGTGAGGGCCTTGGCCATGCTAAGTCACCAGAATTTCTTGGGAACTTGGGAAGGATTTTAAGCAGAGAAGGGGGACATACTCAGATCTTCACCTCGCACATGTCTCTGGGGGCTGCCCATGGAGTGGTACCAGATTTGGAGTGAGAAATCCATTATAGTCCTCCTAGGCCTATAGTCTGCAAGGAGCCCCGCCAGGTGTGATGATCCTTGACAGTGATGTGGAGGAGAAGAGATAGCTTCCTGAGATACTGGAACGTAGTGACATTGCCACACTTCAGCTGTAGGAAACCCCTGCTCTAGGCCTCTTTCTCCAACCCAGAGCTATGTGCTACGAGGAGTAAACAGCCATTTAAGAGCTTGCAAACAGTTCCTTTGGTGACAGCAGGCACGTCTCAGACTTTTAGCTGTTTCTCTTCTGCGCTCTCAATGGATATGTTGTAGGTCACCTGTGGTCACTGGTACCATCCCTCCCATCCGTGGAAAATAAGCCCACATTTTCTAATTGAACTAAACAGGCTATGACTGCAATTGATGGAAAATGGGCAACCGTGTGTGCCACAGAGTCAAACGCCCTTTCCAGGCTGGCTCCGTGTCCAATATAAATTATCCCCGTATGTCTGCAGAGCGTTCATCTTTCAAGTATGAGAAAAGCCTCTCATCCTTATGAAACTGACTTTTAAAAAAATACCCAACATTTGCCAGTTCAATCGTTTTGGATTGGCTTGTGAGCATTAAAACCATTTTTTACGCAGAGGAAAAATTCCCAGCCAGGCTGAGAAAGCTTATATCAAGTTTCAGCCTGATTCATTTCAAAAACCATCGTGAAAATTGGGACATTTTCTTCACACCACAGTGAGTTAGTCATGGAAAGTCTGCCTTCGTGTCAGCTACCAGGGCTGCAGTCACGGGAGCGTGCGCTGCGCCACCGAAGCTTTCTGTGGCAGGGCGGCAGCACTGCCCCCTCCACTGTTACACAGCGGAAGTGCATCGCAGCTTGGGCTCCGAGCTTCCCTTTGCAGCAGGTGACCTCATACTTGGTGTGGCTCTTTCTTTCTGGAAGTTTAATGTTGTTGTTGTTGTTGTTGTTTCCAAAAAGTGCTTTTTACAAGCTTAAACCTGGAAAGTTACACATAGCTGGGTGTGCACGAAGAGATTAAAAGAGTGGCTCCCCCTGCAGGACCCTGGGCACGCTCACACTCTTGAGTGACAGGGACAAACGAGGCAGTCTTCTCGGCCATCAGTCCATCTGCTGAAGAGACGCTGGTGAAGGGTGGCCAGCCTTCAACGTGTCCGGGTGTTTTTAGTGTAGAACTCAGCCAGGAAAACGGCCGGGGCAGCCAAGCGCCCTCTGCAGCGAGCGCGCAGGATGCCGCCTCCCGCCCGGCAGCGGCCGCCTCGTGCCCCGTTCGTAGGCGCCTCTGGAAGCGACGCTCCCCAATCAGAGTTTCTTCTCAGGGTGGGTTACTCATGTGTTGGCTAGTTCATTTGTTCCCCTGTTCCTTCATTCACAGACTATTAAGCAGGTTTTTCCCAGGAACGTGCTAGACTTTGAGAGCACAAAGATAGGTTCCTGTCCTCCTGGCGCTCACGGTCAAAGCGCGGAAGACACCCCACGCCTCTGAGTCATTCCTAAAGTGTAATTTATTACGGACAACCTCGCGTGTTGTCACACCCTCAGCTCCCAGGTGGACTTCGTGATTTTAGTTGGCCCCAAGGGCTGGGTGGGGAGCAAAGATGGAGTCCTCCCTGGAGCCCTGCAGAAGTTCCCTGGGTGTGACCTTGTCTGTCCCTACACACCAGTGGGCATGCTGAGTCCATGGGGGGGGGGCGCTGAGGCTGTCCCATCCGCTCCCTTTGTTCCCCCCACTCTTCTTCCACCCCACTCTGCATGCTGGGTCACCTCACAGCCGCCTTCTCACTCCTGTTGATGCGTTTCAGACTTGTCCCCAATCCCCCGAGCCTTCCGTCACCACTTTGATCAGCTGCTCCGGCACCTCTGTTGCCCCACACACCAGGTCAGCACTGCCCGGCCTGGCCTTGGAGGAGCCCTCTGCTACTGAGCCTTGCTCCTGACAGCTGGCCTGGGCGGCCCGTGCCCTCAGTGGACCCAGGCACACCTGCCACTCCCCTGGTGGTGGTGCCCTAGCACCGTCACCTCTCTGCTCAGTGCAGTCCTTGCTTCTCCCTCCCTGCAGCCCCTGCTGGGGCAATGCATCACTACATGGCGGCGTGCTAATGTCACGGGGGACACTGAAAACCTTCCTGCCCAGGCTGCACCCCAAACAAATTCAGTCAATCCCCAGAGAGGAATCCAGGCATGAGTCACCTTTTTTTAATTGTCCAGGTGATTTCACTGTGCAGCCATGGCAGAGAACCAGAGTGAATTAGCCTTTAACTGTTCCTTAATTGCTTCACCCTGCTCAGCTTTTGCCTCCAGAGTTTGTTTCAGCTTCCAGGACAGAGTCACAACACAGGCGGGTCCTCTCAGCCCCTGGTAGCACCCAGCCAAGGCCCTCGGTAGCAGCTCGATTGTTGGAACCTTGAACGGCCTTCTCCTTAACCTCCTCCCCCGGCCGCTGCTCAGCATCTGTTCCTCTCCTCTCCCCCGGCTCTCCTGGCTTCCTTGTGCCTCCTGTTCACAGCCAGCCCCCACCCTCCAGCAGATCTCCCTGTCCTGGGCCTTCTTTCCTTCTTCCCATTGGCGAACCACGTAGAAAACCTGCTAAACTCGTATGTAGCATGCACACAAGAATATCTGTGGAGCACTTTCCTATTAACAAAAGTCAGAGGGAATGATTTGAAAACTAATTACTCAACAACAGGGGATTGATTCAATAGATCATGGATTGCAATACAACAGAAGATTATGTCACCATCAGGATATTTATGAAGCATTTTTAGAGTCATGGCATATGATGTTAGGAGAAAGAAGCAGAATGCAGTTCTCATATAGTGTGAACCTAGACTATCTACTTTCAGAAAAAGAGCCTGGAGGCTAATACACCGAAACACTAATAGTGGTTGTCTCAGTGAGGTAAGGTTATACTTGGCTTTCTTTTGTTACAATTTTGTTTTTCCTAAAACTATTGTACATTGAGCATGCACTACTTTTGCAATCAGAGAAAAAGTGATTCAAAAAGTTAATTGGGGAGCTATTACTATCGGATGATGACTTGGGGCATCAAATGAAGTGTATAATGGGGAATTTTGATTTCGGACAGCATGGAGCTGGTGGAGGCAAGTCCTGGGGTGTGACCAGGAGAGGAATCTTTTAGAAAATAAGAATCTCTTAAAGGAAAGGCCCCTGAGAGGGTCAGGCCAGTGAGCTGGCTCTCAAGAGGCCCACCTAATTGTGGGGTCTTGGCCCATGCCCAAGGTGTGCCGAGCCAGCTGGAAGGCTCCATTTGGGAGCCTCTCACTGGCCTTGGGTGCTGATGGGCTCCCCCGTGGCCTCAGAGCACCGCTGATACTTTTCTTTGTTCTGTCTCTGCAGATAGTTAACCTTTGGTTATATTTACCTTGCTCTGATAAGATGAGTTCATTAAATAATTACTCATTCACCAGGTGCTAGCATAAAGTCACTTAATATAATCCTGGGTATAATGTAATGGTTTGTCCTGACCGGTGATTATACTTGGTTTTGCATCTTCCACTGAAGGATGTCGCCCGCAGACAACACCTGCCTATTTATTAATAGAGCAAAGCTGACCATCACACAGCCAGACCACTTATTATAACCATCAGTAAAAGAGCTCTCCCCAAAATAAGGAGAAAAAAAAACCACACATAGTTTTTAGCTTTTCTGTCCCGAGCTGGCATATTTGCAGTTAGAGCACTTACGGTGCTTTCAGCTGCAAATAAAGGATACCTGATTAAAATTGGCTGCAGTAACAGAGGGTTATTAATTTTACATAGCAAGAAGTCTGGGCACTAGAGGATCCCAGAGTTGGTGGGTGGCTCATCAGGGTTGTCAGTCATCCACGGTCTTTCTATTCTTCTCCTCTGCCATCCTCAAGATCTCCTCATGGCCGTAAGATGACTGCCACAAGGGGCACCTGGGTGGCTTAGTCGGTTAAGTGGCCGACTCTTGGTTTTGGCTCAGGTCTTGATCTCAGGGTCCTGGGATCGAGCCCCACGTCAAGAGCCCCATGTCAGGCTCCACACTCAGGGGGGAGTCTGCTTGTGGATTCTCTCTCTCCCTCTGTGCCTACCCCCACCTTATGCATGCTCTCTGTCTCTCTTACAAACATACAAATAAATAAATAAATAAATAAATCTTAAAAAAACAAAAAAAGATGGCTGCCACAGCTCCAGGCATCCTATCCAGCACAACAGCATCCCAAGCAAGAAAGAAGAAAGGGCAGCCACACAAACAGCCTTCTCCTCATTTCCTCTCAACAGAGAGGAAATCTCTGTCCCAGAGACTGTCAATAGACTTCCCTTTTTTCCTCAGTGACTGAATTTGGGCTATGTGGCCGCCTCTAGACCAATTACAGGCAGAGAGGAGCAGGATGGCTATCATTGGCTTAGACAAACATGGTTCCTGAAACAAAACTGGGGCTCCATTAACAGGAGAATGGGAAATAGTTTGGGAAGGAGGTGCTAGGCATGGCCTATGAAACATGATCTACTTGTCAGCAAAAGTTGGCCTTGCCCCAGCGTCAACCCCTTTCTACCAGCCATTCCTTTGTGCATCCCATGCACACATCTACGCTGATTTGTAAACCCCCAGAACTAGATAGAATGAGGTAAACCCTTGACCTAATCGTTTGTTGAAGGGGATAGAAAAGTAAAGGCAAAGGCCTTCCTCCCGGACACAGGCAGGTGCGGTTGTGATCTGGCTGAAGGATTCTGTGTTCATCTGAGACCTCCATCATGGAGATGGAGGCCCCCTGAGGGCACAGTGCTTTCTGCCGCGCTCACCGGCGTAGCCTGGATATCCAGCCCCATGTGTAGCACAGAGTGGTTGCTCAATCATAATGGAGTGAATGAATGAGCAGATTGATGACCGAAGATCGTGTCTCCATTGAGTGATGCCTCTCGAAGCAGAATGGCGCCGGGCTCTGGGAGTTATCTGGAGAAGCAGAAGCTTGCTCTCCACCTCCAGGGTGTCTAACGCTAGGGTGATGGCCGGAGGAGGAGGCTGCCCTCTCTTCTCTTTCGGAATCAATGATCAGCATTCACTTGCCCATGGGTATTGCATCTTGTAAGAACTGCTTTTCGTGGTGGGACAACAAGAATGTTTTATCTAGCAAAATGAGCTTGCGTGTGTGGAGGAACAAGGATTCCTCCTTTACCCCTCTTTCTGTAGCTTTTAAAGACCTACCACATTTATTGGATGACCAGAGGATGGAAATCGCCTTCATCAATGATGACATGTAATCCAGATGTAAAGAATGAGTATTAAGGAAAAAGTGCTTGTGACCTGTTCTAAGAACTTTTCCTCACTCCTATTATTGCTCTTAAAACTCTGTTTTACTTTTGTTTTAGACCTAGAAGGTTTTGACTCTGTGGTATCATCTACTGAGAAACTTAGTCACCCAACCACAAGCAGACCAAAAGCCACGGGGAGGCGGCCTCCGTCCCAGTCCCTCACCTCCGTAAGTGTCTCTTCGCTTCTTCTACTGCTGGAAAGCAGGTCAGCTTAGAGACTCCAGCCAAGGACTCTCTCACAAGTGGCTGATATGAGGACAAGCCAGGAGAGGGAGGTCGTGAGATACACTGCTGACCAAGAGTGATTTGAGAGTCTTCTGGAATCAAGCAGTATTTCTTTCTCTGTTTTCTTTGCACATCTGCCAATGAGGTGGGCACTGCCTAGTCCCACTTTCCTTCTTTCTCCTTCCAGACTGATCCTTATTTGAACCTGAGATGAAATTGGTAAGAAAAAAAAAAAGTCATGTTTTATGGTGGGAGAGGAAAGCAAGGCTCGTTTGGTCTACAAACAAGACTTTGCTAAAGAATGATCCACCACTATACAGGTGCTTGACAGTGGCCAAGCTTCTCTTGAAGCCCCATTATTGGCACCCCTCCACGGAACCCCACACACACCTTTAGGAGATCGTTTGTAAACATACGAGGCACCTGGTCATGTAGGAGAGACCGGTCAGAATGGTCCAGATAACCTACAGAAGAAGTTTGTTGTTTGGGTCATGTTGAATAACTTCTTTCCTCACCGGAAACCTGTAACACATTTGTTGTACCAAATTTCAACAGTGAAATGCATAAAGAAGAAAGTAAGTTACCTGTAATCCTGCTTTCCAGAGCTAAGAACCGTTAACTACTTGCCGTATATCTGTAGCTTTTATTTAAAATTCCATTTGTATGTATAACATTATTTTGTCCAAATGGGGTACGTAGTACATGCTTCCCCCCCCTTGTATTGTGCACCTTTCTCCCCAATCATTGCCCATTCTTCCATGATGTCACATTTAATGGCTGCCTAGTGTTCCAGCCTGTGAATATATGAGAGTTTATCTAGTCAGTGCACTAGTATTGGGCACTTATGTTGCTTTCAATTCTTCATTATAAACACTGGAGTGAATGTCATTGAAGAAAAAATCTTGATGCATCCACAAGCTATGTCTCTCTCTCTCTCTCTGTCCATCTCTATATATCACAATGTCTTGTCCTTGCTGGGAATGCAGGTCTAAGTCTTTATGATCTTCATTCACCCAGATGCACCAAGGAATTAACCTTTTGCAGGTTTTCCAGAACACTTTCTACTTTCGCCTCATCACTGGTCCCACCGCAGAGGTCCTCATTTAGAAGAAAAAGAATGCCACTTCCTTTGAACCTCTTCTCTCATATCTGTTGAGTTTGGGGGTGTGGTTTGAATCATGCTGTTTTTCCTCTCTGTATGAAACAACCCTAACTATGTGTTGATACCTTTTTGGAGAAAGACTTGTTTGTAAGTGGCTTACTTTTTCACTCTTTATATAGAGTCCCAAGTTACTACCATCTTTCCTCTCCCCACACCCTCCCCAACATGCCTCACACACACAACCTATTTAATTGCCTCTTAGTATCTCTAAGTGTTTGATCCTATCTCCCACATCTTCTCTGTAAATCCTTCTTCCGTTTTGTTTTTCCTCCAAATTCTTCCCAACTTTGCGAGGTCTAGAGGGCCTTGAAGCATCCAGGATTAAATACAGAGAAAGTCAATTTACCATCCCCCACCCCACCCTTGGTTCATACATCCCATGCCTGGGGGTTCGTGTATATCTGGGGAACCAGGTAAAAGCACCTCATCTTCTCTCACTTTTAGCCTACACCTTTGTTCATTCGCTCGTTCAACTAATATTTATAGACATTTATGGCATGTGGACTCAGCGCTGAGCCAGGTACCAAGGCTGAGACTAGGAGTGAGACATACATGGTCCCTGCCCTCAGGAAGCTTATGGTGCCGTGACTCAAAGTTTGGCATTTTATGTAGAACAATTTCATTTGTAGCCTTAAAATCACAGGATACATTTGTACTGTAAAGAAGTAGAATTACTCCCTTCCCTTTCTTCCCATCCATCCCCACGTGGATGCACACTTCGAATTCGTATTGGCTCTTCTTCCACTTAGCACCTGTACAAAATGGGATCGTGGATATGGACATATTCCTACCAGGCCACTGGAAGGAACGACTGGGGAAATGCACCGGTCAGGATTACCCAGCCTGGGGCCTCTCACCCTAGTCTGAGCTTATTTATGTTTATTGAATTCAAAGGGCAAGCTTTGATTGACAACTCATGAATTGTAGGTTACACAGGAGGAAGCTGGCTTGTTGAATAAAATCTCAAAGTGAAGGGATACAGGCACTGCAAGGTGGTTAAGCAGTTAAGCTTAGATTAATAAGAAAGCTTAGTTGGGGGTGTTATTCTAGGTAATTAGATTTTCAGATAAAACAAAGATTAACAAATAAGACCTTTTAATTTTAAAACTTTGCTTACAAATCCCTAGATATATTAGTTTTCTGCCTTAGAAAATAGAGTAAACAGAAGAAAATAAACATGGTGTGATGTAGGCTTGAGTTTTCTATCATGACACCAAGGATGATTCTAGACAGGACGATTTTCCCACCACCGGGGTAGATGGCATAGAGGTGCAGCTAAATACGAGCTCACCCAAAGAGATCTCTGGAAGATTCTTTGTTTAAAAAAGATCCCTTGCCACGGGAACTCTTATTTTCATTTGTTTCATCCTAAAATAGTGAAATTTCAGCACAATAATCATTTACGTCCAAGTGAACTCCAGTGAGGTGGTTCACATTCAGCCAGCTTTTTTTTCTTCATAGTGAGACAGAAAGGGTAGGAATATTATCCCCATATTTTACCAAAAGATGCTGCCATTCTGTAAATATACCTTAGCAAAAATAGGATCCACAACAGATGTTGATTGTCGGTGGCAAGGAGGGTGGAGATTTAGCAGGAGGTGAGCTGGCCCTCCGGCAGGCAGGGCTGTGCTCTGGGGCTGCAAAAATACTGCTCACTGGCCTACAGGCCTGTGACCTCGTGCCCCCTGGAACGACTTCCTCTCAGGCAAGCTCTTGCAGGCACTTCACTGTGCCTCACATTTCGTGGTCCTAGAAAAGGATCCAGAGGGAGTGGAGGAAAGGCAGGTTGGAGGCAGCCTCCTCTTGCCCTGTGTGTCCCTCCCCACTGGACTCTCAGCCTTGTGAGAGCAGGGACCGTGTCCAGCATGTCACCAAAGTTCAGCCCCGAGCTCAGTGCTTCATACACAGTAGCAACTGTGTATGGAAAGAAGGGAGGCTCCGAAGGAGGGAGGGAGTAGGAAAGGCTGGGTGGCGCAGGCCCACACAGGTGAAATGACTGACAGGCATCAGTGCCAAGATCCCATGGAAAGACCCCTGCTGTAGGAGATCTTACTTCTTACTCCCAGTTCTGCCACTCTCTCCAGCGCACAGATAATAGCACCCTTTCTGCCTCTCGAGGTTATAATGAGGAGACAAACAAAATAGAAGTGTCGAGCACTTTAAAAAGCATACAGCATTATGTTAACAAAAGCTATGTCAGCTAAGGTGTAATTCTGACAAAAGCATTTTCTTTTGGCTTTATCCAGTCTTCCCTTTCAAGCCCTGATATCTTTGACTCCCCAAGTCCCGAAGAAGATAAAGAGGAACACGTTTCGCTTGCACACAGAGGAGTGGAAGCATCAAAGAAAACTTCAAAGACTGTTACCATATCCCAAGTGAGTGACCAGCCAAGGCAAGGGTGTCCAGACAGCACGGACCTCTGCCTTTCCATGTGTGCTCTGACGATGAGTTCTAAACCAAACAAGGATCAGCAGATGGCCTAGTCCGTTCGGGCTGCTATAACAGAGAGTCATAGATGGGGTGGCTTAGAGACAACAGAGATTTATTCCTCACGTTTCTGGAGGCTGGAAGTCCGAGATCAGAGTGCCAGCGTGGTCAGGTTCTGGTGAGGGTTCTCCTCAGGGTCACAGACCGCCAACTTCTCCTTGTGTCCTCACGTGGTAGAAAGAGGGAGGTGGAGCTCTCCAAGGTCTTGTTTCTAAGGGCACTAATTCCATTCATGAGGGCTGCACCCTTATGACCCAATCGCCTCCCAAAGGCCCCAACTCCTAATACCCATCACAATGGGGGGTTAGGATGTCCATGTATGAATTGGGGGAGGGGACACAAACACTCAGTCCAGTGCACCAGACAATGCAGATGTGTGTCACTCTTCAGTAGCAGTTATGACTTCAGTCATCAAAATCCCCGAGGCGTGTTCCAAAGTCCCTGAAACTGGACAGAATCTCTGAGATACAAGTTTAGTTGTTGATTTCCCATATTTCCTCTTGTGGTTTGGTCTCCTCTTCTTACCAGCAGCCACGCATAAACATACACCCTCACACGCCACCACCACTGGCACCGTCACCACCACCGCCACCAAAGCAGCTTGAAGAGCCTAGGGTGTGGAGAAAGAACGCACTACGTACATCAGATGCTGTGTACTCTGCCCACACATCTTGGCTTTTGTGTTCAAAACTGATGATGTCACAGATGATGTTTTGGCAGCACACGACTTTGAATAACTAATGGGGGTCCCTTAAAGAAAAGCCGATTTGGATTCATTTATTCCGATCAATTTAGAGTCTAAAAACATTTTCGTTTCATTGCATGCCCAGGGAATGGTGTAGCTATTTTAAGTTACTGGCTTGTGAGAAACAAAGAAGATAGTGGGTAGCAATTGTGTGTGGCTTCTGAAGGATACCCTGTACTAGTCCTGTTCATTCTCTGAATGTATTTTCTGGTGCTAAGAGAACCCAGTCAATTGGAATTATTTTCTCTACACAGTAGCAACTGCTTTCTAACAGCAGAAAATTGCAGTCCTTTTTTTAAGGCACTTGAACCAGGAATTAACACAAAGAAATCACAGGGTATGTAGGATTTCCCTTCTCGCACATTTAAAAATTTACACATACGTCTAGATTTTCTTAAAAACCCGGTCTAGTAAACAAAACTGTGATCCCATAAAACACATCAGTGGTAGTTATTCACAAAACTGAGGCATTCTCCCTTTATGAAAGGGTTTCATTTGCAGAAATTGGATTTAGCCCCGCTCTTTCTGCTGACCGTAGGTATACCCACAGCTGCGTTCCCTCTGCCGTCCCCGGGTGTCTCTGTAGTGACATCTACTGGTGGGCAGTGGCTCTTCAGGTTCCAGATTCTCACAGTTCTGTCCCATTCGCCGATTTCCTTCCTGGGAGTTGTCATGTTGTTTATTGCTTCTCTAAGTTCCGCCTCAGCCACTTGGGTCGGGGTATACGGTGGCCAATACTGTGTGAGGGCTCGCAGAAGTCCTTGTCAGCTGCGGCGGGCTGCGAGAGAGAGGTACGGAGCAAATGCTGAAAGAAGCGCTGATGCAAGAGTTGCCTGTAAGTCAGGCTGTGAGGACGTTGGTAGGTTGGAAGAGGCACAAGAGGATGCAGAGTGGGAAGTGGGGAAAAGTAGGAACCCCGGAATCGGAAAGAAGCGAAGAAAATAATGACAGGAGAGCGTGAATCATGGCGCTCAGGCAGCCACCATCGCGATACGGGGCTCCAGGGTCCAGCCGGCCTGGGAGGGAATTGAAGCCCAGTCCTGCCAGCTATGAGCTGTGGGACTTAGGGAATTTCTCGACCGTGTCCCTTAGCCTCAGTTTCCTGCTCTGTCAAAAGCGGATGCCAGCCGATCCCCGTTTCAGTCATCTAGCCGACGTCGGGCACGTGAGCAGTGCTCCATAAATGTCGGTCCCTCTCCCCTCTTACTACAACTCCTACAGCAATCAGCACAGGATGGCGGATCGCTGTCCCTGGCAGCAGAAAGCGCTTTTCCTCAATGGTAACTTGGCAGAGAAAAGGCGGGCAGAGAGGCTGGGAATGATGGCCCATCTGCTTCTGGCTCACTCTGCCCAGTCTCTCCCTCTCGCACAGCCGGAATCCTCACTCTCCCTCCTCACCATGCCAGCCAGCCCCTTCTTGGCTCTTGCCCTGGGCACCTGCTGCTGGACGAGCCCCAGCTGTGTTGCCAAGCTTCACCAGCAACCTCAACTTCCCCGTCACTCAGCCCCTCGCCTCCCAGCATCCTCTCTGCTGCTTGCCCTCCTCCTCCCCTGGGAGGCCCCATGCCCCTCTTCCCTCTCACCCGTGACTGTCCCACTTCCTGTGCCCTCTCAGCCTCCTCCTGGGGCAGAACACTCCTCCCTCAGGCCTCCCCCGCCTTTCTCCTCCGTCTCCAGCCTGGCCCTGCATTGGTCTTTCCCTTAGGATATCTATCATCCAGCTCAGTGTCTCCCCCATCTTTGAAAGCAAACAGAACCCTTGCATGATTCTGTCTCCCCCTGAGGCTTCTCCATGAATGCTTTCTCTTTCTCCCATCCGCCATCTTCAGCCAGGTTTCTGGAAAGAGGGTTCTAAACTTGCAGGCCACGCCCCTCCCCTCCTGTTCAGGTGCTGACCTGCCATGATCAGGCCTCAGTCTCCCTTGTTGCACCAAATGCCCCAAGCCCTGTTTTCCTCTCAGTGCCCTTGAGCCACTTATCCAACACTTTTTCCTTCTGGAAACCCCTCAGGGGACTTCCATAACCCATGCCCCTCTTCTGTTCTTGCTTCATCCCCTCGCTCAGCGCTCTGTCCCAGTCCCCAATGTCTCTCCTTTCTCTTCCCACCTCTCCAATTCAGCGAGTCCCCGCGTCCCATCGCTGGGCCTCTTCTCCCCTGATTGTGTGTTATTCACCCCCATGGCGCCACTTCTTCAGGTGATTTCTCTGACCCAGCTCACTTTTTCATTCCTTGGCTCCGCCCCCTGGACATGTCCCCTTGGCTATCCCTCGGCCCCTGAAACTCAGTGTGTCAAAAGTGAAACTGTTTTCTGGGCCTTTGGACTGTTCCTCCTGCCATGAAAGGTACAAGCTCCGTGCCTGCTTTCTCCCTCCCCACCCATGGCCCTGCAGCTGTACTTCCTCCTCACGCCCTGCAGCCTGTCCAGAACCACGTCCTCCTCTGGGGGCTGCTCCCTGAGCCCAGGCACTGTGTCTCTCGGTCGGAAGAGACTGCTTTTCGCTGCATGTCTCAGAGCTGTCTTTGCTCTATTCCCTTGGCCAGTCTGTCAAGCCTCCACCATTCCTAGCTTTCGTTGTATGAGAATCTCCCAGCAATTCCCTTGACCTCCGGGCCTGCCCACCTTTAGGCCCTTCTGCAGCCAGAGTCATCAGTAGCTTTGTGCAGGATGTTTTTACCCCTTCCCACAAGCCCGCTCTGCCTCCCCGTGCTGTCCTAGCTGCTGAGTGACCGCTTGCCGTGAATGTGCCTCATGCCTGTGCTGAGCCCATTCCCTCCCCCCAGAGCCTTTCTCTCCAATCACCTTTTCTCTTCTGGCCGCCTCCTGATCCTCCTCCTCCAGGATGGGGCTGTCAGCAGCTCACCGACACCTTCCCTCTGGGCTGGTTGGTCCCTTTCGTGTTCTTCCGTGGCTCTCTGTGCTGACCTCCCTGTGTGCAGACTCCCCCCACATCTGCAGTGTGTCGGCTGGTCTGTCTGCACCTCACTGTGTTCTGAGCTCTTGGGAGCTAGGAAAATGTTTTGCTCACTTCAGAGTTTGCAGAGCCTCGCAAGCAGGTGGGCCTCCAGACTTGTACATTAAACCAGTTGGGAACTACCTGTCCAGGTAGGCGGTCAAATTTAAAACATGGGTGCCTGTGCCAAGTAGGCCCTCGGGGGCTTGTGGGTGAAGGGGTGAGTGACGAGTGAGTTTCCAGAGGTGGGTACGGGGATGTAGATGGGGGACTCGACTGAACACGAAACCCCGGCCTGAATCCTCTCTGCCTTCCCTCGCCGCAGGTGTCCGACAACAAAGCATCCCTGCCGCCCAAGCCAGGGACCATGGCTGCAGGTGGTGGTGGCGGGCCAGCCCCTCTGGCCTCGGCAACATCCTCCCCCCTGTCATCCTCTTTGGGAACAGCCGGACACAGAGCCAACTCCCCGTCTCTGTTTGGCTCGGAAGGAAAACCAAAGATGGAGCCTGCGGCCAGCAGCCAGGCGGCCGTGGAAGAGCTAAGGACGCAGGTCCGTGAGCTGAGGGGCATCATCGAGACCATGAAGGACCAGCAGAAGTGAGTGTCTGGGGCCCCTTCTTTGTCCACCTCCCAAGTTGCTCTCCGCGGGGCCAGGGTCTCCCGCCGGCCCGAGTGGGTGGCCCCGCTTCCCCAGCGCGGGGACAGCAGGGGGGAGGCGGGTTTGAACCCGAGCAGCTTCATGTCACTCGGCTCCTTGCGTAAGCCAGATCTGCGGCGTACAGGGAGGGCACGGGCCGGCCGCGGGGCCTACGGCAGGGCCACTCACCAGGACTGACGCGCTCGGCAGGCTGCTAAAAGAAAGATCTTTAAATCCCCATAAAATATAGGCTGCGCACGTACCCCTTCCGAATAAGCCCACCAGCCGGCTTTTCCTCCAGCACCAGAGAAATTGCACTTTCTTCAGTTAGCTGTCTGATGAAGTAATTGGCTTGCATTTCGGGGCTGGAATGGATGACAGAGATGTAGGGAATCTGTAAACCCAAGACTTACACTCAGCAAGACGTTCTCCCCATGAGCCTCGGGGTTCTCTCCATGCGAGCCTACACGTGCTCTCTGTACCCCTGGTCCTCAAGGAGCACTTAGATGAGGAGAAAGACCTGTAAGCAAAAATAAATAGCACACGTAAATATTACCAGGATACTGTATGTGGTCACAAAAACAGTAAAAGGGATAGAAGTCGGGAAGTTCTCATCTGAGTAAACTGAGGCTAAGAGTTTAGGGATAGGGATCAATTAGCTCTTTCTTGGAGGAATTAGGAGGTGTTTCCTGAATAGGATTTTGAAAAACAATCTAGAATCACCAAGAGCAGGCATGCCTGCCTCTCACAGCCGTCCGGTCCAGGGCCACTGGGTCCCTAAAATCTCCAGCCCTAGCTCTAAGTGTCCCTTCCCTCTCAGCCTTCAGCAGAAGTCCCTACCGACTCCTCTCCTCCCCACGCATGCTGCCCCTCACCTCCGTGCTCCTGCACTGGCTCTTCTCCAGCAATCCCCCCATCTTCTTTCCTCCTCGCGGGCTTAGGCCCGTTTTTACCAGTTCAAGACTTAGTGACTTTCTTTGCCCTGGCTTCCCCAACTAACTCCTCCGACGAGCCGCACTCAAGGCTCTGCCTGCCACAGTCTTCCTGGAACTGTGCTATCTGCTTAGGACCTCAGCTACTGCTCACTGACGTAGAGGTGCATGGTGTGGGCTCGAGTAAATACAGTAATGATTCACAACCTGTTAGTGTCCGAGAACCCCGTGTGTTGGCAGCAGGTCCGGGACACTGACCCACATACAGGCACCGTCACGGGGCTCATCTGAAGTGAGCGAGCGAATGTAATGTAACTTATACCTTAGTATAGTGTCTCTGCAGTCCTTGTTCTTTGATTTTCCAATCCAGTTTGTAAAAATGTACACATAAAATGGAGCGTCTGCAACCCTAAAATGCAATACAGTTCCCTGACCAGAGTGGCGATGGTTGCAGTGTCCTAAGTATAGAGTCCTGAGTTCGCAAGATAATCAACTTCATTCCAGCTCATTATTTAATGTTGTAAAGAGCATTAGACTGCGTGTCCTATCTCATGTCTGCTTTCTCTGTGACATGATTACCATATAGTTAGTTCAGCTATTTTGACTCCAAGATTTCAGGTGTTACTCTTTGTAAGAGTTTGTGAGAACCTGTGAAGACATACCAGTAACCTTTTATTAATTTAAAACTCTGTGAAAGTAAAACATTTATGTGGTGACAAAAATGTCTGCAGTGAAAATTATTATGTAAATACGTTTAAAGACCAGTGATTATATAACGAAGGAAAGCAACAGAATGTGGGCCTGGATAACTGGAGTCTAGCCATTGGGCAAGTCAGGCCACCTCTAAGGCCTCACCTTCCCCATCTTCTCCTTTTAGGAGAAGCTTAGACTAATGGATCTCAAAGGTCATTCCAGACCTCCTGTTTGATGGCCACGTATTCAGGGAGCCCAGAAATAATAGCGAGCCTTTCTGTCTGCAGTAAATGCCAAGCAATAACAATGCAAAGAAAGAACATAATGTTGTGTCCACGTGTTTGTTGTGAAAGGCTCGGATGGATTTTGTAGTGGTAAGAGGCTTCTTATCTCTTACTGCGGAAGTCCCGGCCTTTGTTTAATTTCTTGGCCATTTGCTTTTCAGACGAGAAATTAAGCAGTTACTGTCGGAATTGGATGAAGAGAAGAAAATCCGGCTTCGGTTGCAGGTGGGTCCCTGGGGGTCCTGCTGCCTCGTGAGGGGCTCGCTCAGGGGTGGGGCCGTCTCAGGGCTTCATTTTGAAAGTAGGTGATGGTTACTTCTCTGCAGATTCAGATGCACTTCCGGTGGCCATTTTCTTAGACCTGTGTAGGCTCACTTCGCATCCTCTCCGGCGGTCCAGGAAGTCTTGGGAAAGGGAGGCATGAGTCAGTGTGCCCCCAGTTGGGTTTCTCATTTGGAATTTATCTGAAACGTCTCCCCTGTGAAAAGTTCCCTCCAATTTCCAAAGGCCACATTATAGTAAGTGCCAGAGGGCATGGTGCTGGGGGGCCCCATTGCCAGCTGGCTTCTGTCATTGGAACTCCAAGGACCACAGCTGTCCACACTCAGCACTCGCTTTTCAGCTCTTTACTTCTCACCAAGGGCCATGTCAGTTCTGCCAGGGCATCAGAGCCTTGCCCCCCACCATCCCCGGAGCCAACTCAACTGTTACCAAATGGCAGAGAATGTGCAGGAATTGCAAAAGGCTGAAGGCAGACTTTGAGCTTTCATCCAGCTGGTGTCCTTGGTGGTGCCTGGGACCCATGCTGCTTACAGAAAGGATAGGTAACCGCCTCTCCTCACTTTGGGGGTGCCGGTAGACACCCCCTTGGGCCCGACCAGAGCTGCCTTCCAACACTGCTAGGTGGTCCAGAACATCGGGACAGCCAGCTCTGCCCCCTGGCCAGGACACTGGAATTCTTGCTCCTTCCGACAAATTTTGGTTACTGGTAGCCTGAGAAGGCACACACCGGCCATTTCCTGGTGTCTCGCATCTGCGTGCCCGTTCTTTAGGTTTCTGTCACTTCCGGCCTCGTTGTCCGCTCGTCGTTCAGGCGTCACTTCATCCATTCCGCCTTGAAAAGTGTGAAGTTGATGATTTTCTTTCATTCGACCAAGTTGATTATCTTTCAGCTTCTCTCAAACCAGCGAATTCATTATGATTTTGTTCGGCTCTTGTTTTTCCTTTATAGATGGAAGTTAATGACATAAAGAAAACTCTTCAATCAAAATAAATACTTGATAAATGAAATGTCACATTATTCATCCTGAGTCCAAGACTCAAGTTTTCCGCCCCAGCCAAAATAACCTTGTGCCAAAAGATTAAAGGTTTGCCTCCATGTGTCCCTGTTTGAAAGATTAGCACAGAAGTCTTGATAGCACAACACAAATTCCATCCAAGAGGAGACTCTTCCCCATGGTATAATCCTTGGCATGGCACTGGTTGTGACTTAGAGCAAATTGTGCTAAAGGCTTTTTTACTATGAGATCTCATGCGAAACGAAAACTCAGGCAGTTTAGTCCATAGTGGTACTATTTTGATGATATTTTCCATTAATAAAATGTAATTTCAGATTATTCGTTTACAAGCTTTATAATTTTATGATTTTTTAAATCGTGTTTTGTCACAGGTTCTCCCAGTGTCTGTATTACACATAGTCCAGAGTGAGTGTCCCATTCTTTTGCTTCAGGCAGAAAGCTGCCTCGCTTTGTGTCCCCTCTAGGATTCTATTACATATGCAATTTTAGGTCCTTCCTGTCCCTTTCTCTGCCAGCCAACCCTGCCACCCTAAGATAAATTTTAGCTTATATATGATGGTATATTTACAAAAAAGAGAAAGAGAAAACCTGGTATTTGCAATGATCTGTGCCTTCTTTCTACCACCCTCTTGATTGGAGCTTTTGTGATGCAGCTACCATGATTCAAAAACAAACAAAAAAACAAAAAAACAAAAAACAAAACAAAAAAAAAAACCTTTTTTTTTTAAGCCACTTCTCAAGGTCCACTAGAGGCCACTGTCTTCAAAGCTTCTCTCACCTAGCCAAAGGTCCCAAGAGGAGACAGCTGTGAAGTTGGGGCGCTCTGTGGTACCCGCTGTGACGTTTAAGTTCTCCTAGTTGTAGGTTGTTCATGGAACTAGAAATGTCACCCCTGCTTGATTTTTCATCAGCCAAGTTAAACCCCTGCTTCCTGTCCTTTGCACCTTTTGCGTGAACAGAATATGCATTATGAACGCAAAAATAAATAAACGTAAAATGCAATGAAAACAAGGGGGGGAAGTTGTGTTATTTCCTGCACTGGGTTGTCCGTGTGTGCTGTTGTTTAAACTGTACTCCCACAATGTCATTTGCCTTGTTCTCTTGTAACCCCTTCCTCAGGTCCAAGAGAATGGGGGGGGCTCTTGTTGAAGTGCAGCTATTGGATCTTTCTTGCATTTATGGAATTGCTTTTTTCCGTCCCAAGGAAACTGGTGTTTGCCTTTCCGCTCTATCTCTGTAGCAAATGAACAGCTCAGCCTTACACTATGTAACTGTTTCCTCATCCTTAGCTGAAAATAAGGGGGCATACTGTATTGCAAGATTGTTTGGGGGTTGGGGGATGGGGGGTGGTCCCTTCAGGGCCCCTGAAGATGTCTTATGTGTTTCTCAAAAGCTGCTTTGTCTATTTCCTGAGTTTTAGAGTGAAAGTACTAAATATTAATGGATTTGCACAACCACAAAGAATGAGAATTGATAACACGGAAGGAGTAACGCAAAAAAGAAATCACCACGCAGTATTGATTATCCCAAGTGTTACCAAAAAAATGTTTCTTTCTTCCTCTCTCCCTTCCCCACCTTCCTCTTGCCGACAAGCTCATCCTTGCTGTTTGAGGCTGCTACTTCCTCCCAAGTACTGTACTTACAGAGCCCGGACATCCTGGTCTTCCAGGATGGGGGGCACGATTACGGAAAGGGAGTACGTAAAGAAAGAAACCTCCCATCCTGCCTTCCCATGTCTGGACATGTTGCCTTTTCAGCAGCCTTGCTCACAGTGTGCTTGGGGCCGGGAGCACCAAGTTTCCAAGGGCAGCATAAAACATTCCCGAACCCCTTGACTCTTCTAAGCATTTCTACGTTAAAGCCTTGAGAGATTTCCCACCGCCTAGTATAAGAATGAGGATTGAATTCTTTGATGTTTGGATTTCTCATTTACTCATCGTGAAAATCCCTAACGATATAGTTTTATACGATGTGTATACAGAGTAGGATTGTTAATAATTCAATTGAGAGGTTGAACACCCTTGTGGGGGCACTAGCCACCTGGAATGGAGAGGGCTGTCATCTTCCCCTTGTAGAAGCCACGGGCTTTCTTTGTATAAGGAGAGGGAGAAGTGATTCTAGAAGGAGGAGCTGGCATATCTAGCTTCATTACTGCCCCTTGGGCTAACAGCAAGAGGATTCTGCATTATGGACCTGACGAGCCACTGCCCCAACAGCCACCATCTTTACTCTTTACAAAATGGACCCGTCAAGAATATTGAAAAGCTTGGAAGGATCACTTTTGAAAAAATTCTTTTGCATTCAGCATGGACTCGACCAGCATCTATGGAGATTATTTTTTTGCTTCATTTTCTAAAATTGTATTTAGAAAAGTCTTAAGTATTGTGCTTTGTAAAGAAGATGATTAAAATGAAATTTTGTGAAAATATTTTTGTTCAAAGTTGTCATGGTCCAAGAGGAAATGATTTCTTGGAATTCAAACCATTTTTCTCCATTTTACACAACTTGATTACTCTCATAGAAATGTCTTTGGAAGACATGGAATATAGTACCCCTCACCCCAATTATCGTTCGCAAGTGAACAGAAACAACCCATTAAAATCCATGGCTGTGAATTCCATTTTTACGTTGTTTGATTTTACATTCATATTTCGGCAGAAAATTCTAGTTAGGTCTACGTTGTTTTTTAGTGTAAAAATCATTAAATTGTCATTATTCGAATAATTGTGTAAAGTCACTTTTATTCATCCACAGCCCTTCTAGACAGCATACTCAAGTACATGATTTGTTTTCTCCCATAAAGACAGCCTGTATCTATCATCACATGTGTGCCTTTGGTTACTAATGGCAGAGGTTTATTTCCTTTCATAACCAGCTCCTTGATGGGAAAACCACAGGGTGTGTAATTTATTGCTCACAGTTGCCACAGTCTGTATTAAAAATAATCCCCGGATCCCACAAAGGCCTTTGTTATCCTAACCTGAGGTCACCAGGGTCCCTTTTCTGTATTAGATTAGGTTTTAGTTCTCTAGCTATTTTCACACAAATTAATGTCAAGATGTTTTAGTGCCAAGAGAGCTTGGTGAAAAGCTTTTCTTTTTGGTTGAATACAAATGAGAAACGTAACAAAGCAACACGTGCGCGCGTGCTAGGTGTTTGGCATGGCTGACTGCGGTGTCCAACCAAGCAAAGGCTTGGTGCTTATGATCCAAGCCTGGGGAAGAAGATGACATTCCCAAAATTCGGTCTAATGAGGGAACACAATGGCCAAGGCAGAGAAATTCTTTCCTGGCCGGAAATAAGTGTTTGTCAGCAGTGCAAGGACAGAGAGGGGGTCATGTCTCTTAAGGTGATAAACAGTTGCTGTCATTCCTAGTTCTGTCCCTAGGGTCACTGAGGCTCGATTCGCAACACATGGAGCAGAAGGCAGCCCCTGAAGCCAACAAGAATCCGTGAAGTAGATGGAGGTCCCAGAAAGGTGGTTTTATTTCATGTATTTTTAATCGATCCCAAATTGAGGTGGCTGTGGGGAGCGGGCAGCCTTTCCTATAAATGACATTGTGTGGTCAATATGTTTGTGAATTCAGAGTTGATGGTAAAATAGGCTATTCCTTTTTTCTTGTTAGAGCAATAGGTGATAAAATATTTCTTTAAAAAAAAGATTTTATTTGAGAGAGAGAGAGTGAGCCCGACTGGGGGGAAGGGCAGAGGGAGAGGGAAAGCAGGCTCCCCACTGAGCAGGGAGACCGACGTGGGGCTCAACCCCAGGATCTGAGTTAAAGGCAGACGCTTAACCGACTGAGCCATGCAGGCGCCCCTTGGTGATAAAATATTTCAATCTAACAGTAGAACAAGGTCACCTGGTAGGCTGTAGCTAGAATTTTCTGAGGAAAAATTGAAAAAGGAAAAAAAATGAAAAAAGAGGAGAGTTGAATTCCTGGGAACCCAGCTCCACGGGGCAGTTCTCTTCAAATGGCAGCCGGTTTAATTAAACGAGGCAGATACAGCACTGTCATTTAAGTGGTGAATGCTTCCCAGCCCTCTCCCCCCATAAACTGTTACTAGTTCTCCAGGAAACTAAGATTTGTGGTCAAGCTTTGAGCTCTTTGATGGGAAAGTGCCCTGGAAATGCAAAACTTCATTGTAGTTTCTATTAACTAAAAAAGAGTTTAGCACAGTTTACAAACCAACTTTAAAAATAAGCAAGCCGGTAAGGCCATCCTGAAGCCAAACAGAAAAACCAGGAACAAGTCAATAACAGTTCCATGGTTATTCCCCAAAAGAAAAACAGATGTCTTCAGATTCTCTTCAAGCTTCATGATTCTTTCTTAGTCTGAATCCCAATCTGAGTGAACCAAGCACTTGGCTGGGGCGAGCTGAACAGGTATCAAGTCCTTACGGTGTGCTGGCCCTCGGATAGGTGCAGCATAACCCCTGTCCTCAGGCAGCTCGAACTGAGGGAAGTAGGCAGATAAGCAGGCAGGCCTTCCACAGTATGAGAACATGACCACAGAGACAAGTCCAGGGACTTTGGAACTGCAGAGGAGAGGTGCCCAGTGGAGTTTGAGAGTGCGGAGGACAGAGGAAGAAGGGTATTTTTGCTTAAATCCAATTTTTTTATTTTTTATAGATTTATGTATGTATTTTAGAAAGAGAGAGAGAGCACAAGCAGGAGGAGCAGAGGAAAAGGGAGAGAATCTCAAGCAGACTCCATGCTGAGCATGGAGCCCAATGTGGGGCTCAATTTTATGACCCTGAGATCATGACCTGAGCTGAAACCAGGAGTTGGAGGCTTAACCAACTGTACCATCCAGGCACTCCTAAATCCAATTTTTTTAAAGATTTTATTTATTTATTTGACAGAGATAGAGACAGCCAGCGAGAGAGGGAACACAAGCAGGGGGAGTGGGACAGGAAGAAGCAGGCTCATAGCGGAGGAGCCTGATGTGGGGCTCGATCCCATAACGCCGGGATCACGCCCTGAGCCGAAGGCAGACGCTTAACCGCTGTGCCACCCAGGCGCCCCATAAATCCAATTTTTTTATGTTATAAAGCTGAGATGAACATCTTTGGGCATATAGCTATATCTACATTTCTGATTTCTCCTTAAGATAATTCCTAGAAGTGGAGTGTGAATATGAATTGCTGAAGATTTTAACAAGAATAATTTTTGCACAAGCAACAAAATCAAAAAATGAATAAGTGGGACTATATCAAACTAAAAATTTCTGCACAGTGAAAGAAACAATCAGGGGAGTGAAATGACAACCTATGGAATAGGAGAACAGTATTTGCAAACCACATGTCTGATAAGGGGTTAATATCAAAAACAAAGAATTCATGCAACTCAATAGCAAAAAAACAAATAACCCAGCTTGAAAATAGGCAAAAGACCTGAATAGACATTTCTCCAAAGACAATATACAAAAGGCCAACAGGTACATGAAAAGATGCTCAACATCAGTAGTTATTAGGGAAATACAAATCAGAACCACAATGAGATATCTCCTCACACCTGTTAGAATGGCCGTCATCAAAAAGACGAGATAAATGCTGGTGAGAATGTGGAGAAAAGGGAACCCTTATACACTGTTGGTGGAATTATAAATTGGTACAGTCACTATGGAAAACAGTATGGAAGATCCTCAAAAGATTAAAAACAGAACTACCATATGATCCAGCAATTCCACTTCTGGGAATATATCCAAAGATAATGAAAACACCAACTCAAGAAGGTATCTGTACCCCCATGTTCATAACAGCATTATTTATAATAGCCAAGTCACGGAAACGACCTAAGTGTCCACTGATGGATGAATGGATAAAGAAGTTGTGGTGTATATAGACACAATGGAACATTATTCAGCCATACAGATGAGGAGTTCCCACCATTTGTAATAATACGGATGTTCCTCGAAAGCATTACGCTATGTGAAAGAAGTCAGATAGATAAAGGCAAGTACTGTACGATCTCACTGTTATTTGGAATCCAAAAACCAAAAACCAAACCAAACTCATAGAAAAGGAGATCAGATTTGTGGTTACCAGAGGTGGGGAGGGGGATTTGGAGGAAGGTGGTCAAAAGGTATAAACTTCCAATTATAAGGTAAATAAGTACTAGGGATATATAGCTAACACTGCTGTACAGTATATAGAGAGTAAATCCTAAGAGTTCTCACCCCAGGGAGAAATTTTTTCCTTTTATTCTTCTTTCTTTCTATTCTATCTATATGAGAAGAAGGATGTTAGCTGAACCCATTATGGTAATCATTTCACAATATATATAAATCAAATCATCATGCTGTAGGTCTTAAACTTACACAGTGATATATGTCAATTATATCTCAATAAAACTGGAAAAATATTCAGCCATATGGACAAATCCCTGGAAAGGAAAACAATATAATGAAAATATTTGTTTCATTAAGGTGGTGAAATTGTGAGCTACAAAATGGTTTTCTTTTAATATTGCTATTATTCAAAAATTAAGATAATTATAAAAATTTTTTAAAGAATAACTCTAGCCTGATTATAAACACAGTTGAATTTTTTTTAAAGATTTTATTTATTTATTTGACAGAGAGAGAGAGACAGCCAGCGAGAGAGGGAACACAAGCAGGGGGAGTGGGAGAGGAAGAAGCAGACTCACAGCGGAGGAGCCTGATGTGGGGCTCGATCCCATAACGCCGGGATCATGCCCTGAGCCAAAGGCAGACGCTTAACAACTGTGCCACCCAGGCGCCCCTAGACACAGTTGAATTAACATTAGTATACAAAAGTGACTAACCACCCACCTGCCCCTAAAGTTGTATTTGCCTAAACCTCTATGGGTGTCAGGCTTGGATCTCTTCCTTCTGGCTAGTCGCTGCTCAAAGGCCACCTAATCAGAGAGGCTGCCCCTAACCCACTAAACAAAAGAGCAACTTTAGCCTCAATCCTCCCCCAGACCCCATACATTGATACCCCGCTTAACACACACACACACACACACACACACACACACACACACACACACACACACACATCTGTTCTCCAGCTCCCCTCCCTAGAATGAAACCGCCATAAAGGAAGTGACTTCATTTTCTTCACTGCTGTATCCCCAGTACCTAAAATAGACCCAGGGGCATAGTAAGCATTTGATATGCATTTGTTGACTGAATACATGAATTGGTCATTGTGACTGATGCCAGGTGGAATTTATTCTATACATTTGAGCAGTCCAGTTTTGCCTTTACCAAAATTTTATGTGCAAGGGCGCCTGGGTGGCTCAGCTGGTTAAGTATCTGCCTTAGGCTCAGGTCGTGATCCCGGGGTCCTGGAATGGAGCCCCACGTCAGGTTCCCTGCTCGGTGGGGAGTCTGCTTCTCCCTCTCCCTCTGCCGCTCCTCCTGCTTGTGCTCTCGCTCTGTCTGTCAAATAAATAAAATCTTTTTAAAAAAGAAAGAAAACTCTGTGCAATACTATAGCATCAGGGAGGATTCGTGACATAAAACAGTTACGAAGAAAGCCGCCAGAGGCACTTTACTTTATGTGAGGCTCAGCCAACACCCAGAAGTGAAAGAGCACTCACACTGCCATGGATCTTAAAACAAGTTCACATGTTCTGCACACTGTTATCTCTAAGGCTGTCATCTACTACTAGAAAACAATGGCTACCCCTGTTTTAAGACATAAAGCATTCTTTTTTAATTATATTCACTCTGGGGCCCCTGGGTGGCTCAGTCAATTAAGCGTCTGCCTTCATCTCAGGTCATGATCCCGGGGTCCTGGAATCGAGCCCCACATAGGACTGCCTGCTCAGTGGGGAGCCTGCTTCTCCCTCTCCCTCTGCTTCTCTCCCCTGCTTGTGCGCTCTCTCTCTCTCTCTCTCTCTCAAATAAATAAACAAAATCTTTTTTAAAAAAATTAGATTCGCTCTGAAGAAAGAATGAAGTCAAAGGTGAGCATATTCCTGACACTTTGCCTTTGACACTTCTCTGAGGTCACTTGAGAAACTAATTGCTACTTCTCGGGGCTGGCCATCTGCCTTCAAAGTGATGAATAAGGAGGACATGCTGGTGAGCCCTGGGTCTCCAGGATGTGCCATAGAGTTCTTACAGTGCGATCCCTAGAAGGGCAGTAGTAGCAACACCAACCAGGAACCTGGTAGAAATGAAAATTTGGGGGCCCTGCCCCGGACCTACTGAATCAAACTCTGGAGAGGGACCCAGCAATCTGTGCTTTAACAAGTCCTTCTGGAGGTTCTGATGCACACTCAAGCTTGAGGACCACTGTCATGGCGGGGCGGGGCAGAGGAGATCATCTCATTCTCAATGAGTTGTGTGTAGAATCAGCCATAGTAATCTTCTCCAGAGATCTCTATTAGATTGTGGCTGCATCACAACAAGGCGCACTATCCAGAAACTATGCAATAGTCTATTAGGTTGAACCATATGAAATTGGCATTCTTGTAGGTCAAGTATTATTGAATAGGACTTCCAGTTTCAGCTCAGAGATCAGAGAGCTACAAGATGTTCTTCCCATGCTTACAGTAAGAAAAAATCTAGACAGACCGGAAATTAAAATAGAATGGAGTTTGCAGAGAAAATGGCTATTTCAAAATCTGGAGAGAGAGAGATAGGCACTTTCTGTGAGACATGGAACCTGAACATTTGCTTACCAGGGTCAGAAGCTACCAGATGCCATAGAATTGGATAGGAAGATCAAGGTAGAAAACCGAACAAATTGCTGGAGGCTGAGTGTGGGATAGCTTGAGAGTATGAAGCTCCTAGGGGGAGAGGATTCCACACTTTTGCAGGTTTTTCCTCCAGGAACCCCAAGGGGCCCTTACATGGAGGATTGAGAAAATTCATGGTGCAGGCTGGAGGTGCTGGCTCAGGAGCCACTGAGAAATCCACACAGACTTTCTCAAGGAACAAAAAGCTTATTCTGCGGGGGGGAAGGATGTGGTCTGAGGGCGCTGGTGAAATAACATTGCAGCTGGGGGGAAGGGATTTCCACCCAACCCCACCCTCAGCCCCCAACTCACCTAAAAAAATAAATATTTAATCTTAAGGGAGAAAGGCCTCAAGGCTGTTGACTGAGAACACTGTTGTATACCCAGTGCAGCTAGGGGAAGAGATTGGAGCCTTCTATCTCCGGAAGAGGGGCAGAGGCACTTGTGAATACTATACCCCTGAAATTAAGGCTTAGAATATTAGAGACCAGCCCCCCCTATGCCCCACTAGCGCACTAACAAAACTTCAGGAATAATAACAGTGGATTACAGCAGGGAGAGCTACAAGAGACAGGCTTTCTCTGGAGAGCAGCACAAAGGGAAGCCCCAAAACCAAGAGGAGGAACAAAAAAGATCAGTAGAGGGGTTAAAAGTTTCTGGTGTCCATAGTAACAACAAACCTCAACAGAGCCCAATTCCTAGCTAGGATCACACAAATTCCTACCCTAAAGGCTTACTTAGCACAGTATCTGCTGCCTTATGTAAAATGTCTAGCTTTCAACAAAAAACTACAAGGCATGCCAAAAGGCAAGAAGACGCAATCTAAAAAGACAAAACAATCCTTAAAACCACTCAGATATGGCACAACTATTGGAAGTATCAGAGAAGGTATTTAAAATAATTGTGATTAATCTATTAAAGGCTGTAGTGGGAAAAGTAGACAACATGCAAGATCAGATAGGAAATATCAGCAGAGATGGAAGCTATGGGAAAGAATCAAATGGCTGGAAGTTAAAAACGCAGTAACAGAAATGAAGAATGTTCGGGGCGCCTGGGTGGCACAGCAGTTAAGCGTCTGCCTTCGGCTCAGGGCGTGATCCCAGTGTTCTGGGATCGAGCCCCACATCAGGCTCCTCCGCTATGAGCCTGCTTCTTCCTCTCCCACTCCCCCTGCTTGTGTTCCCTCTCTCGCTGGCTGTCTCTCTCTCTGTCGAATAAATAAATAAAATCTTTAAAAAAAAAAAAAAAGAAATGAAGAATGTTTTTGATGAGCTCATTGGAAGACTTGAATGTTTATATTTACTTGAATAAATACCAAGACTGACAAAAAGAGAGAAGGCACAAATCACCAAGTTGAGAACGAGATGGGATACCGCTACAGATTTTGCAGCCATTAAAACGATAAGGGAATACCATGAACAGCTTCATGATCTAAATTCAACATCTTATAAGAATTGGACCAATTCCTGCAAACTCACAAACTATCAAAACTCAACCAAAATAAAATAAACAAGCTTAACAGTTCTATACCCATTACCAAAAAAAAAAAAATCGAATGTGTAATTAAAAAACACTGAAAAGGAAATCTCCAGATCCAAATGGTTTCACCGGAGAGTTCTACCAAACACTTAAAGAAGTAACACCAATTTTACGCAATCTCTTCCATAAAAGAGAATAGGACAGAACACTTCCCAAATCATTTTATGAGGCTAGTATTACTCTGGTTTCAAAACAAGGAAAAGACAGTATCCCAGAAAATGAAAAACTATTTTATCAACCTAGATGTAAATATTCTTAATAAAGTATTAGGAAGTAAAATCCAGAAACGTATAAAAAGAATTATATACCACAACTAACTAGAATTTACTTCATGTGTGCAAGTTCAACATTGGGAAATCAGTGTAAGCCAATAAGCTAAAGAAGAAAAATCATACGATGTAGAAAGAGCATTTGAAAAAAACATCCAATACCCATGCACAGTAATGATTCTCAGTGAACTAGAAATAGAGGGAAACCTCCTTAACTTGATAAACAGTATCTGCAAAAAACCCGCAGCGAACATCATACTTAGGATGAAAGACTGAATACTTTCCCTCTAAGATTAGAACAAGGCAAGGATGTCTTCTCTCAGTGCTCTTATTCAACTTCGAACTGCAAGTTCCAGCCATAGCAGTAAGGCAAGAAAAAGAAACAAAAGGCATGCAGCTTGGAAAGAAGAAGTAAAACTATCCTTATTTGCAGATTACATGACTGTCCACATGGAAAATCCTAAGGAAAAATCTCACAGACCTCTTGAAGTGAGCTCAGCAAGGTCATGTAATAAGAGAAATACAGTGCACAAAACCAATTGCATTTCTACATACTAATAATGAACATGTGGAACCTGAAATTACAAACCACACCATTTATATTCACTCTTAAAAAACCCTAAATACTTGGGCATAAACTTAATATGTACACAATCTGGATGCTGAAAATTAGAAAATTCTAATGAAAGAAATCAAAGAAGGTCATCTAAATAAATGGAAAGGAATACTATATTCATACATTGGAAGATTCAACATAATAAATACATTAATTCTTTCCAAATTGATCTATATGTTTATGTAATTCCCATGAAAATCCTAACAAGGTTTTTTTGTGGACACAGACAAGCTTATTCTGAAGTTTTTATGGAAAAACACATACCCTAATACAGCTAAAACAGTCCTGGAAAAGAAAAATAAAGGAGGAATCCCTCTCCCCACTATTAAGGGTTAGTATATAGCTTCAGCAGTCAAGACAACGTGGATCGGTAGAGGGGTAAACACACAGGTCAGTGGAACAGAATAGAGGACCCCAAAATAGGCCCATACAAATATTCCCAACTGATTTTTTTAAAGATTTTATTTATTTATTTATTTGACAGAGATAGAGACAGCCAGCAAGAGAGGGAACACAAGCAGGGGGAGTGGGAGAGGAAGAAGCAGGCTCCCAGCAGAGGAGCCTGATGTGGGGCTCGATCCCAGAACTCCAGGATCACGCCCTGAGCCGAAGGCAGACGCTTAACCGCTGTGCCACCCAGGCGCCCCCCAACTGATTTTTTAAAAAGATTTTATTTATTTATTTGACAGAGATAGAGACAGCCAGCGAGAGAGAGAGAACACAAGCAGGGGGAGTGGGAGAGGAAGAAGCAGGCTCCCAGCAGAGAAGCCTGATGCGGGGCTCGATCCCAGAACGCCGGGATCACACCCTGAGCCGAAGGCAGACACTTAACGACTGAGCCACCCAGGCGCCCCCCCAACTGATTTTTGACCAAGGGGTAAAAGCAATTTAATGAAGGAAAGATAGTCTTTTCGTAAAATGGTACTGGAGCAATTGAACATCCAAGAGGCAAAAGAATGGGCCTCTACCTAAACCTCACACCTTATACAAAAATTAAGTAAAAATAGACTTTAAATGTAAAATGTGAAGGTACAAAATTTTACTAAAATTATTATTATTTTTAAGTAGGCTCCGCACCCAGCATGGAGCCCAGCGTGGGGCTTGAACTCACAGACACGAGATGAAGACCTAAGCAGAGAACAAGAATCAGACGCTTAACTGACTGAGCCACCCAGATGCCCCTAAAGCTACAAAATTTCTAGGAAAAAACATCAGAGAAAATCTTTGGACCCTAGGGCTAGGCAAAGAGGCTTTTTTAAAAAAAAAAAAACAACATGGAATTGAAAGCATAATTTATAAATAGAAAAACTGATAAATTGGGTCTTATCAAGGTTAAAAACATTTGCTCTATGAAAGACCTCATTAAGAGGATGAAAAGACAAGCTGCAGACCGAAAGAAAATATTTGCAAACCACCTACCTGGCAAAGGACTAGTATCTAGAACATAAAGAGACCACTTACAATTCAACAGTAAAAAATCAAACATTCCAATTAGAAAATGAGCACAAGATATGAACAGATATTCACCAAATAAGATATACGCTTGGCAAATACGCACATGAAAAGATGCTCAGCATCAGTATCCATTGGGAAAATGCAAACTAAAACCATAATGAGATATCACTACACACCTATTGGAATGGCTAAAATGAAAAAGCAACACCACCAAATACTGGTAAGGATGTGGAGAAACCAGATCACCCCTCCATTCCTGATGGGGATGTGAAATGGTAGAGCCACTCTAGAAAACAACTTGGCAGTTTCTTTTTAAAAAATTAAGCATGCAGCTACCATATGATGCAGAATTTGCATTCCTCGGCATTTATCCCAGAGAAATGAAAGCTTATGTTCGCATAAAAACCTGTACATGCATGTCCGTAGCATTTTTACTCATAATAGCCCCAAACTGGAAGCAACTCAGGTGTCTCTGAAAGGATAAATGGTTAAAGAGACTGTGGTACATCCTTAGCATGGAATAGTGGTCAGCAATAAATGGAATGGATTACTGGTCTGTGCCACATCTTGGATGTATCCCAGGGGAATTAAGCTGGATGAAAAAAGACAATCCTAAAAGGTTACATACTATATGATTCCATTTATATAACATTCTTGAAGTGACAAAATCATAGAAATGGAAACCAGATCAGTGGTTGCCAGTAGTTAGGTATGGGGTGTGAGGAGAGAGTTGGGTATGGGAATCAAAGGGCAGTAGGATGGAACTATTCTGAGTGCTGTCAGTGTCACTCTCTTGGTTGTGAGAGTGTGCCGTAGTTCAACAGGATCTTTCCACTGGGGAAGACTGATTGAAGTGTACACCAGATCTCTCTGTATGGTTTGTTTACAATTGTCTCAAAATAAAAATGTTTAATTTTAGGGACGCCTGGGTGGCTCAATTCATTGAACCTCCAGCCCCTTATTTCGGCTCAGGTCATAATCTCAGGGTCCTGGGATTGAGCCCCACGTCAGGCTCTGTACTCAGCAGGGAGTCAGCTTGAGGATTCTCTCCCTCTCCCTCTGCCCCCCCTCAAATAAATAAATAAATAAATAAATAAATAAATAAATAAATAAGAGGCACCTGCGTGGCTCAGTCCGTTAAGCATCTAACTCTTAATTTGGGTTCAGGTCATGATCTCAGGATCCTGAGATCGAGCCCTGCCTCGGGCTCGGCACTCAGTGAAGAGTCTGCTTAAGATCCTCTCTCTCCCTCTGTCCTCTCCCCATTGCAATCGCTCTCTCTCTCTCTCAAAAAATAAGTAAATCTTTTAAAAAACTAAAATAAATACATCTTTTTAAAAAATGTTACATTTT
This sequence comes from Ursus americanus, assembly GCF_024610735.1. Taxonomy (NCBI): domain Eukaryota; kingdom Metazoa; phylum Chordata; class Mammalia; order Carnivora; family Ursidae; genus Ursus; species Ursus americanus. The sequence goes on from NC_142164.1 coordinate 107,499,751, forward strand.
AAAAAGTCTTTTGCACACACAGAACAGCAATTGAGTCAAATAGGGAATCTTCTAGAAGAGAATTATCAAGGTTATGACTAGCCTGGAAATCATGTCATGGAGGAATGATTGAAGGCTCTGGGAGGCAGGGTATCGCCTGAAAAAAAAAAAAAAGACCTAAGAGCAGTACTTAGAAAGTTGCCATGTTGGGGCGCCTGGGTGGCACAGTGGTTGGGCGTCTGCCTTCGGCTCAGGGCGTGATCCCAGTGTTCTGGGATCGAGCCCCACATCGGGCTCCTCCGCTGGGAGCCTGCTTCTTCCTCTCCCACTCCCCCTGCCTGTGTTCCCTCTCTCGCTGGCTGTCTCTATCTCTGTCGAATACATAAATAAAATCTTACAAAAAAAAAAGTTGCCATGTGCAAGAAGAATTAAATTAGAATCAATGGGTACAAGTTACAAGAGAAGATTACATTTGAATATATGGAAGAACTTTCTATAAACTAGAGCTGTTAAAATATAAGATGATGGAATTCTAAATATCTAGAGATACTGGCCTTGCTGTTTCTTGAGCATATCAGGATGCTTCAGGGCCTTTGCACTGGCTCTTCCCTCTGCCTGAAATGCTCCTCTCATACGTATTTTCATGGCTAACACCCTGATCTTGTTCAAGTTTTTGTTCAACGTCTACTGTAAGTCAAGTGGGTGCTCTGGTTCATGTTATCATCACCCTCCAGGCCCTAAGGTGATAAAGCAGGTATGGACCATCTGGAATGTTACTGGTAGCAGAAAGTGGATGGCAGAGAAAAAAAGAGAGCTCTGGAAGGTCTCATACCAGTAACGAAATGCTCAAAGTGAGTTTCAAAATGAGGCTGGACATTGCCCGAAAAGGGAGTTGGAAATTAGAAGAATATTTTTGGAGAGAGATTGGTGTGCTGGTGAGTTCCTCCCTGCCAGTGGGGTGTTGGAAGACTGCCTATCACTTACCATGAGCCTAGGGAGAATATTCAAAGAGAGTTTGCTACGTATGTCCCAAGAAGTTTTCAGTACATAGAGGACAGGTGTCTGAATCATACCTCAGAAATCTAGAGGTCGAGATGGCTGGCTGAATGCTCAAATGAGGCCAGCGAGAGAGGGGCTGGATAGGAATGGCCAACACCCCCAGACGTTGTGAGGCGAAGGGTAGATGTTTCCCCTGGACCGACGTGATCCCAGCACCAGAGAGCCATCATGGGGCTGTCTTAGGTTCTCTCACCTCACACCTCTCCTTTAGAGAGATGGCTAGCAAGGTGGAAGAGGCGAGAAGAAGCCAACCCTGCTCCTCCTTTTCGCATCACAAATGCTCGGCCTGTACCAAGTTTAGACTGAAGAGGAGGAGCACTTTTCTTTGAATTTTAGAACTTTTAAATCTTTTCATCTTAAAAGAATTTCAGACTCACGAAAAGGTTGCAAAAATCATATAATAAGCACAACGCAGGACAGAGATCCTTGAGAAAGAACAAGTAAACAAGGTGAGCCCTACAATTTCCCAAGCTTACTGCCTCGAGAGAGATTCCAGGTTAGAGAACAGAGAAAGGGAACCCACGAGGAGCCTGGTTATCATCCTGAGCTGACTAGATGGAGCTGGAAGGCCAAGGAGGCTACAGTTTGATACCTGGAGAAGAGACAGCTGCACAGAGAGTTCCAGAGGTGTGGAGATCTGGAATCTTCAGCAGAGTACTGACCAGCACCTGTGTGTGAAGAAACCCCTTGAGGCTCGGGAAAGGACCACCTGAATGGATTGGAGGGAACAATCCCCGAAGGTCCCATAGGACCAGAATAGCTTCTGTGTCCACTGGCCGGAGTGGGAAATGTCATAATTCACAGGACATCAGGTGGAGTACTCAGAGGGGTATTGCCTCAGTAGAGGGGATTAATTAGCTTTAGCCTAAAGGCTGCTCCGATCCGACTTGAAGCTCAAAAGCAATCTTCAAAAGAGTGAAGCCGTTTCCAAGTAACTTAACTCTATCCTAGAATAAAGCTCAAGGATATTTATAGGATTGTGCAGTGCCCATTAAAGTAAAATTTGCATGTGTGGCATCTAATAAAAAATTACAGGCACGTAAAGAAAGGAAAATATGACCCACAATGAGAAGAATCAATACAAACAGATTCAGGAATAAAACAGATGACAGCATTTTTAGACAAGAGCATTGAAACAGTTATTATAACTATACTTCATACGTTCAAGAAGATAGAGGACACATGTGGGACGAGAATGGGACTGTACTGGGTGTCGTCCATGGGGGGTCAATTTGGGGGTGATGTAACTGTTAGATCAGAGATCGTATGCCCATACCAGATGACTTGGTCTTTTCATCCCTGTTTATCTATAAGTTACACTCTCGTTTGTTCCGTCATATAATCCATCGGTAGCATATCTTAGAGGAAAATAACTTACAATTTTTAATAGACCTTATGAAGTCCACCTTTTTCTCACAAGTTTCTGGCTTACTCATTATATCTACTTAAAACATCTTATGAGTTTCACTTATATTTTATATGGCAATATTTTACATACAATCTATGCTTAATACTACTTGTGAGTTTCATCCATCCTATTTGCTTTTCTTGTATCGTATGGCAGATTACAATAATCTTTGTCCATACAATATTTATAGCATCTACACAAAGTATATCTGTCTACAGCCATATCCATATCTATCTCTCAGTATCTGTATCTAATATGACAGCAGGGACTTTGGCTGTGTTGTTCACTGTGCTATCTCCAGCACCAAGGACAGTGCCTGACACATAATAGGTGCTCAATGAATCTTTGTTGAATTACTATATATGTTAAAGTTTTCCCAACAAATACATATACTATCATGCAACATGGTTGTCTTTTGTCACTATTTGCTCTTAATTCTTAGATACGATGAAAAAAGTAATGAAACTGCCGCTCATATGGTAACTAAAATATTTTTTACAGGGGCACCTGGGTAGCGCAGTCATTAAGCGTCTGCCTTCGGCTCGGGGCGTGATCCCAGCATTCTGGGATCGAGCCCCACATCAGGCTCTTCCGCTGGGAGCCTGCTTCTTCCTCTCCCACTCCCCGTGCTTGTGTTCCCTCTCTGGCTGGCTGTCTCTCTGTGTCAAATAAATAAAAACAAAATCTTTTAAAAAAATATTTTTTACAACATTGAATGAGTCCAAGAGCTAACTAGTTTGGCCACAATTGGTATGAATAACCAGCCTACAATAAAATAAAGGAAATGAGAAAAACGTCGAGGTTTAATCTTACTTTTTGACTACAGTGCTTCCACTATATTCAATCCACTGTTGTAGGTCAAGTGACATCTCTGCATGGGGGCAAAGTGGTCTTCAAGACACGCACTTAGTAAGGGACAAGGCAGGGGTAAGAACTGAACAACTATTCAACCACACAGAAGAGACTAATCCAGCATTTTGTAATTTTCTCTGTGTGGCTGGGGGTAGGAGGCAGGAAGAACACCAGGAGAAGGGCCTGGGGCATGTTTCAGGTGCGCAAATTACTGGAGACAATAAGAAAGTGCACTGTGCACACCAACTGTGGGGATGGTGATTGTTAGCTAAGCACATTCTGGGTTCTTTACCCAGCAGGGTTTGTGTTTAGAGGAAAGTATTATTCAAGCCAGCATTCACAACTCCTGTGAGTCTCAGTCAGCAGGGCCCCAGTGAGAGCTGGAAGGAACACAAGAAGATTGAAGTGGGGGCAACAGCAAGACGCTGGCCAGTGATTGTGAAATGGGCATTTTTGCCTTCCTGAAGGCTGTGCCAGTCATTGGAATAATCTCAGATAAAAAGGCACATTAGGAAAATTACTATTATTATGCATTCAAAGGTACAAGGAAAATATGTCCAAACTATTTTTTTAAAGCTCAGAACAGAAGCACTGGAAGTTTTCCCTAGCTTCCCTCTTCCCAATTCTGGTCTGTGTGTTTTTACAGATCTCCTCAGAGCCCATTTTCCATTCATTGGCCACAAAAGGTGGTATACAATGTCACTTGTTGACGTTCCTAATTTCTATCAGGACTAGAATTAAGGAAGGATTTCTTCAAAGATTTATAATGGCACTTTCTGCTTTCTTTTGGGGGTGGGATGGAGGCATGGACTGTATTGTTACTGAAACATGAAGAGAAGCCAAACCTGATTTTGTAAGGTAAGTCCTATCTTGCTTTTGTCAGAATGGCTTGTGATGTGTTGTAAAGGACACCAACAAGAAAGTAAAAAGACAATGCACAGAATGGGAGAAAATATTTGTAAATCATGTATCTGATAAGGGACTTATATCCACAATATAAAAAGAACTTTTACAACTCAATAATAAAGACAAATACCCAGTTTAAAAATGAACAAAAGAGCTGAATGGACATTTCTCCAGAGAAGTTATACAAATAGTGAATAAACACATGGCAAGATGCTCAACATCATTAACCATAAGGGAAATGCAAATCAAAATCACAGTGAGGTACCACTTCACACCGTAGGATGGCCGTAATCAGAAAGCCAATAACAAGTGTCGGTGACAGTGAGGAGAAATTGGAACCATCATATACTGTTGGTGGGAATGTAAAATGGTGGAGCCTCGTTGGAAAACAGTGGCAGTTTCTCCAAAGGTTAAGCATGGAGTTCTCATATGACCCAGAAAGCCCATTTCTAGCTATATGTCCTCTGTCCACACCTTGTATGATTCCATATATATGAAATGTCAGCAGAGTGGCGCAGCGGAAGCGTGCTGGGCCCATATATATGAAATGTCCAGAATAGGCAAAGCTATAGAGACAGAAAGTAGATTGGTTGTTGCTTAGGACTGAGGGGTATTGGAGGAGAGGCAGTGAGTGTTATGGATACTGGGGTTTGGGGGGGATGATGAAAATGTTCTAAAACTCAGTGTGGCGATGGGTGCTCAACTCTGTGAATATACTAAAAACCACTTAAATGGGTGAATTGGATGATTTGTGAATTGTATCTCAATAATACAGTATCAAAAATGAAAAACCCAAACCCAAAAACCTTGTGACAACGTCCAGTGCATCCTACCTTTTATTTCTTTTTTCATTTTTTAAAAAGATTTTTTTTAATTTCTTTGAGAGAGAGAGAGCTCACAAGTGGGGGGTAGGGGCAGAGGGAGAGGGAGAAACAGATTCCCAGCTGAGCTCGAACCCAGGACCCTGAGATTATGACCTGAGCCGAAGGTAGGCGCTTAACCAACTGACCCAGCCAGGCGCCTCACAGTCTATCTTTTAAATAAAAGTACTACTTGCAGTGGTAATACTACATCTTAATATTGGAGCATAAAATTGTGAGGCTGGTAAGATCCAGAGTAAAGATCCGTTTGGGTTCACAGCATTTCATAGGTTAGGCAAGCATCCTACTTGGAGTCCATTTTCCTGGCATAGAAAATTTGTTGCTGGCGATTCCTGGTGCTTTGTCAAAGTCACAGTGAAAGTCAGGACGAGCAGGCCTCCAGAACTGGGCTTACGAGGGCCATGCTCTTGACAACTGGGGACAAAGAGCACAAAATCAGAGGCGATTTATTTATCTTTTAGTTAATGTATTTACTTATCTTTATCAAAATCAGAGGCGTTTGAAAGAAGCATCTTCTCACCTCAATTCTGGGTTAATACTACCTCTGTATTCAGTTTGAAATTGATTATTTACCTCCAACCAGCGCTTTGAAAGAGTCTTTACTCCGCTTGAAAAGCTTCAAATTGTTTTGAGGGAAAAAACCGGGACTCCTAAGGTTTGTCAGTTTGGAGGGATGACAACAACAAACCCACGAAGTTGAAGAATCCGCCCAACTCAGGCGCTGCCCGGGGGAGGCGGCAGGGGGCGCCCTGCCAGCTCCTGCCCCGCCGCCCTTCCCAGACCTCCCCCCGCCCTCCGCTAGCCCTGACGTCCCCAGCCCCCGCCTCTCTCTCCCCAGCCTTCAAAGGGCGCTCGGGGGCTGCGGGGCTGCAGCTTCCGTCCGCGGCCGCGAGGCTCTGCCTTCACCTGCCCGCCGCGGGCTCACCGGCGCGCGCTGGCTCCCGCACCTCCCCGCCCGCGCGCCGGGAACAGGTGCCGGGACTGCTTGCGGCCCGCAGCCGACCGCAGCCGCCCGCCGCGCGTCCGGAGGTGGGGCCCGGGAAGGGCGCGCACTGCGGCCACATGGAGAGCGGCGGCGGGACTGCCCCGGCTGGGGCTCTCGGGGCGGCGGCCGAGTCACCACCGTGCCCGCTGTCGCCGGGAGCCGAGGGCGCGGCGGGGCCGGCGGAGCCCGACGGGGCGGCTGAGGGCGCGGGGAGCGGGGGCGGGGGCGAGGACGGGGGCGGGCCGCGGCGGGCTCTGCGGGCAGTATATGTGCGCAGCGAGAGCCCACAGGGCGGCGCGGCCGGCGGCCTCGAGGCGGGGGCGCGCCAGTGCCTGCTGCGGGCCTGCGAGGCCGAGGGCGCCCAGTTCATCTCCGTGCCCTTCGGGGAGCTGGACTTCGGGGAGACAGCTGTGCTCGACGCCTTCTACGACGCAGGTGAGGCGGCTGCCCCCTTCGCCCTCACCCCACCCTATCCGCTTTCCTGACCCTGGCCCGCGCCAGGGCCCCGGCGCCTCCCCCGCCTCGCCTCCCCTGACTCTCACCGCCAGCCCTCCCTGCCTTTCCGCGAGGGCAGAGTAAGTGGCATTGTACCATTTTACAGATAAGAAAATGGAGGCCGGTGGCTTTTAACCTCGATATTTTTCGATCTCCTTAAAGAGCGGTTGACCCAAGAAACAGCCCATACCCAGATGATGCAGAGCCCTCCTCCCCACCCAGCTTCTACTTCCTCACTCCAGCCATGTCCCTTACAGCAGTGCGTGGACCCCAGCCCTAGCTACACATTAGAATCACCTGGGGAAATTTAAAATTCCTCATGTCCAGATTGTATCCCAGACGAATGATCCCACAATCTGAGGCCTCACGAGTTTTTAATGCTTTCCCAGGTGATTCCATTTTGCAGCTGAGAGTGGGAATCCGTGTGTGTTTATCTCTGTGTAGGAGAAGGTGCTCTTAGAAATGCCCCCACTGCTCTTTCCAGTACTTCAAGTCCTGCCGCAAACACTCTGATAGTGGGGCTGTGCTCTACCACCGGTGTGACAGCTCTATTTTATCCCATAACGCACAAGCATTTGGGGGTTCCGGGTCTCCTCCCTTGCTGGAATGTGATACTAGATCTCCAAGCTTGCTGTGATAAGCGTGTGGTAAGAATCCAGTCTTAAAATCGATACTTTCTGGTTGGCAAGTTTCTCCAGGTGTGGAATGGATTGCTGTTTGGATGTTTTTCCTTACCGACCCTTTGGAATCTATGTGACGAGCCTCTGGCACTTGGGTGACATTAATAAGCCTTGTATGTGGGACAGCAATTACCTGGTTTGTGCCTTGGTTTCTCCACTGGTCAAGAGGTGGTAACAGTGCCCACCCTAAGCCTAAAAGCATGTGAGAAGGTATAGGGGGAGTTTGAGAGCCCGGCCACAGCCCGCGGAGGCTATAAGCTAGGTCTCTTGCCATCCATTGTCAGCCAGAGGCAACAGCGATCTCTGTTTTCTGCAGAGCAAATCCTCCCCACCTGGAAGGGGGCAGGGTGTCAGGCTTGTTCAAACAAAGCGGCAGCTGAGCCCCTTGAAAACGCTCTCTTGACATTTCTGACCAGAGTGTCCTCCTTAGTGCTAAGTCTTTTTAGAAAAGTTCCTCGGGAGTCCACTTCACCCAGAACCACTCGGTTCCTTCTCCTCCGAAATTAGAGTTTGAAAAGACTCTTCTGTGAAAGGTTAAATGTTGCTTTTGCTGCACCGCACAACTGTAGCCTCTTGCCTGCTGGTGCCAACTCTGAAGATTGGTGCGCCCCAGCGCCCCTCCTCTGGGACGGGGTGTGTAAGCGTGCGCGCGCGCCTGTGGCGGGGGGGGGGGGGGGGGGGGGGAGCGAGAGCGAGCGCGCTACACGACAGGCACCTCACCTTTTCTTGCTCTGGGTCCAGCTCGCCTAGAATTTTCTGCATCATGTACCTCCTTTGGTTGACCTTGGCTTGGTCTTGACTAAATCCTTTCTCAGTACGTCATAAATAGAACTAAAAAAGAACTAGTAAATTCTTTTCATGGGTTTGACCAAGGATGTATGCAACTCCGGTTTATGGATTAAGCAGAGGACCCTCCCCCACCTCTCCTGGCTTCCGGATCTCTACCACTCACGGACTTTGGGCATCTCCACCAAAACAAAACAACAGCAACAACAAAAACCCCACAGAAAACCAAATCTGGCACTTTTGCTTCTTTGTGAAAGTTCTAAAAGCACGCTGTGCAACGCGGTGGCCACTAGCCACAGGTGGCCGCTCACGCCGAGTCAGCTTAAAGGCACTAGGTCAGTTCATTATTTGCGCCAGCTGTACTGCGAGGGCTCAACAGGCACAGTGAAGAGCGCATTCTCCTCATCACGGAAGGTCCCCCTAGACTCTGCTGTTCTAGAAAACCGCTTCTGGGGGACAGGACCAATTGAGCTGTCCCCAAATGTATTTTAGGGAGCCTGGTAGATGTGAAGTGTGAGTTCTTCCAGTCTCTTGTACTCCTGGCAAGGCAAAGCTGGGCTGGAGTGTGTTTTCTCACTCCTTGTGCAGTTTTCCGTGGTCCTATGTGGGTCTGGTGGAGAGGTTCGGGGTCGCTGGTGTCTGGGTGGTCTGATGGGGTATGATAGGACCAGTGATGCTGACGAAAGAACACTGACACGGCCACGAGCACTTGAAAAGGAAATCTGAAAATATTTGTAACATAAAATTTGCCATTTAACATTTCCATGCATTTCATTGGCGTTATGTACATTCACACTCTTGTGCAACGAGCACCACCGTCCCTCTGCAGAACTTTTTCATCAGCCCAAACAAAAACCTCTGTGCCCCTTCAGTAACTTGTCCTTCCTCACTCCCCCAGCCCCTGCTAACCGCTGTTCTACTTTCTCCGTGAATTTGCCTGTTCCAGAAATTTCATATAACTGGAATCATACAGTATTTGCCTTTTTGTGTCTGGCTTATTTCGCTTAACAGTGTCCTCGAGGTTCCCTCGCACTGTGGCGCATCGCAGAGTGTCCTTGAAGGCTAATGAATACGCCAGTGTTAATCCTGGCCTCTGCAGATGGGCTTTCGGGTCATTTCCACCTTTAGGCTCTTGTAGATAATGCCCTGATGACCATGCCTGAGTACCTGCTCGAGTCTCTGCTTTCACTTTCCGGGGTATACACCCACCTAAGGAATTGCTGAGTCGTATGGTAATTTCATGTTTAATTTTTTTTTTTTGAGGGACATCCTGTTCACTTTTAGCAGAGGTGGTGGTCATCCCTGTGTGCCTTTGGTCTGCATAAGGACTAGCTTTTACTTTATTTTTTAAACATCTGTCCTCCGTCTTCAAAGAGGAGAGTCTGGAATTTAGTCGAACTGTTCAGTGAGGGTCAATCCCTTGGTTATTTCCAGTGCTTAGAAAACAAGACAGGTCTTCTTTCTTTTTTTTTTTCCCCCTAGAAAAAAACCCCTTCTTGGGGATGTGCCTTGATTCCTTTGGTTTAAATGCCCTTGTATCTACTTGAACAGAATTCGGAGTCCTGACTTGTGGTCACTTATTGCGCATGCGGAGTGTATGTACATGGAGCAGCCTGTCCTGCTTCTCCAGTGCATGCTGTGTGTCTTTCTAGGAGCTTCTCGGTGCTTGTGGACACAGCAAAAACCGAGACTTCCTGCAGAAAGGAAATCTGTGTAACTCCTGTTTTCCCACACATTTTGAGAGGGAAATTCTGTTTTCCTGGACACTATAGTTGAACACGCTTACTGTGGTATCAAATCTTAAACGGGGGTCTGGTTCGGTAGAACCCAGAACACTTATCTCCAAGGAACGCATCGTATTATTGATGCCCGTTTACTCTTCAGTTGGTTGGGTGGTTAATGACTGATCTAACTTAGAGCCTCCAGCTGTGTGCTAATTTGTCGCCTTCTTGCCTCAGCTAGTAACATGTCCAATGACAAGAACCACCCCTTTGATCAAGCCTTGTCCCTACCTGCCCTGGGGCGCAAGTTGTCTTCCCATTGCTGTTGGGTCTGGCTCTGCCTAACTTGCTCCTCTCTGAACCTCATTTAGATGCTACTTTTCTGACCCAGGGGCCCTGCTTCTGAGGTCTTTGTTTTTCAGTTATGTGCATGGTGATTTTCCAGGTGGTGAGTTATTACCACCTACGGTAGGAAATCCTTGCACTTCCTGACTATCCAGTAAAAAGACCAAGGCCAGGGCTTTAGTCTCCAGATGAGCTACTTGGCTTTGCTCTATCCTGAGGACACCCCTTTTCTGGCTGGCTCACACAGAGTCATTGGGAGGATGCAAAGTGTGGTGGAGATTGCTGACTTACCAGAGATTCACGCTCCTAGTTGTGGCTGAACAGTGCGGACTACATTTCCCAGCGCTCTTTGAGTCTCAGTGGGAGGCAAAACTGGTTCTGGCCAATGACATGGAAGTACAGGTGGTGTCTGTCGCTTCTGGGCTGAGGTGTTAGCATATCTAGTAGTCCTTCCCGTACTTTTCCATGGTCCCCAGTGTAGACGATGGTGGTGGCTCAAGATGGAAGGCACCTGGATCCCTAAACTACTCTTTGGAGGGTAGCTGTTGGAGCAGGAATGTTCACTTAGGGGTTTGCATAAGCAAGAGAGAAGCTTTTGTTTGGTCAGGCTGCTAAGATTGGGGGTTGGGGGTTATCGCAGTAAGAGTATAACTTGGGTCATGAAAAGCGAGCACAAATGCTAGAAAGTCGTCTGCAAGTTGTGCCTTTCCAAGACGAGGTCAGGCCATATATCCCCTCATGTCCTGGATCCTCCCCATTCATAATCTCTGCCGACCGCGGGGCCCACGCCCTGCCGCTGTGCGTGAGGAGGGCAGAAGACGTGGGCACCGCCGGGCTCATACCAGCCGTGCAAGGACACGTTCTCGCTTCTGTTTGGTTTCACTGGTTTTGGAGGCTAGGTTATTTTTTTCCTTTTGTATCAAATGATACTATAGTGATTCTGTTAGTTTTTAAGCTGACGGCAATATCAGGCTTTCTGCCTGGTTTAAAGTACGGCCGCCTCTAGTCCCTTTTGCTGCCCTTTCCGTGGGCTATGTCCAGCTTCTCCATCTGTAATGTCACTTGTGGATTTTTTTTTTAAAGATTTTATTTCTTGAGGGTGAGAGCACGAGTGGGGAGAGAGGAAGACGGACAAGCAGACTCCCCACCGAGCGGAGAGCCCGACATGGGGCTCCATCGCAGGACCCCGAGATCCTGACCTGTGCCAGAGTTAGATGCTTAACCGGTGGAACCACCCAGGCGCCCCATACTTGTGATTCTTCCTCAGGTTGATGTGTCGTGTGGCGAAGGCAGTGCCCCGCAAGCATCCATGTCTTCTTCCACAGTTCCGAGTCTCCCTCGAGTTAGCTTGGGCCCTGGTGATTAGTGCCGGCCTGTGAGATGTGAGCAACATCAAGTGTCACTTTGAAAGTGACCGAGACATTAGTGTGCCACCTCCATCTCTCTTGGCCTCTCTTATGGCATCCTCGAAGGTCATGTGTTCAAGTTGGTAGTCAAGCCCCTGAAGTCTCGGGCATTTGTCTCCTGTGGCAGCATAGCCTAGCTTACCCTGACTGACAAAGCTGGCAATGCGTTCTGCTGGACATGGCTAAAGGCAGCTCTGCGCTTTTGTGGGCTTAATCCACGGGTGCCTTGGCTTCTGCTCAAGAGCCTTAGAAATGCCTAAGGATGGCTCGTAATTGGGTGCATACTCTCCCCATCGCTCTGGAAAATGCATGAAGTTCGAAGGAAGCCAGGCCTGTGCGATGTTGGGGGTTTGACGGTTGTAGAATGTGCCGTGTGTGTGGCATCTCCGCGTGGTCGGGAGACCGGCCGCATCTGTTTCCAGCAGAATGTAAGGGCAGTGGTTCGACATGATCTTCTCTTAAAACACGAAACATGGATGAGCAAAATCATCAACCTGGGGGTCAGTCTTGACCCCACCCCCTCAGTCATTGCCAAGTCCAGCCTATTGCTTCCAAAATAGTTCTCAGATCTGCTTGACTTTGCTCTATGTGCCCCTCCTCCCCGGTCCAGGCATTATCTTCCCTTATCCACATTGCTGCCAACAGGCAACAGCTTTGTCACCGGCCTCTTGAGGTTGGGTCAGTCGTGGTGTGTTCCCCTCTGTGTCATCTCTGCCTAAAGCGTCCTCCGCCCTCACATCTCCATTCTTCCGGGGAGCCTTCACACACTCCTCACCTGCTCTCTGCCAGCGTGGATCACACCAAGGTTTTCATTCCCAGAGAGTAACACAGTTGTGATTACATAATTACTGATAATTAACTCTTCAACGGTAGGGAGCCGGAGAAGATTTTCTTTGCTACTCTTGGAGTGATTCTTAGGAATATCTGTCCAGTTCCTTTTTAGAATAACTCTCAGTGGACACATGATGCTGGGTTTCTCCTGTTGAGATGAAGCAAAACTTGTTCGGTACCCTCAGAAGGAAATCAGAATGTGGTTTCCTGTAGAAACCATGTTGAAAATGGTGGCCAGGCATAGATACAATGAGTTGTGATTTTTATGAAGAAAGAGGAGACATCCTAATGACACATTTCTGGATCTGAAGCTTTCTCCTCAGTGGTATATCTCAAATAGAAAAGATGAGAACAGCTCACACTGGACACCCTGGAATGGAACCAGTGGTTTGAACTGTGTTCTGGGAATACTGGTTCTTTCCATTTGTCCACATTTTCTGCGATGTATATTTTTCATAATGGGATTTTATTTTAAACAAGAGCAGTGGGAGATGAAAGATGGGGTTGTAACTCCGAAGTCCCCTCTCTCCCCGCTGGAGACAGTGGCGTTGCTTGCTCGGGCTACAGTGACTTTCCTCGAGAGGACAAGACCACCTGAGCCCCTGGCTGGACCTCAGCTGTCCTCTGCTGGACCTGGCTGCTGGCTTGCCCATGGGGGCCGCTGCCAGAGCCTCCTTCCTGTGTAGCTGCTGTTACTGCTACTGACTCAGCATTGAACCTGGAATTTTACTCAATTCGTGGTCATGCGGGCTGAGTGAAAGGAGCATTGCACCTGCAGCATTTCCTCGCAGCTTTGCTGTTTGAGCCTTGAGTGCATTTAGGGTAGATAAACCGTCGGGGGCTGGCCTGCTGCATTGCTGGCTATATGTTATTGGGACAGAATGTGTTTTGGGTTCCCAGCAGCCAACTTGAAAACCATACTTTGGAATTGCAAGCCATAAACTATTGTTGAAAGCCTCTGTGTATCAGGCTTTGGGATAGGAACTGTTTAAATCCTGGTCAAATAACATCAGTGGGGGAGGGGTGAACTTGTGCGAAGCCAGCTGGAAAATTTCTTGCCCCCCCATACCTTCCTGGCTTTCGGGCTATTTTGGGTGTGGCAGGGCTTGGCCAAAATGCCTGGCGGTTGCTGGGGCTTGGTTGGTGGTGGGAGGTGCCGCGCAGGAGGGAGTTGAGCTGCGGACTGCGGCAGGAAGCAGAGTTCACTGGAGAACCGGGGTCAGCCCGGGGGAACGTGCACAACTGGACAGGGGTGGAGGCAGGAGACGAGTAGCCACATTAGACGTAGTTGAATTTTTTCTTCAATTTTTATTGTGGAAAATTTCAAGCATGGACATTACAAGAGCTTCGACAGTGATTAACACTGTGCCACACTGATTTCTTCTTTACCGCTACCTACTCCCTGCCCCACTCTTGTTATTACAGTCTTACACATTTTTAACCTACGGTGTGTGTATACAGTGAAATGTACCCATCTCCGCTGCACAATTGGAGAAATGACTAAACCCACATGAACAGACCCTGTCACAATAGAAGTTCCTTCTGTCCAGAAAGTTCTCTCATGTCCCCTCTTGCTCATTCCCCTCTCCGCTCCCATTCCTGGCCCCAGGGAGTGGCTGAGATGCCATCACCACCAGTCGGAGCTGCCTGTGCTAGAGTTTTGTGTAAGTGGGCTCATACAGCGCGTACCGTCTGGGGTCTGGCTTCCTTTGCTCGGCATGACATTTTTGAGATTCACCCACACGGTGCCGTGTATCTGTAGTTTGCTCCTTGTTGGTGCGTTGCATGCATATACCGCAGTCGGTTTAGTCATTCTGTCGAAGGACGTGTGCGTGGTTCCCAGTTTGGGCTTTTATAAGCAAAACTGTTAGGAACATTTGCATATAGGTCTTTTTTGTGGGCAAATGTTTTCATTCCTCTTGAGTAAATAACCAGCAGTGGAATGGCTGGATCAAAGGGTAGATGTGTGTTAGACTGTATAACAGACCTCCAAACCTTTTTCGCAAGTGGTTGTACTATTGTATATTCCTAGCACTGATGCCCAAGGGTTCTGGCGGCTTCACGTCCTCACCAGCCTTTTGTATCACTGAGCTTTTTGACTTTGGCCTTGCTAGTGGGGCTGTAGTGGTTTTTCATTATGGTTTTAATTCCCCTTTCCTTGATGATTAATGATCTTTTTTTTAAAAAAGATTTTATTTATGTATTCGACAGAGATAGAGACAGCCAGCGAGAGAGGGAACACAGGCAGGGGGAGTGGGAGAGGAAGAAGCAGGCTCATAGCGGAGGAGCCTGATGTGGGGCTCGATCCCAGAACGTCGGGATCACGCCCTGAGCCGAAGGCAGACGCTTAACCGCTGTGCCACCCAGGCGCCCCTGATGATTAATGATCTTGAGCATGTTTTCATGTGCTTTTTGGCCGTGCAGATATCTTCCTTTGTGAGGTGTCTGTTGAGACCATGTACCCATTTAATTGGGTTGTCCTGTTATTATTGAATTACAAGAGTTCTTTATGTATTCTGGATTCAAGTGCTTTGTCAGACGTATATTTTGTGAGCATTTGCTCGCAGACTGTGGCTTCCTTATTCATCTCCTTGGGACTTGTGATGAGCGGAGAATTTTCACTCTGATGAAGTCTCCTCAAGGTTATTTTCCTGGAAAGGTTGCCTTCTGTGTGCTCTCTGAGAAGTCTTTGCCTCCTTTCTGGTTGTACACAGACTCTTTCTTCCGAACACGTGACTGTTGGAGCTTTTACACTGAGGTCTGTGATTGCCTGCAAATGAAGTTTGACGCAGGTGACTTGTGATGAAGCACACCTGACACCTTGTCTCAAGCACCTGAGAGCAGGGTCTCGCCCCAGCTGAGTGTTCCAGGCACTTGGAGTGGCATTGCCAGAACCACGGCTGCCTGCCTTGTGCCTCGCCACCCTGGAAAGTGTCAGAAGTGCAGGTTATCCTTCGGGCAGATGGCCTTTCTGCCTTCCGGAGTACAGACCCCCAAAACAGATCCATGATGATACTTGACCAGCATGTGTTCCGTCATTGTGTCCCCCTGCCCTTGGTGATACAAGTGGCAGAGGGGAAAAGACCTTGGCTTTGCAGATCAGGTTTCCATGTTTGCCCTGTCCTTTATTGGCTGTGTGACCCTGGATAAGCTTACTTAACATCTCTGAGCCTCATTAAAAAAAAAAATCTCTAGGTAGAGATTGAAGCATAGTGCCCTGGAGTTGGTAAGTGCTCAACAATGTCAGGTGGTAGGGTCACATTATACTCCCATAATGGGGTCAGACAGTTCCCCCCCCCCCAAGATTGGAGGTTGGAGATTTAATCCTAGCTCCATTCCTGGTCCTGTGCTGAAGAATGAAGTGAGGAAAAGGTACAAACCCCTGCTTTGATATGCTCTTGATTTTCTTCTTTCTATCAAGGTACAGAATACATACAGAAAAGGGCACAATCTTAATTGTACTGCTCTACGAGCTTTCACAAGCGCTACGTGCTGTGTAATTCCACACTTGGATTGAAAAAGGGAACGCCAGTAGCACCCCAGAATGTGCTGGCTTCTGTTGTCCAGCCTGGCCAAGAGCAACAACTGTCCTGGTGTCTCAGCATAGGTTAGCTTTGTCTGTTGGTGTATTTCTTTTTCTTTTTTAAGTTTTTATTTTAATTCCAATGTAGTTGACATATCGTGTAATATTAGTTTTAGGTGTAGAATATAGTGATTCAAGCCCATAGGTCACCTGGTGCTCATCAGAACAAGTGCCCTCCTTCATCCCTACCACCTGTCTCACCCACCCCCCCCCACCCACCCACCTCCCCCCCCACTTCCCTCTGGTGACGAGCAGTGTGTTCCCTAGAGTTAAGAGTCTGTTTTTGGTTTGTTTCTCTCTCTTTTTATAGAAGGAATCATACAATTTCCTTTTTTTGTCTCTGGCTTCTTTCACTCACCATTACATTTGTAGATTTCCTCTCTATTGTTAATACAGCAATAATTTGTTCATTTTCGTTTCTATGTAGTATTTCATTGTAAGAATACACCACAGTTTGTTTTCTGTTGTTGAACATTTGAGTAGTTCAAATTAGGAACAGTGCCGCTGCTAAGAATATTGTACTTTTTCAAAAACAAAAACCCAAGAACCCAGCTCTCTTGAGATGAAATTGACCCACCGCATTGGTTGTTCGTACGTGTCCGGAACCGTGTGGCCGGGACCACGGCTGGTTTCAGGCCACTTTTCTTGCACCCAGAAAAGAAGCCTGTGCCCATTGGCAGTCATTCCCCGTTCCAGCCACCTAGCCCTGGCCCCGGGCAACCATTACTCTCCTTTCTGTCTCTCTCGATGTGCTGATGCGTCTAAACGGCCTTATGTGACCTGTCTTTTGTGACTGGCTTCCTCTCACTCGTGCCCACGGTTCATCCGTGCGGTTGCACGTATCTGGACTGCGTTCCTTTTGTACGGCGGCAGGAAATTCCGCTGGACGGATATACCACCTTGTTTTTATCCCTGTGGATGGATATTGGGGTGGTTTCTAATTTTGCTTAACACCGCAACTTTTTTCTTGCGTTTCTCTTGAATATGTGCCTAGGAGTGGGATTTCTAGGTCCTGTGATAACTCTCTGTTTAACCTTCTTTAAAAAAAATTGCATTGTGATTAAAACAACAGCTAATATAAAATCTACCTCAGCCATTTTCAAATGAGCTGTTCAGTACGTTCAGTACGTCCACTTTGTTGTGCAACCAATCTCTAGAACTTGTCCATCTTCAAAAACTGAAACTCTCCACCCATTAAACAGCTCCCAGTTTTCCCCTCCTCTCAGCCCCTGGCAACCACTATCCTGCTTTCTGTTTCTATGATTTGACTACAGGACAGACTTCACGTAAGTGGAATCATACAGTATTTCTTTTTTGTGTGTGCCGGGCTTATTTCACCTAATGTAATGTCCTCGATGTTCATCCGTGTTGTAGCATGTGTCCGAATTCCCTTGCTTTTTAAGGTTGAATAATCTGTTGTAGGGATATACCATATTTTGTTTTATCCATTTATCTATCAATGGACACTGGGGTTGCATCCATCTTATATTTAACCTTTTGGGGGACTGCTTGCTCAAAGACCGTTGTCCAAAGCAGCTACACATATGAGCGTTCCAGTCACACCAGATCCTCATCACCACTGCTCGTTCTCTCTTTGTCGCAGCTGTCCTAGTGCGTTTCAAGTGGTAGCTCACAGCGGTTTTGATTTGCGTTTCCCTGGTGACGAAGGGTGTTGACTTTTCATGCGTTTGTTGGTCATTTGTATATCTTCTTTGGAGAAATGTCTGTTCGAATCCTTTGCCCATTTTTTTTTAGTTATTTGTCCTCTTACTATTGAGTTGTAAAAATTCTTTATATGTTCTGCAGACAGATCCCTTGTCAGATACGTGATGAGCAAATTTTCTCTCCCATTCTGTGATATATCTTTGAACTTTCTTGATGCTGTTCTCTAATGCACAATTTTCAAAAAATTTGATGAAGTCCAATTTATCTATTTCTTTTATCCCATCTACACTGTTTCCCCTAAGTTTTTTTTTTTTTGGTTCCTTATTTATCCTTACAGTGTTTCTTTATTTCAGTTGTCCGAACGCTGCAATCTGCAAGCTGCCTGCTTTCATTTTGTAAGGAAAGTTACATTGAAACGCATCCGTCCATCTCTGCAATGGCGGAAACCGTGTAGCCCGCAAAGCCAAAAATAGTTATTATTAGGTCCTTTATGGAGAAAGTGTAACCACTTGTGCTATGTAAATAAAAGCACATAAGAATGTGCATTCTTATTCTCCCTTTCTTATTTAAAAGGTACCAGACCAAATACACTTGTGCATCTTGCGTTTTTCCATTAACAGTTGAGCCTGGACCACTTTCCAAATCAGAATATGGGAATCTTCCTTTTTCTTTTTTATAGCTGGATAGTACTTGGGTGGATATATATTGTTTATTTTACCAATCCCTCCTTAAAGGATACTTGGAGAGAGATATATTTTGGCTACTAAGCTGTGGTGAATAATTTCGTGTAGGTGCTATTTAATATGTATATAGGTCTCTTTGTTCATTAGGTACCCAGAGGGGCGTTTGTGTATTAAAGAACAAAATGCACCTGTAATTTTGTAGCTAGTCTCAGATTCCTATCTCTGGGTTATACCATTTTGTACCTTGTCTTTCTTTATGGCCAAACTGGTTGCCAATCTTTTGACTCTTGGTAATCTGATAGTTGAGAGATGGTATCTCAGTTTGAGCTTGTATTTCCCTTATTCTGCATGCGGTTGGGCTTATTTCCCCCCCTTTTTTTTTTCCTGAGAGCTATTTATTCATGATCCTTCCCTGTGCTTTTCACTCTTGGTTTATGGGCCTTTGGAAGAGGGTCTTAATTTCTAGATCTTTCTATGTTTGGCCATAAAGTCTTTGCTTTCTCTCTATTGTTCACATGGGATCATTTCTACTAAGCAAGCTTCAATTTCACTGACCCCCTCTGTCATGGTGCATTCTCCTTGTGAGCCCATCTGGTGAGTTTTCTATTTTGGTTATTATTCATTCCTAAGATTTCCATTTGGTTCTTCTCTTTATTTGTTGAGACTTTTTTGTTCCCATTCTCTTCAGAAGTGTCTGCCCTTACTTCTTGGAGAACTTTTATAATAATTGCTTTAAAGTCATTGTCAGGTAATTCTGATGTCTGTGTCCTCTTGTTATCAGAGTCCATTGATTGTCTTTTCCTATGTGAGTTGAAATGTTCCTGTGTCTTTGAAGTGATCCAAGTGATTTTGGATTGTACTCTGGATCTTTTGAAGTCCTCTGATGTGATTCTAGGCCTTGCATATATCCTGTGGAGTCTGTTGGTATTTTTGCCTTAATGGGCGGTCAGCCTGGTTGGTTTAGACTGCCAAGTTCAGTTTCAGTTGTGGTGCCCTTTGTGATTTCAAAGCCTTGTCAGTGCTGCTTGGCTTTGTACTTTGTGATTTACCGAGACTCCCCTTTTCGGTCCTGTGGCCAGAAGACCAGGGCTTTCGTTAACCCGCTCTGCCTCGCACTTCCCACAACTGCCCGTGTTTGAGGCCAGGAATTCAGAGAGAGAAAAAAGTGGTGGGGATTCACCGCCACCCCCTTGGGACCACAGCTCCTCCAATTAGAGCAGAAGGTTCTGCTGTCTCAGAGGTCCAGGCGCCTGTAGGCCCCACTGCCACTGATGGTCTCGGAAGGTATTGCCGTGGGATTGTAGGGGTCCTGGGTGTGCAAGGGAAGAGAGAAAAGAGAAAAGCGGAGAACTGCCTTCACTCTCTCTGAGCATTTGGAGGCCGCTTTGCTGCTTTCTGAGCCCGAAGTAGAGGGCCTCTTCTGGTGCTCTCTGCATCGATACCCAGCACCCATTTTTGGGGTTTCAGGCTGCCTTTAGTCCAGGCTAGGGGAGACTGGGGGGGGAAACGGGGAACTTGATTTTGGTTTGGTGGTACTTTGGAATCGGGTCTTCTCCAGTCTGCTTGCTTCCTTTTCATATTCTTAAATAGCTATTCGATCCATTCTGCCTAGTTTTTATAGATGTGTTGGGAGAGGCAGGCTGGAATGTCTACTGCATCTGACTGAGAACCAGAGCTTAAACTTGGACCGTAACATTTTGAGATGTTTTGTCATGAAGCATTAGTAGCCAGAATATGATGTCTCTGCATCTTACTGATCAACTTAGCACAAGCAAAAATATCCTCAAGGTCAGGTGCATTGTATCAGGCTGGTTCTGTCCATACAAGATGCTCTGTATGACTGTGAAAAGTTGGGAGCAAAAGAAGCGGAATACGTGAAGCACAAGGCATCAGAAATGGTCGATATAAAGCTTCTTGATCGGCCTCCAACTTAGCCCTCTAGCTAATTTGGTTGTGAGCTGGGAGCCAAGACCATTCTGATGTCTAGAATACCCTTGGATTGTCACTGGATCTCACAAGGCTGGCCTTGTAAGGTCACTAAAGGGTTCACTAAAAAAGGTGTTCTCTTTCCTGAGAATGAGAATCCTGCTTTCAAAAGACTCAAGCTTGCTAAGTACTCTTCGTAACGTCTGTGGCTACTGAGGCATGCTTGATGGAAACCAAGAACTCTGGACATTGATTCTCAAAGAAGCACCTAGGAAAAAGGATACTGGTACATGGCGGGGGGAGGAAATAGGTTGGGGGTAAGGACAAAGAATAATGGCCCTGTATCCAGCAGTGAATGCCCACCGCCACCACCAAGTGAACTCTGCGCCCCTCCGCAGGCTGTGGGGCGGACCTCGCCCAGGAAGCTTGGAGCACAGAATGGGTGAAAGCAGCGGCCCGGCGGAAGTCCTGGCACCTAGAGTTGATCTTGAAGGAACAGTTGATTTCATGAAGAAATGGGGGGGGGGGGTCTTATTGTTGAAGTGGATGTAAAAGCCATTGGTCCTCTCGTGTTGACTGGTGGTCATTTATAATGAGACAATCGGGGAACAGATCCGGGAAGGCAGCACGGTTTCCTACAGGTGTGTCGCTCTGACAGGAGAGCTCAGCCGTAGCCCCTTCGCAGTTAGCGCCGTGTGGTCCCCGTATGTGACGCTCTCCTCATCTCTGAAATCACACGCATCTTGAAGGCGGTGTATGGCACAGACCTTGTGGAAGAGAAAGTCATTATCTGCTGGTCAGAAAAGGCTTTTAAGAACTGTGTCTCCAAAAAATTTGCCGAAGAGAGTTAGGTCAAGGCAGATCCCTTTATGAAAGGGTGGAAGGAAGCTGAGGAGAATGTCCAGGTGATGAAGATGAAAACACTGAGGTAGTCTGTTTCGAGGCTGCCAGGGAACCCCGAGTTGGAGCTGTGACAGGCACCGTCACGGAAGATGGCACCGGTACTGATAGCGCTTAGAGGGACGGACACACCCTAGCGCGCAGGTGTGTTTCCTTGTTAGCCGGAAGAGCAACAGACACGTGTGAAAGCTAAGTGGCTCAAGCCATGCAACGTTTAACGTGGCAAGTATGTCATTGTGAGTGCTCTAAAATTAAGCCCGGTGAGTCCGTTCACCCCAGAACATAGTTCGCTTCTATTTGGCATATTTCTTTGAAAAAAGCTGGTAGTGGGTACATCTCAATCACACTTACAGAGGTGTATACACATTTTATTTTTTGGTCATTCTTTAAAAAAAAGATCCTGGAAAGCTAAAGATAGGGGGCCAGGTATAGGTTCCCGATGTCCCCACTCTCCTGCCCCTTGCCTTCCCTGCTGCAATGTGATACTTCACGCAGCTGGCACCCAGCCCGTGGGGGCGCCGTGTCTGGTAAGGATTTGTTCACTTCCTGACACGGAACTGGTAGGTTGTCTCCTCCTTATGGGATTGGAAGATTGGATTTAAAGTAGAAGTAGAAGGTGTTTCCTGTCCAGTAAATCTGGGCTTTGGTGTTTTTAGGTAGCTTTTCGGTGACTAATGTTGCCTTAAGTCCAATCAGAGTTTTTAAAATGTCTTCGGCAGTAGAGTTATTCTAAAATCAATCTTACCTTCGCTATTTCAGATTGCCTGGAATATATTTAAAGACTAGCATGAGCCAGTACAATCACAGAATTACTATATGGTAAATCATTTACCATTATATCATTTTGTTGATGAATGCTTTGCTTTGGAAATCAGACGCTTTTAAACCACACTAGAAAATTACAGTTTTACTTACTACTTACAAAATGTTACACAAAAAGAATGTTTAAGTGTTCAAAAGTGTTTAATGAACTAAAATCCTATACATCATTCATCTTGATTTCATATTAGCATGTAGTGAGATAATTGTAATTGATTTTTAAATTGTTTGAAGGGCTCTTTGTTTTTGAATTCAGACACTTTCCCGCTAAGACTAGATTTTAAGGGAAGCTTGTAGCAAGTTCCTGATGCGGTATCACTTCTTAAGGGTTATTAAACCAAGATGGGTAGGGTGCATACATGTCCCCATCAAGAAGGATGGTTTATTGTATGCAGACTCCCCCCCCCCCCCCCGCCAAGGCTGACCTGTGTCCTTAGAAACTGAAAGGTAATGGTTGCTCCGAGCATGGGCTGCATTTGCAAATGAAAATCTGCCTTTTACCTCTTTTTTTTTAATCTGTGATCTGTTTGCCTAAGATTTGCCTGGATAAATCAACCGTTTTATCCCTGGTGGCTGTGTTTCAGAAAGTGAGCCAGGAAGGTAGGAAACCTCATCTGGACACTCGGGGGCCGTGATTCTGTTGTGCCCTGGCTGTGAGACCTTGTGTGAATCTTTGTGCTTCGCTTCCCCCATCTCGAAGGAAAACCAATACCTTCCCTGCCAGTCTGTCAGGGTGGTTCTGAAATTCAACCAAGATGTTTGTGGAACTACTTTGTGAATGTCAAAGCAGGTCACCATTGTGGTGATTGAAGCTTTTAGTTAATTTATGATATCTTGACGGGGGAAAAAACCCTTGATGTCTCGTATATAATAAAAATTCCAGTGTGGCATTTAATCATATTTAATATTTATAAATCTAAATTAGTATCTTAGGAGTTGTAAAAATAAGCTGGTTGAATATTACTGTGGTATAAATCCTCAGTGTAAACATAGTCTAGTGACCTGAATGACAAATATCAGGTAAAAATGTCAACTCTGAGTATGAGACGATTTTTCTATTGAACATGGATTACTTGGAATTTTGAGTGGCAATATCAATCTGCTCTGTGTTAATGAGGTACTGAAAAGTCTCTATCCCAACCCTTGGTGGAGCCACGGAGGGGCTCTTTGGGGAGGTGTTGAGGCTCGAGTACAGGACCCGACACAGACCTTTGAGAAGGAAGAGGAAAGAAGGAACTCGTGTCACCAGATTAAAACATCATTTCCTCCTACAGTACATCCCTGGTTTTTGATGTACTGTATGGTGACTAACATAATATAATAAAAAAATATTATTATAAAAAAAAACATCGTTTCCTCAGTGACAAGATACTCCCCTAACTTGCAGGTTTCCTACAAAAATGGCTGACATAAGTCGGGGGCTGCTGTCCTTCATCGCTGTCCTCTGCCTGTTCCCATCACTCTCCTTCGTCTTCAGATTGCTTGCTTTCCTCAATTAACTAATTATAGCGGTCGCCGCGGCCTTGGTGTTAGCATCTGCATTGCCACTTCTTAACAGCATCATTAGGAAGCCCATGCTTTTTGATGGGAGTACGTAGAGTCCAGGGAACCATCCTGTAAGCAGCGTCCGATTCATTCTGCGGCAATGTGATTTTTGACTCCAAGTGAACGTCTGTGGGGAGCAGTTATCCATTGGAGGTAATTAACCATACGGGTGGTGAAGTGTTTATTCAGCATATGCATTTGTCCTTTCTCGAGCAGCGATCACAAAAGGGTGAATTTGGCTATGATAGGCTCCCGTTTAAGACCCCTCATGATTATTTTTTCAGAACTTTTAGGTGAGACATTGATACTGCAGTTATTTTTTTAAAAGATTTTATTTATTGATTTTAGAGAGCGTGTGGGGTGGTATGGAGGGGAGGGAGAGAGAATCCCAAGCAGACTCCCCACTGAGCACGAAGCCCAATGTGGGCTCGATCCCACAGTCCTGAGATCATGACCTGAGCCGAAGCTGAGAGTGAGCCATTTAACCGACTGAGCCACCCAGGTGCCCCCTACAGTGATTTTTTTTCATTGCCTTCTCCTCTTGTAGCAGTCCACACTGAAATATTTGGGAATGAAATGATGTCTGGGATTTGCTTCAAAATAACGTGGAAGGGGGTGGTGTGGGTGCCAGTAGAGATGAAACAAAGCTGGCTTTGAGTTTGAGTTGATAATTGTTGAGAGAAGTGAAGGGGCTATGGGGGTTTCATTATTCTCTCTCTCTCCCTCTCTCACTCCATATATATATAATTTGTATTTTTCTATGATAAAAAGTAAAAACCCAAAAAACGACCCTACCGTAGGTTTCCCATTGCCTCAAGATAGAGGCAGCCCTGTTGACATGGCCTTCAGACCCCTTTACCACCTGGCACGTATTAACCCTTCCAGGTTCATCTTCTCCTGAAATTATTTGCAATTGCCCTAACACATCTTACCTTTGGCCTTTGCACTTGTTGTCTTCTCTTCCTGCAACGCTTTTTCTTTCCTTTTCCATCACCTCATCCTCACACCAGTTTGCCTGGCTCTTCTGGACCTTCGGATCCCAGACAGCATCACTTCCCGCGGGCCTTCCCTGATCGACCTCCACCCCAGTGTAGGTTAAGTACCCTCCTGGGGGTTCTCTGTCACCGTTCCCCTCACTTCTGCCTTCCTGACTGATTCTAACCACCATTTCCTTCTTATCACTCTCATTGTATTATACACTTTTTTGAGGAAAGGGATTAGGCCTCATTCTCGCTTCTATCCATTGAACGCCACACAATGCCTGGCATAGAGCAGACAATCCATAAATGAGAAAACAAAAGACCTACCCAGGGCTTGTTGACACTTGGCCTCAGGGCTCCCAACGCCTCCTGCACAGAGCCAGCGATTCCTGGTGCTGATGTGGCTGCTGCCTGCCTCCTTGTTTCTTCTTGTGCCCATTCACCTCACCTCTGTTCTGTGTCTTTGGGATATTCAGTGACTTCGTATAAAGTCACAGCAGTGCAGGAGTAAGTTTGAATGTTCTTTCCAGAATCTCTGCATGTGGTAGGGAAGGTCCAGTCAAATTCAGAGCTTTTATACTTTGAAAAATAACGAGTTTTGAACTGGTGTCCTATACCACTAGGCATATTTAAACACGTTCCTTGTTGATGTGCTATGTAGCTCCCCCATTTGGAGTAAGTCTGTAGGACGCACCTCCAGGGGCGTTGGATCTACATTCTCAAGTTGATGGCGGACATGTGAGCCACAAGGAATGTTCATTACAACAGTTTAACATAGGAAACAGAAAAAAAAAACCCATGTATTTAGACAGGATGGATAAAGACATTTCCGTCCAGTCCTCATATAATGGAATGCGATGCTGAAGTAGAGCTAGACGTGCAGGGCTACATATGGTGTGACACTACGTATATAAGGTTCAAAAACATGCAGAACTTAACAGCACACTGTTTAGGAATTCATACATTATAATATGCATATACATGCGTATATAATTATATACGTGTATAGCAAGCACATATGATATACATATCTATAATCTTGTACATGCATGTACATAATATACGTGTGCATATGTATATACGCACGTGCATGTATATTTTTATACACGCACATAGACGTGCAGGGAACTGATACAGAGATCAGGACAGAGGTGTTCTCTGAGCAGGAGGGAGGAGATGTGACTGGAAAGAGGCACGTGAGACTCTGACAGTACAGATAATGCTCTGTGTCTTGGGCTGCATGGTAGGAGCAATGTTTTACATTTCATTATACTTTATAATTTGTATATAAGCTAAATACATTCTTTGGAGATGACATACTTCCTAATAAAGATAACAGTGAAACTAAATCGATCAGCAAGTTTTAAGTGAGGCTACGTTCCCAGCGCTTTGAGGAAGGAAGAGGTTTTTCTTGTTGCTTTTCTTCCACTGTTCGTGGGGTCATTTTAAGCCAAGCATTCGTCACTTTCTGCTTTACCTAAGAGACTGTTGGTAGAAACACAAACTGCAGTAGTTCCCCATTGGTGATCAGCAGGAAGTAGATTCAGTAGACCGATCACCTCTCTTTCTCTCCCACACCGTGTCCTGTCCTTGTTCATTTCAGATGTTGCCGTGGTGGACATGAGCGATGTTTCCAGACAGCCTTCACTCTTTTACCATCTGGGGGTCCGAGAAAGCTTTGACATGGCCAACAATGTGATCCTGTACCATGACACCGACGCGGACACGGCTCTTTCATTGAAGGTAAAGGCTATTGCTCATCTTGTGAACACTTGGCTTTGGGAAAGCGGTGTCATATGTTCAGAGGAAATGTACATGGAGCGCAGGAGGTTGGAGAAAAACAAGATTTGCTTGTGCAATTCCTTCCTTCCTACTAGAGCTTCTTGCTCACAGAGATGACTTCCTTACTGCTGTGTGAGCACACGTACTACAGAGAGGCGTTTGTAGACAACTTCAGTGCTTCCAGGCTCATTAGGGAAGTGAAGTCAAAAACTGTTAGTTTCCACTGAAGCAAACACACGTCTCTGAATCTTTTAGTGGGCAATTTCCTCCAAACCTACACATTTAAAAAAATAGTTTCTCAACTCAAATGATAAGATGACGACACAGAACAGTTACCAAAGTGGCAGAAAGTTCTAGATAGGCATCCATATTTAATGTGTTGTCCCCCACCCCACCCCACCATTCAAAGCAGAGCAGAACTGAAAACTTGTCTGTTCATGCACAATTCAGTAATGATTGATATGTTTAAAAAATGATTCTTGCAAGTTTGATACAGGTGTTTTTTGGATAATAGTACTTCCCAAAAATGCTCATATTTGGAACAGAGAGGGGGAGACGACAGGGAGGAGGAGGACCTGTGTGGAAGTGCTGAATCACTATACTGTACCCCTAAAAAGAATACGACACTGTAGGTTAACTAACTGGAATTAAAGTAAAAACTTAAAAAGTGCTCATATTTGTAAAATGTGAATGTCTAAGGTGAGCTGCTATAAAACTCAGGGAATATTAACATTGTCGAATGTCTTAATATTGGTCAGAAAATCCTGCTCTGCATTAAATGATTACAGGAGTAAAAGCTTAGTTTGTTTACAGCAGTGTTACTCAACCTTGACTGCACTTTAGAATTACTTGGACAGCTTGTAAATCTCCCAACACCCAGGTCATACCCCAGACCAATTACATCACAGTCTCTGAGGGATTTTTTTAACCTCTCAAAAGTACAGCCACGGGTGAGAACTAGTGGCTTCAAATTAGCTTTTGTGGACAGCAGTTCTAAATGTCCAGCTCCCTTAGTGTTAAAAATGACTAGTATATAAAGAGCACAATTTTGTGATGGTAAAGTTGAACATTTTTTGTGTTTCTTGAGATTTAACATTAACCAGATTTTTCTGGGTTCTGTAATAACTGGGGGTTATTTCCTGGTAGAAGTCCAGCCTGCTTCCAGTGTGGAACCTCTCTGTGTTCTGTATCATACACTTGACTTCGATGTGTACTGTGTAATTAGGGCACAGTGCTGGGTTTTAAGAAGTCATTCAGAGGAACGTTGAAAGAAGAAAGGGTCTATTATTGTACTTTATGCTGTATAATAGTTTCCCAAAAGGCTATAAACCCATCTAAATTATTACTTTAGATATTTACATACTGATTTTTTTCTTCACTGATTTTCACTTGAAGTAGTTGTGCTTGGAAATATTTAGAATTAGAAAATATGAAAGAATAGATTATTAAGCCATATTTTGATGAGAAACATGAAATTCGAAAGCATTTTTTTCCAATGCAGTATAGTTTTTTTCCCTCAACAATGCCTTAGTGGACTCCTTTGGAAAGTCCCATGACCTAGATAAGTTTTACTTTCTTAGAATATGGAAGAATATTTCCTAAAATGAAAATGGGTGGTCCGTTGTATCTGACACCAGAAGAAGGAAGCTACGCTTGTCATCAGAAAGCTGAAATCTCAGAATGTATAAAACCCATTTTACGGGGTAGTTGTTTAATCAGGTTTCCTCTTGTCAGCAAGTGTTGGCTTCCAGCGCATACGGGGTACAGCCAAGGGCCGCATAACCATTATGCGAAGTTAGCTGCCTAAAACCGTCGTCATTGGGTTTGATAGTTCCTAGACGTTCCGGTGAGGTGTCGGAAGTGCTCCCAGCAGCCCCCTTGTGTGGGAAAGCTGCCGGGCGCCACGATGGAGCCGAGAAGTGCCGGTAGCCCCGAGGATATCGCGGTACTTCCCGGGCAGTCCCGCGCCGTCCCTGACCTTCCCCACTGGCAGGCAAGCTGCGGGGCATTCAGAGCCCCAAACTTGAATCTCAGGACGTGTGGACAAAAGCATTGCCCCTGCTATGGGAAATCCTTATAACCAAATATGCCCCTCCATCATTCCCAAAGCTAGCCAATTACAATACGTTTTCCCTAGAATATGAATTTTACAATTCTCCGAGGCTCCCCCTATTCGAAGCTTTTCGCACACGGGAAGGGCAAGGTTTCAAATGAATAACTCCTGCTCTAAGACAAAGTGCTTGCAGTGCTTATGGAAATAAATGGCTATTTTCGAAAGCTATATTCATCTTCTCTTTTTCTTTTCAGGATATGGTAACTCAGAAAAACACAGTAAGTATGATATTTTCCGATTTTTAACCTGGTAAATCCATAAGTTTCAGCTTGCCTGAAAATCCCACAGATAGCAAAGTGGTGTCTAATTGTGCCCGTTGGCGTGTTTCTCAGGGGGACGGCTAGAACCCCTGTCCTTCAAGCTGCCCGCTAGCTCAGGCCCCACTCCCATCCAGGGTGCAGGGCGGAAGGTAGGGTCAGGAAGATGGCCTTGTTCTTCCTGGCGCACTAGGACTTTGAGCCTGGAATCATCTGGCAGTCTCCTACTGATCTGGGTTGGTCCCGCCAACCACCAAGATCCTTTTTGCAGGAGCCATTATTCTCCCACATTTGCCACCAAAGTTTCCCTAACAACAGAGAAACAAGAACTTATACCCCAGGTAATATGGGGGCCTAGCCAAGAGATGCCTGCCACAAGCTGTAAAGAACTAGGACAGGATTCTTCCTGCTCTTTCATATACGTGCCAAAGTCTCCCAGTTTGGCTTCTAAGTGCCTGCAGTGACGTAGTGATAACGCCATGTTGGTTGGAATCGTATAATGAA
This sequence comes from Ursus americanus, assembly GCF_024610735.1. Taxonomy (NCBI): domain Eukaryota; kingdom Metazoa; phylum Chordata; class Mammalia; order Carnivora; family Ursidae; genus Ursus; species Ursus americanus. The sequence goes on from NC_142164.1 coordinate 107,528,842, forward strand.
ATCCCCACTTGAAAGACCTTCAAATAAGTTGATGTCCTTGGAAATTGTTCCAGGGTTACCATGTACCTTTGTCCCTTAAAGCACCCATCTTCCTAGACCTATAGCACTGTGGTTTGACCAGTCGTGACCTAGATGATGAAGGACATTTCCTTCATCCCCCCTTTCCTTTGGCCCTCAGCCTGCTTCGACTGGTCCTTCTAGAAAGGAAGGGCCTCCTGCCTCTTTTTCTCCAGCAGTTGGAATTCTCAAAGGGAGGACAAAAAGGGCCAGGAGGTAGATTCTTCCAAGCGTCCCCTCTATAGGGGAACGGGAGCTTTGCATGACTTCACCCCCTCCACAGAAGGCCCCACTCCGCAGCTGTGGGGCCTAGTCTTGTCTGGAACCCAGGCAAGCTTCCTCCCTGAGATGGAAGCCTTGACCCTCCTCCTCCAAGCCAGAAGATGAAGTTATAGAAACAAAACAAATGATGTACTTTATGTAATTACCCCTGGAGCTTGGATTTAACAAGCTGACCTGTAAAATTAAAGCATCAGAATGGGTTTGAGTTCTTGAGAAAAGAAATAGGAAGACCTGTGGCTTCATTTTGTCCTATTTAGGTACTCATACTGTCCACTTATGGGGGTCTTTCTTGTTCTTTCTAGATTTCGATTTCTTAAATTACCTCCTTCATGGAGATAGTGGGGATCCAGTAAAAGGAGCCTGGGCCTGCGGCCGGCAGGAAAGGGTGGTAATCCTGACCTTGTCTCTAAGTACCATTGGGCAGTTATCCTCAGTGTCCTCATCAGCAAAACGAGAAGGTTGAACTCTTTTCACTTGGTTCGTAGATAACTTCCAGCTCTCAGAGTCTGTGGTTCCATATTTTGCACAAATGAAAAGGCATAACTTGGATTTAATGCAAAGAATGTCTCAGAAATGGCTATTCCTCTGAACAGGAATTACTTTAAGGTGAGGTACAAAGAAGAAAACTCTTTCTCCATCCTGACTGTTGTGTGTTTTGGAGCCTGGAAATATTGTTCTCCAAGAGCCTTAGTGTCACTCTGTTACCATTCCAATAAATACCTTCTCTTCTGGTACATTCTCCCTCCTCTAAACACCGAGAATTCCTTCACATTCTTGGTAATTGTAATTATATCATGGCACCATTCTCCTTAGGTGGTATGTGTGTGTGTGTGTGTGTGTGTGTGTGTGTGTGTGTGTGTGTGTGTGTGTTTGGAATGAACTTATTCTAGAGGATTTGACAACTAATCTTACTGCTATATTTGCCATTACTTTAGAATTCTGTGCTCAGTGCTGGTTGTCATGCTTGATGGGGTATGAAAATTTAGAGCATTCAAGAGAACAAAATAAAGGACCAGAGGTGGCTGGAAGGGTGGGGGAAAAGCACCTAAGAGGAAAGGTTGAAGGGAAACAACCTTGAGAGGTATTGTTCATGGTTATTTTCAAATGATTTCTATTTCTGGAAAGTAGGGAGACACTACTGCTCCAGGTGTCAGTGAAATAGGGCAAACTCAGAAAAGGCTGGGATCAGCAGAATGGTCATCTCACAGCTAATGGTGATTAAACATTAAAAGAGAATGTCACAGTAAATCAGGTGACTTTTACTGAGAATTTGCTCGCTTGTCCCTTCAGTATGGATTGGGCTAATGCTGCTTGGAAGCAGCGGTCTGGATTGTCTAACTCCAGAGGTTTTGGGAAAGAATCTGATGAAATTATGGGTCTGTCATAATTGGACGGCTTTTAAAAAGGTGATACAGCATAGTCCTAGGTGGTGAATTACGAAGTCCTGGGAATCAGGTGTATGGATAAAATTCCCCATGCTGAACGTGTCGCTAAATGCTTGAAGTGCTTTATGAATGAGGTGGAAACCAAGGTGCTTTGAGATCTCTGCCTTCAGGGAGTCATTTTATATTTCTAGAATTATCCCTATTGGTGTGTTGAACTTAGCTTCATTTGATAAAAGGCTGGTGTATTAGGGCTCTCCAGACAAACAGAACCAGTAGGAGATAAATGGAAAGGGAGAAGGAGATACTTACTCTGGGGAATCTCTTCTGGTGATTATGGGGGCTGAGAAGTCCCACCATCTGCCATCTGCAAGTTGGAGACCCAGGAAAGCTGGTGGTGTAATTAAGACATAAGTCCCAAGGCCTGAGAATTAAGGGAGCCAATGGGGTAAATCCCAGTCCCAAAATCCGAGCAGATGACTGTCCCAGCTCAAGCACCAAGGGGGCAAAAGGGGTAAATTCCTCTTTTCTCTGCCTTTCATTCTCTTCAGGCCTCAGTGGGTTGGATGATGCCCACCCATAGTGGGAAGGGCAATCTGCTTGGCTCAGTCCACTGACTCAAACGCTAATCTCACTCGGAAACACCGTTAAAGCACACCCAGAACTAACGTTTAATCTGGATACCCCATGGCCAGTCAAGGTGACACACAGAATTAACCATCACAGATAGGCATGCTTGCTTCCATTTCTAGAAGCATTTGTTTGGCAGTGATGTTGAAGCAGTGATGGGAAGCCAATTTCTAGACTTCAGGCCATTCTGGGCTCTTCTCTTTGGAAACACAGTATCACCTTTTATACTCAGCTCTTTTTCAGAAGATGCTCTTGTTCTCATGTTCCGAGTTTTTTTTAATGCTTTATTTAGGCCTACTTTACATACCGTGAAGTTCACTTGTGTGCACAGGATTCAGTGATTTTTAGTAAGTTAGAATTGTGCTGCCCTTGCCACAATCCAGTGTGAGAGCATTTTTATCACAAAAACACCTGTTTGCAGACAGTCCCTGTTCCACCCCCAGCCCTAAGCAACCACCAGTCTTTGTCTTACAGATGTACCTCTCCACAATTTTTCGTGGAAATGGAACCACGATACTGTGATCTTTTGTGTCTCCTTTCTTTCACTTAGGATGGTGTTTCTGAAGCTCGTCCATGATGTGGCAGGTATCCGTAGTTCTTCCGTACTGCCAGATAGTTATATCGAGTGGGTATGCCACATTTTGTTTCTCTGAATAACTACACAGTTTATCCAGATGAAATGTGGGATACCCGTATGATAGAACACTAGTGAGCCATAAAAAAAAGTCACTGGGCACTTGGATTATTTCCACTTTTTGGGTATTATGAATAACGTCGCTAAAACGTTCAGGTACAGATCTTCGTGTGGAAATATGTCTTCATTCCTCTTGGGTAAAATACCTAGGGGTGGGATTGCTGGGTCATCGGGTAAATAAATGTTTAACTTTCAAAGAAACTACCAAGATGATACCGAGAGTGGCTATGGCATTTTTATATTTCCAACAGCAACAAAGGTGTAGTTTTTTCACATCCTCACCAATACTTGGTATTGTCTGTCTTTTTACATCCACTGAAGTGAGCGTGAGGTGCTGTCTCACTGTGGTTGTGTTTCCCTGGTGATGAACGATGTTGAGCACCTTCCCATGGCTTATTAGCCATTCATAGTCTCTTCGATGAACTGTTTATAAGAATCTTCAGCTCATTTTTAATTTTTTTTTGTCTTATTATGGAGTTGTAAGAGTTCCTTGTATATTCTGGAAGCAAAGCCCTTATCAGAGACTTTATCAATTACTACTTTTATGGATAGTGCTTTTGATGTTGTATCTAGGAACTCTTAGCCTAACCCAGGGCCACAAAGAATTACTCCTATGTTTTCTTTTTGAAAGTTCACTATATTGGACACTTGAAACTAATATAACGTGTATGTTAATCACACTGGAATTAAAAAAATAAAAAACATTTTAGAGAAAATTTAAAAAAAAAGTTTTAGAGTTTTGAGCTCTTACAGTTTTCTCTCTGATGAATTTGGAGTTAGTTTTTGGGTCTGGTGTGAGCTCGAGGTCCAGCTTCCTTGTTCTGCATGTGGGTATCCAGTCGTCCCAGCACCATTTCTTAAAAAGACTTCGTTCTCCGGCGAATTGTCTTGGCACCCTTGTCAAAATCAACTGGTCATAAATGTAAGGGCTTGCTTCTGGACTTCAAATTCTCTTCCATTGATCTGTATGTTTACTCTTACTGTGGGGTCATGCGTTTTGATTACTGTAGTTTTATTTTTTATAATAATTTTTTATTATGTTAGTCACCATACAGTACATCCCTAGTTTTTGATATAAAGTTCCATGATTCATTACTTGCATGTAACACCCAGTGCACCATGCAATACGTGCCCTCCTTAATACCCACCACCGGCCTATTGATTACTGTAGTTTTATAGTAAGTTTTGAAATTAGGGTATCTGGTTCCCCCAGCTTTGTTCTTTTTCAACATCGTTTTGGCCATCTGGGGCCACTTGGAACTCTATATGAATTTGAGAACTGGCTTTTGCGTTGTTACAAAACAGGCCATTGGAATTTTGATACAGTTTGCATTGTATCTGTATACCCCTTGTGTGGTATAGACATTGTAACAAGGTTGTCTTCCAACCCAAGAACACAGCATGTGTTTCTGTTTCTTTAGGTCCTCTTTAATTTATTTCAGCATTGTTTTATAGTGTTCAGTGTACAGGGTTTTCACCTTCTTGGTTAAATTTATTCCTGATATTTTATTCATTTGGTTGCTCTTGTAAATAAAATCTTTTTCTTAATTTCCTTTTCAGGATAGATCTTCTTTAAGTTTATTTATTTAAAGGAAGCCCTACACCCAACATGGGGCTTAAACTCACGACCCTAAGATCAAAAGTCCTATGCTCTACTGACTGAGCCAGCCAGGCGCCCCAGGATAGATATTTTTTAAAATATCTTTCATAAAAATGTTTTGCACCTAACACGCTGTACTTCATAATTCATTTTTTATTAAGTTTTGATTCCAGTGTAGTTAACCTAGTATTGTTTCGGCTTCAGGTGTAGAGTACAGCGATTCAGCAGTTCTAGGCCTTGCTCAGTGCTCATCACTGGATTCATCCCCAGCCCCTATTTCCCCCATCCTCCCATGAGATGCAGCTTTTGATCCAAGTTCCATAACAATTACTTCTTTTCTGTCTTCTTTTCATCTATTTTCATCCTTATGCTATTTCCTTCTGCTTTACAGATACCAAAGATAGTCATTTTCTGCATTTTATCACTTCCGAAAACCTGTTTATATGCTGAAAGGTCAAGGTTGAGCCTTTATGGGAACAGGAGTGAAAATGTAGCCAACCCGGAGAGAAGACTTTATCTATTAAACCTTGGAACTTCCTGGTAGTTTGTTATTAGTGTACATAGTCCATAGGTATTCTTTAACTGTTTTAATTTTCCTTTGCAAAAAAATAATCATACCTTCAATGTTATGGTCTATTTGGCAGGTTGGTTCCCCCTGGACGTAGGCTCTGAGACTGAGTTGAGTGTGCAGGAGAGGTATGCAGCAGGCCCTTGGGATCCAGACTGAGGAAGAGGAGGGAAAGAAGCAGCACCAGTCAGAGGGAAATGAAGCTGGGAAGCAGGCTCAGGGATGGCCATGGAGGGCTCTGGCATTTGAACGGGCTTTCTGAGTTGTTCTGAGTTGGGATGAGATGTCCAGGCCTTTATACTCCTGCCTCCAGCCCTCACTGGGAAGTGTGCGACTTTGGGTGAGGTACCCTCTGCCACGGTTCCGGATGGCGGGGGCTCGCAGCAGGGGCGGCACATCCTTCCCTGAAGTGGGGGTGCTCTCTGTGTGTGCCTGAGCACCCACCACGCTACAGTCATTTTATTTGAGATATTTATAAATCCTATGTACCCCAAGATTGAGGACTGTGTCTCTAGGCTGAGAGGCACAGAAATTACTTTTTCCTTTGAACTGGTGGGTCAATACCTGGAAGCTATACATAGCCTCCCCTGACAGGAAACGCGGGTTCATGCACCTGCCGCGTCGCCCAGGAAAATTACTAGGAGAAGACGAGCCATTCCACCCAGTACTTAGGGAAGGAATTGTTAAAAGTACACTAGACCTCATTTTCATTTGTCATGTCCTAAAGCCAGAGCTCACAGTTGGCTTTTAAAAAGCAAAGGTAAATATCCAAGCTAGGATCACATTATTAAAAAGCACCTTATTAAAAAACTAATCTGGTTCTTGACCTCTGGACTAGGTGGTTGTTTTTCTTTCCTGGAAAACCAGTGAGATTTAAGGGAAATTCATTGTTCTCATTAAAATAGTTATCTCTGTAAATTAGAAATTCTTTGAGAAACAGACCTGGGCAATACTGGGTGCATTTTCTACAATATTGGAAGGCTTTTTGCCTGGCTCACGAGCACATTGAGGACTTGAGTTTTAAGAGAACAGAATTTCTCTGGGTCTTTCCCGCTTGCCTCCCTTCTTCAGTTAGCTGTGGCTTGGGATCCACAACTGTGAAAGAAAATGTAGATTGCTCAGGGACACTTTGGTAAAAGGACAATTAAATTTCTTTTCTCCTTTAGATATCCTTTGGGTTTTCTAAGTTCAGATCAGAATTCCTACCACTTTTAGTAGTGAAGAATGAATTTCAAACAAGGCTACATCTCCTAGTAGAGGGGCAGAATTTTAGTTTACACATAGAATTGACTTATGTAAAAATCTCTGTCCTTTGAGTATTTATTTCGTCCGTGTAGCTATTTTTTAGTATTTCTACCTCATCTTAGATTCTCTTTTCTCTAGTCTTGATTGATGTCTTTTTTTCTGCCTACATGCGTGTAGTCTGGTGTTATCTTTCTGATTGGAGTGTTCTGGAAGTGCAAACCACAAAACTTGAGCCTGTTCCTCTTGAATATCACAGGAGCGATGTCACATTTCACAGGGCCAATGTCAGAACCAAAACAGAAATCTCTAATTCTGCCTACCAACTGAGTAAGTCTTTGTGTCTGATGATATCCATTTATTTTCTTTAACCTCAGAGACAATGCACATAGCATAAAATTCACCATTGGCCCGTCTGTTTGTGTTGGGTATTTTCTTTTGTGTATCCCAGCTTGCTTTATTGAAGGATCTTTGAGAATTGAGCCGGAATGGCAGTTACTGACAAGAATCCTGGGGAGGTGGGGGAAGGCCCTGAGGTTTGTCTGGCTCTGCGGTCCTCTGTGGGCCATTTGGTTAAGCTTTCTGGGTCTTGGTTTCCTCCTGTGTAAAATGAGATGATGAATCAGGTGATTACTGAGACTTATGCCAGATCTGCAATAATTCTCGGACTTTATGATAGTCATTCAGTTGTTGGAACAAAGCAGAGGAGCTATTGAAGTAGCTGGGTTGGTGCTGCTTGGCATGTTTCCAGCAGGGAAATCTTCAATTACCTTTTTAAGTGGCACAACAGCCTGACAATCCGGTTGAAATTGTTATTCGGCTTCTGTATATTTGTTCCTATCCTGCCCAAATAAATATAGAAAAGCAGCAATAGAATGCTGTTTGCAATGATCTCAAACAAAACAAAACCCTGCATTTCCCTGATGTGCATGTGTAGTGATTTAAAAAATTCTCCTGTAACTGACTAGACAAAGAATTGTATCTATTAAAAAACAAATCGTATCTGTTAGGGCTTAAAACCCTGTGATGCTTTCTCAGAGCAGCACCTGACTTGGTTTTTCTTTCTTAATGAATTGACCTTTTCACGTGTGGTCATGTTAAATAATTTTTTTTAAAAAATTACTGTCCCATGTTCATTCACTCTGTAAATTTTCTTGGGAACGCTTTTCTGTGCTTTTCTGGTTTCCATTTTCACTAAGCACTTGCAGCCCTTTTACGTTACGAGATTCAAGCTCTTTTTTTTTTTTAATTTTTTATTTTATTATGTTAGTCACCATACAGTACATCCCCGGTTTCCGATGTAAGGCTCGATGATTCATTAGTTGCGTATAACACCCAGTGCACCATGCAATATGTGCCCTCCTTACTACCCATCACCGGTCTATCCCATTCCCCCACCCCCCTCCCCTCTGTAGCCCTCAGTTTGTTTCTCATAGTCCATAGTCTCTCATGTTTCATTCCCCCTTCTGATTACCCCCCCTTTCTTTATCCCTTTCTTCCCGTACCGATCATCCTAGTTCTTATGTTCCATAGATGAGAGAAATCATATGATAGTTGTCTTTCTCTGCTTGACTTATTTCACTTAGCATTATCTTCTCCAGTGCCGTCCATGTTGTAGCAAATGTTGAGAACTCGTTCTTTCTGATAGCTGAGTAATATTCCATTGTATATATGGACCACAACTTCTTAATCCAGTCATCTGTTGAAGGGCAACGAGATTCGAGCTCTAATATATGACGTCGTGTCAGCATTCAAGGTATGCCTTCTTCCCTAAGTGCTCAGAAATCATTTTATCTGGGGAGTGTTTAACCACTTTTCATCTGCCTTAGATCCCCTCCCCCACTTCTGATTAGGTCATTTGTTGACTGATTAAATGTTAGTGTCGTGATTAAAAAAACATACATTCTCTAGGAGGTGGAGCTGAAAGTCTCACTGTGAAGTCTGTTGCGATAAGTTTTTACACATTGTATTTGCTCCAAAGAGTTGATTTATAAACACTGTGCTGCTATTGACCACCTTTGCCACCTGCTGCTGGCCGTAAATAAGAATAGGAGCAGGCTAATGAGTCCCCTTCACGTGTGTCTGTGTCCTGGCCCTCTTGCCTAGAGTACCTGCAGAGGAGCCAGTGGAGGGGAAGGTTCTGGGTGTCCTTGGTTAGTGACCATTACTGAAACCCGCGGACAGTGAGGTTAAGAACCCAGTATGCTCTGCTTCCCTGGGCTGTTCTGGAGAATCCAGGCTGCTGTTTGTGGATGGGAATCCTGCTGTTTTTGTGGAAGTCTTTATATGTGAAGCGCACTGGAGAAACTCCTGTTTTAGGGCTGCGGGTGGGGTGTTCTATGTGAAACAGCTTCTGGGAGTCCAGCGCAGGGGCTGTTAGATTTTGGAGGGCTCTGGGATCCCTTTGTCAGTCTGGAGGAGCCTATGGATCCCTTCTCAGAATACAGCTTAAAATGCTTGCTTAAATATACAAAGGATTACAAAGGAGACCAATTATACTGAAACATAGCTATGAAAATATTTTTTTAAAGTTGTAATCTATGGGGGCGCCTGGGTGCCTCGGTCGGTTAAGCATCCTCCTTCTGCTCAGGTCACAATCCCAGGGTCTTGGGATCGAGCCCCGCATCGGGCTCCCTTCTCGGCAGGGAATCTTCTTCTCCCTCTGCCTCTGCCCCTCGCTCTTTCTCTCTCTCTCTCTCTCTCTCTCTCTCCCTCTCCCTCTCCCTGTCAAATAAACTCTTCAAAAAATAAAAATAAAGTTGTAATCTATGTGCTGCTTTATTAATGTCTCAAGTAATTAGATCAAACAGGCCTGAAAACTGTCATAATTTTGGAGTAATAATGGGTATAAAAGTTATTTTGGGATCTCTCTGCAGGAAGTATAATGTGATATGAAAAATTCTATGGCTTCTATTAGTGACAAAGGCCCAGATCCTGCTAAAACTAAGATGTGTTACCTACATTCCTAATGGAAGGCAACATTACATTTCAGTTAAAAGTAAATGGTGACAAAGATATGATTTGTTTCTCATTCAAGTTCACAGGCTCCCAAGGAATACTAGACTCCAGGTTCAGAACTCCTGGTCCAGTCTAGAACTATTGAGCACAGCTAATACTTACTGCATGCCCGCTATGCACCGTGGTCACAGTTAGGTCTCTGTCACCTAAAGAAGTTAGGTGAGACCCCTGAGATTTGGATAGATAAGTACGTGGTCCAGGGTCATTCATCTGGTTTGGAATGGAGCTGGGGTTTAGTCCTTGGCTGTCCCAGGTCTCCACTGTCTTGCTATGCTTGAACAGACATGACACTTCCTGTTTCAGTGTTAATATGGTATTTTGTCTTCCCCTAACTTAGCAAATGTGAAAAAAAACAACCCACTACCCAGCTCTGGTGAGATGAGGATGAAATGGAGTTGCCTCCATGCACTACGGGTGGGAGCAGAAATTACTCCATCCTTGGTGACAGCAGCACATACCCAGAACCTTAACCTGACTCTAGTCATTTCATTCTTGGGAAGCTCCTCTTGGGAAAAGACCACAGTGTAAAGACGCAAAGATGTTCGTCTCCATGTACAGGAAGAAACTTCTCAGAACAAGGTTAAATAATAGGAGAATGGTTAAGTACACGATAAATATTCACCACATGGTGTACTAGGCAAGCATTAAAAGTTAAGGCGTTTGACTGTGGAAGTGTTGAATTTCACTAGATCATACATGTGAAACTAACCCTGTATGATGACTACCTGGAACTGAAATAGAAACTTACAGGGGCGCCTGGGTGGCTCAGTCGTTAAGCGTCTGCCTTCAGCTCAGGGTATGATCCCGGCGTTCTGGGATCGAGCCCCACATCAGGCTCTTCCGCTGGGAGCCTGCTTCTTCCTCTCCCACTCCCCCTGCTTGTGTTCCCCCTCTCACTGGCTGTCTCTCTCTGTCAAATAAATAAATAAAATCTTTTTTAAAAAAATGAAATAGAAACTTATAAAAGGAGTGAATGGCAGAGGGGAACAATTACGGCATTGCAGACTGTATAATCCAACTTTTACAATGAGAGCTTTTCAGAAAGCACTTATTCCTTAACGTAGTGGTGCTATAGGATAATCTGTTCATGGTGGTGAATCTGTACAGGGCAGTAGTTCGAGAAATCTCCATCACTAAGTTAGCAACTAGAGACTTTGGAGGACGGATTCCTCCACTCCCTAACCTCACAGGGTCTGAGACCAGCGGCTTTTACCCTGCTCTCTGACCTCACTTCACTGTCTCGGAATCTTCCTTTTGGAGATACTTGAAGAGTGTTTGGAATAAGGTTTACATATTAATGGGCCTAGCATACTGGTTCTAATGCCCCTTTATGTAGGAAACTAAGCTGCCTTTGTTGAATGTGTTTTAATAAGCTGGATTCTTGAGATGTTTCCATTTATAAATGTAACAATTACAAATATACAAGCTTGGTTCGCTATTGGACATGTGTTATGCTAATCAATGTTTTTCTTTTTAATTTCTGGTCTCCTCACCAACAAAAGTCTGAATGTGCCCCATCATTTGAAGATGTTTGGGCCTATTCTTCTTCTTTATAAGAACAAAAGAACTGCACTCAAAAGCCTGTGCTTTCATTTGGAAGTTTATGAATTGCTTTTGTAAATGTAGCCATTAGTCCCAATTGCTTTCTGTAAAATTTCTTGAACTTTTATACACTTCATGAGAGATTTTCTCAAAGGGAGTATTTTTACTTTGCCAAGGCTCCAGATTCCTGCTGTCTCCTCAGTCCTGTTCATTCAACTCGCTCAGTTGTTCGCAGAGGTCACGTATTCCCTCTCTTTCTCCTCATTTTTCTCTAACTGTGGCTGAACGTTTGCCCAAAGGATCAGGTCCCCTCCTGGCTCGGGCAGGTCTTCACGAGCCTCTGCTGCTCTCGCTCTGCCCACTGGAGCCCGAAGCTGGAACAGGGCACCCAGCTTGTATTTGTCAAGGTCTTATTTTTTCACACCTATTATTGAGGGCTCGAGTAGGATGGGGACAGAGTTGACTTTTGCGCTATTTGGAAGGAATGGGCTTGCTGAAGAAAGACTATCAACAAGATTTCAGCAGAAGTGTTCGTTTTGGAAAGAGTTTTAAGACCTGTAATATTTGTATCCAAAGAGGTGGGATTCTCGGACCTGCAGGGTTATTTAGTTGTAACGTCGGGAAATCTTTTTGTCAGAATTGTTACTCTGTATAATGTTCTGTCTTTTAAGCCAAGAGAAGAAAAGAAACAAGTATAAATTGATAGAATTTGTTATATTACCGTTTCTGTTAACCACTTCCGGTTCTTTTTGTTGGTTTCTGTGGATTCCGGGTAACAAATGGTGTGGTTTCCTTGGGCCAGTACCGCCTTGTTGCCGCCTGCATCTTTTGTGCTGTTAGTGTCAATAAATCCCATTTCTGTATGTTACAGTCCCCGACATAGGATTACATACGTCGTTTTACGCAGTTGCCTTTTAAATCAGTTAGGAGAAGAAAGAAGAGATTGGCAATCCCATCATCTGTTCCTTTGCTGGCATATTCGTTTGTATCAAGTCAATTAGAATTAGTGTCTGGGGTCACTCGCCTTCAGCCTGAAGAACTTGCTTTAGTAGTTTTTGTAAGACGGGTCTCCTAGGAACAAATTAGCTCCGTGGTTGTTGATCTGAAAATATCTTCATTTCACCTTCATTTTGAAAATCTAGTTTTGCTAGAAAGAAGATTCTGGCTGACTTATTTTGTCTTTCGTCCCTTTGAGTATGTCATTGTGCCGCCTTCTGGCTTCATTAATTCCAGAAAAAAAGTCAGATGTTGATTTAATTGGAGTTCCCTTGTACGCGCTAAGACATTTTTCTTTTGCTGCCTTCAAGATTTGAAAATGTTGGCTGTGGTATATCTGGGTATGGATCTCTGAGTTTATCCAGTGGGAAGTTCATTAAATTTCTTTGCTATGTAGATCCATTTAATCACATTTAGGAAGTTTTCAGGAATTATTTCTTTGGATATCTTTCTGCTCCTTTCTCTCCTGTCCTTCTGGGACTCCCATAATGTGACATGTATGTTGGTGCGCTGGATGGTGTCCTGGATTTCTCTGAGGTTCTGCTCCTTTTTCTTCTTTCTTCTCTCTGTTCCTTAGATTGCATAGACTGTTGGTCTGTGTGCAAGTTGGCTGGTTCTTTCTTCCACGCAGATTTCCTGTTGGGTCCCTTCAGTGAATTTTTAATTTTGGTTATTGTACTTTTGAACACCAGAAATTCTGTTTGCTCCTTTTTTGTGACTTCTGTCTCTTCATTGATATTTTCTATTCGATGAGACATCATCATACTTTCAATTCTTTCAGCATTTCGGGTGTCCTCTAGTTCTTGGAGCGTCTTTATAATAGCTGCTGTCCAGTCTTTGTCTCCTAAGTCCAGTATCTGGGGCCTTCCAAAGGCAGCTGCTGGCACCCACTGTTTTTCCTATGCATGGATCACACAGGCCTGTTCCTTGGCATGTTTGTTTCTTTTTTGTTGAAAAGTGGACATTTTATTTTTTTTCCCAAGATTTTATTTATTTGAGAGAGAGAGCACAAGAAGGGGGAACAACAGGCAGAGGGAGGGGAAGAAGCAGACTCCCCACTGAGCAGGGAGCCTAACGCAGGACTCCCGACACAGGGCTCGATCCCAGGACCCCGGGATCATGACCTGAGCTGAAGGCAGATGCTTCACCGACTAAGCCACCCAGGCGCCCTCTGGTCCTCTTGACCACACTTGCCTGGAACAGAGCTGCTCCGGCCCAGGCCATAGTGAATGACAATGCTGGTGGCCTGGCCTTGCCCAGGAGAAACCGTCATCCTAGACTAGAGGTTGTAGGGTAAGAGGGAGCCCCTTCTTCTTGCCTGTCCCCACCCAGGGTAGCGTTTCTGTTGCTCGGGGCTGGAGGATAGGGGAGAGCAGGTTATCCAATGCTAGAGTGTCGCTGTTCTTACCAAGATGAGTTGATTTTCTTGAATAAATGTTTCTCTGCTTGCTGTATGCTCTTCGGACAATTCATAGAGACTTAAAATGTTAAAAAAATTTTTTTTCTTTGCCAGTTAGGACTGTTTTTCTAGGGAGATAATCTGAGGAGCTTCTCACCCTACCCCCCAGGTCTAGCTCTAACTTTTTGGAAAAAAAAAAAAAACTCTGCTTCTGCACAGATATTTTACCTTCTAGACCTCACTGATGCACACAGTCCTTTCCTTCCTCTGTCTGCAGTCAGAAGGCTTTTACCATAAACTCAGCCAATTGCCAGTGGAAGAAGAAGCAGTTTAACCTTCTGATTGCATAAAAGGCATTTAATTTACTTCAGTAACGTGGCTTTCTTTATAAATGAGGGAGAAATTTGTCTAACCTACCCAAACCTTACTTTGTTGGACAGTGTGAGTCTGTCTTTGAGGATATGAAGATAATTACCAGGAAGGGAAGTTTCTTTGTTCCCCTGGTGCAAGCAGTTCCCAGTGAGTGCTGAGAAGTACCTAGAGTTTTCTCCCTGACCCCAGTTACCACCCACACATCTGAATTTTTGCCACTTCTGTTTATAACACGCTGGTATCTGTATTTTGAGGGATTTAACCCCAATATCTGGTGCCCATGGGGATGGTCTCCAGCTGCTCTTCTGGGTAAGTATTCTGAGAAAATCCTATTTTCAGGAATCATAGAACATGAAGGAGCTTAATATAAGGCGATGGCTGGCCTGCCACCTGTTTTTGTGTGACCAGTCAGTTCAGAATGCTTATTACATTTTTAGATCATGGGGAAAAGTCCGAAGATGAAGAGTATTTCAGGACATGTGACAATACGAAATTCAGATTTGTGTCCATAAGTAAACTTTGGGACATAGTTCCGCTCACGTGTTTATGTGTTGTCTACAGTTGCTTTGATGCTATGATAGGGAGAGTTGAGTGGTTGCAACAGAGACAGGCCCACAAAATCCAAAATCCTTCCCACCTAGTTTTTTTTTTTACCGAACAAGTTTTCTGACCCAGTCTAAATATGTTTGAATGGAGCAGCATGAGTAATTTTTTTCTTCAAGAAATATTTTAAGGCCTAACAACCATGTCTCAGTAGGACTTAGAGATGCCTGACAAGGTACAAAAGAGAGAGTTTCAGGACAAGTAGTTAGTTGGAGTTCAGGTGGAAATAAGCATGCCATCTGTTCTGTAAGCAAATCTCATTCAGAAGGAAAACTTAAAAACATAGGTCACGTGGGTATTTGAAATGAGCTCCCCAGGGGTGCAGGTTTTCCCACAGCTTCTGTTTGATCTGAGATGGTAGCATTCTGACTGTGTTTTCTGTAATTACCAAATTTCTTTCTAATTTAGAAGACGCTATATTCCTTATTTGGTTTCTTGTTTTTGGAGAAAGTGTGCTTCCCAAGGTTATGTCTGTATTAACCTAAAATACTCAGATAATTCCATTGGCTGAGTTTTAAAAAATTAAAGAGAAGATCAGACGAATTATTTGTGGCATGATAAACATTCTTGAAAACTAAGTGAAGAGCTAGGAGTTTAAAAGTCTGGAATTTTAAGCTAGTTGCTTTTTGTGACAGTGTAGACGAAAGATTGATATAAGAATGTCCTATAAGGATGTATTTTCATCTTTCAAATGTGCTAAAAAATTGAGCACGATTCAGTGCTTTTTAGGGGTAGTGTTTATGCTTTGCAAAGGATCATAATTCATAGTCAAATTGTAAAGCTTTAGCATCCTTGTTTAAAACATCTCTAAGCTTAGTCACATTTATTGGTATCTGTTCCCTGCAAGACAGTTTTTACCCCAAAGTTTGTAATGGTTCACCTGTGGTTAAATGGCCAAACAGTAGGACTTTTGCATCTACGCTGAAAGAAAGAAAATCTGCCTTCCCATTGCAGTTCTTGGTTATCATTGGGTCCAAGCTCACTCTTATTTGGGGGGCATGTAGGGAAATGATGTCACTTCCATGACTCCAAGCCCTAAAAGCTCTGCCGGAGAAGCTCAGAGACCTACACAGACCAGTTCTCCTTCCCCATCCTGCCAGCTTCCGCCTGCCCAATCCACAGCTGTGCTTCTGTGTCCATGACTTTGTGAAACATTTTTGTTTCTGTTTTCCAGGCATCTAGTGGAAATTATTATTTCATCCCGTACATCGTGACACCGTGTGCTGATTATTTTTGCTGCGAGAGTGACGCCCAGAGGCGCGCCTCAGAGTACATGCAGCCCAACTGGGACGCCATCCTGGGTCCGCTGTGTGTGCCCCTGGTGGACCGGTTTAGTAGCCTCCTCAAGGACATCCACGTGACCTCATGGTAATTCCCATTCGCCGTCAGCAGCCCTGGGACCTTTGCCAGAATTTTCCCTTCACGTTCATGGAGGCAGTAGACGCTTTGGAGACTGTAATGCCCAGGGAATGGGAAACCCCAGCCAATCCATTTTAAGTTCTTCTGGAATCCATTATTGTTCCTTGCTACCTCACTAAGTTGGGCCATTGAGGTGTAGCCAAAAGAGAATAGAAGTGGAGTTTTAGCAGGTGAGGGCTGAGCCTGTATCTGGCCCCAAATCCCCTTGTGACCTTGATAAATAATTCTGTGTAGCCATTTCCTCATCCAGAAAATAAGGACGTTAAGTCACTGTTTCCATGCTCTTTCAACCCTGGGATTTCCATGTTTTAAGATCCTTTCCGAACTTGATCTTTGTCCCCCCTGCCCCCAACCCCATGTGGCTGTTGAGGTTGTTAAAATGGCTCAGCAAGCTCACTCCCGTCATTAAGTTCTTGCGTTGAGTCAAGCCACAGGGCATCCTGACCTCAGGAGGTCTCGGGACGTGTTCTTTGCAGATTTCTGTCAGAGAAGGTGGGGAATACTCATTCAGAGGTGGGCAGGTTGGGGTCTGAGTCCTGGGTCAGACGATTTTGCACTTGGCAGCCTCGGAAAAGTCAGCTCACCTATCTGAGCCTCTGTGCTCGAGAAGCCATACCTTAAAATGTTCTTACTCTAAAAGTTGGAGGCCAAAATTCTCCACTAAACCCAAGGATCCAATGGTTGTGCTTACAGCCAGTTTAAAGGATTTACTCCTGTAAGTTACGTCACGAGAAGGATCTGTCCTTCCAAAACAAATGAAAATCCTGGCAGAACTGGCTTTAAATGGAAAGGCGCACATGTCCCACTGTGGCTCAGACGGTGCCTCCCCCAGCGGTGACGTGTTACTGTTGTGTCAGTCTGAGGTACACGCTTGCTAACAGTCTGTTCTTTTTCTATCCTGTCATCTCCTGTTTGGACTCAGAGTTTCTTGTGTGCACCTTAATGGGGAAATAAGACTAGAAACCCAGGTCTTTGTGACCAAATGCCAATGCAGACAGCAGATGGGGGACCTTTAGAGGCGCATTGCTGCAAAGCCTGACACAGTCCGACCTTGCACAATGAGCATTTTAGTGACATTTAGGGAGAAAGCTCTTCAAATATTAGCTTTTCAGGTCTGATGAGGAAATGCGCTGGTTTGAGTCTGCCATCTGAGCAAGGCCTTGCAAGAAGTGGGCTCAAGTCTGTTTTTCATGGAGAGAGAGAGAGAGAGAGAGAGAGAGAGAGAGAGAGATCAGTAGGAAAGCACCTGTTTTGGTGTCATTTCAAAGGACTCGAAATACCTGTTGGCTGCTTCTACCCCTTGAATGGTTAGTGAGAAGGTACATGGGGCTTCTGGTCTAAAACATCTGTACGAGGAATGGCAGATGAGTTTTTTGCTCAGGTGTCACTTCTGATAGATGGGTAAAGGCTGCCTGTAGCCTTGTGCTGAAAAAGGGTTTGAAACCATTTCCAAGTTCACATCGGTTAGCAACATCTTCCCTCATGACCACAGGCAGAAACGGCTACGTGTGTTACGTAGATGGTATCCCCAACCAATACTCAATTCAGTATTTTGCTTATTTACTTACAAGTGATAGCTCTTGTGAGGTTTGTTAGTTTATTAAAACTATTTTTCAGAATTAGCCTTGAAAACAAGACGAAACTAAAGTGTAACTTTTCACTTCTCAGGCTACACTAAGGACACTTTTATATCTTTGATGCCTGTATAGGCCACCAAATGGACAGTGGCTGTCACCCAACTTAATGACTCCTAAGATGGATGACAGAATTTTAAACACTGGTGGAATCTGTTAATTTGCTCATTGGGATGATAAGCAATAGACAAACAAGAAAATAAAAAATTAAAGCAACACACGATAATTTTATGTCTGAGCGCTTTCTGTGGGCACCACTTCATTCTTTAAATGTTAATTGAAGTCCTCTTATGAGCATGGGTGCAGGCTGCGTGCTGTATTCACATTTACTTGGCATAGTTGTAAAATTATTAAAAGTAAGTAACATTCGTTCTTATGTATTTGTCATTCTCTGAAGACTGTTAAATTGAACGTGCTCCTTTTTTTAAAGATTTTATTTATTTGACAGAGTCAGCCAGCGAGAGAGGGAACACAAGCAGGGGGAGTGGGAGAGGAAGAAGCAGGCTCCCAGTGGAGGAGCCTGATGCGGGGCTCGATCCCAGAACGCCGGGATCACACCCTGAGCCGAAGGCAGACGCTTAACCGCTGTGCCACCCAGGCGCCCCTTGAGCCTGCTCCTTTTTTTAAAGGTTTATTTATTTTAGAGAGAGAAAGTACAGGTGAGAGAGGCAGAGGGAGAGAGAGAATCTTAAGCAGACTCTCCACTGAGTGCAGAGCCCGATGTGGGGCTCAATTCCACAGCCCTGAAATCATGACGAGCCTACTCCTTTTTTTTCATGAAGAGCCTAGTTTTTCTCTCTACAGCAAAGTCCTCTCACTCCTTAACCGGTTGTTTGTAGATTACTGCTTGGCAGTGCCCAGTCTCCATTCAAACATTACTTGGAAAGTAGACGACATATTTAAACCAATCTACGGTCATTGTAAGTTGGCCTCTGTATATCAAATTAGATGATTTGTGAAGGTTTTAAACCAAGTGCCAGATACTAGCATTGGTTCTCTGAGAGGCTACGATAAGAGACTCCAGTGTGGATTTGAGCTGCTTTCGATGTTTTTATACATCCCTCTTATTATCTACATGATCCCCGGAAGGAAGTTCTGTTTTACGTTGGAAAAGCATTCTGGCAGTCGAAAATGACCAGGGGAGCAGGAGTGAAAGACAAAGGTTGTCCATAAGCTTCCAGGCACAGCTTCTCGGATTGTTCATGGACAGGCCCAGTTTCTGGCTCTTGGCCAACTGGAAAAAGCTTTGTGATTTCGAGGTGGGGATACCTGATAGATTGACATTAAAGACGTTCTCATGATACTGTGTTTCGTGGCTTGGGGACTTGTATTTGGCTTTGTGATAATGTGTTAATAGTGGGGGAAATACACGGTTCGAGTAAGGTAATCTCTTGCTCCCTCTGTGTTGGAAAATCCCAGAGGGGATATGGGGGCTGAGTAGCAAGTCCTGTGAGTCCTCCAAATACTGACAGGGTCACCTTTGAAAATATTTCCAAGGTCCTAATGAACTGAATTTGTTGATGTTGAGTAGTTAGTTGCTACAAAAGGCGACTAGCAAGTAGGACCTGTCTCCTGTCTCTGCTGGTGCGGGGAGGCTCGGGGCTGAGAGAGGCCCCCATGTGTCCAGCTGTGTTGTAGCTATGAGCACCAAGGTGGTTAGAGCTGCCGAAGGAAACAGACTGGAGGTTTTCCTGTTTCCCTCTCCAGCACTTACTACAAAGAAACCTTGTTGAACGACATCCGGAGAGCCCGAGAGAAATACCAGGGCGATGAACTGGCTCGGGAGCTGGCTCGGATCAGACTTCGCTTGGACAACACCGAAGTTCTGACCTCAGACATCATCGTTAATTTGCTACTGTCCTACCGTGACATCCAGGTA
Organism: Ursus americanus; assembly: GCF_024610735.1. Classification (NCBI taxonomy): domain Eukaryota; kingdom Metazoa; phylum Chordata; class Mammalia; order Carnivora; family Ursidae; genus Ursus; species Ursus americanus. The sequence goes on from NC_142164.1 coordinate 107,548,159, forward strand.
CGAGCCCCCTTCCTGGAGGCTAGCGCGTGGGGAGCGCTTCCTCGGCCTGAGGACTTCATTCCTCGCGTGAAGCACTCTCCTACCCGGTGGACGGTTAGCTAACTGGTTTATAGGCAAAAGAGTTATGTGGCTAGGTCTTAGGTCCCCTAGCACGTCTGTTGTGCTGGTAACATTGGAAGCTTTGTCACATCAGGTGGCCACTCCAGCCGAACGTCGTTCACAGTACTGCTCGATAAAAGGAACTTAGAATTTAACAGTTTAGATGCACTTTATGCGAGGCATTGTTTCAAGCGCTTGGCGAATCTTAATTCACTTAATCCTCTTCACAGGCTTATGGGATGTATACTGTGATTATCCCCGTTTTACAAATGAGGCACAGAGAAGTTAAGTAAGTTGTCCAAGGTCACACAGCAGTTAACAACGTCAAGATTCAACTGAGGCAACATTGTCCTTGCTCTTTACTCCTCTGCTGTGCTACTTTCTGTAGGTCTTTGTCACTTTCTTCTTTACTGACCACCGCCCATCAGTGACAGCGAGAGTAGGAGTAGCAGAGGCACACCCAGGACCCAGGGAATGCAGATGTTTACTCTAAAACAGGCATCAGAGCCTCATGAGGAGTGCTTGAGACACGGTTTATGGGATGCGGTACCATGAAGGAAATGGAGCGTTTCCTCCCTCCAAGTTACATGCTGTCAAGCCATTTATAAGGATGTCTTGACTTGGTTCCCTTTGGGGGGAACACAAGACAGTGTGCCTTCCATGCAGAATTCTACAAAGCCATATTGGAGGTTGTTGACAACAAGTCTTTAAATCAAATTGAGAGAGGCACCCCGTTATGACCTGAACAAAGAAGAGTCAACTGCGGAGGGACGTGCGCCCTGGTGATAAACAGATGTATCTAATTGACTGTAAGAGCAGATGCTATTAGGGATTTTGACAATGATGAAATGATGGCCCAGAGGACAAGAGAATGCAAATGACCTTTTTTTAAAGTCTGTCTTCCATTGAGCTGCTGGCTTCCTTCTGCCTCTTCTTTTTGTAACCTTCCATTGGTAGGACTCTCGGGCTCAAAGGTAAGCCAGAAGCTTCTTGGAATACACTGCCACCTGTTCTCAAGCAGCAGCATCAAGGTGCAGAGCCACAGAATGGGTGTGGGCTTTCAGTGGGCAGTCCTCCTCACTGAACTGTGGCTGGCTGGCGGGGAGTTGGCCAGTCACCCTGATTGCAAGCCTGGCTGAAAGGGTAGCAGATGGCACTGCTCAGAGGGGACCCAGCTGAGACGAACACAGTAGCAATTTTTCCCTGGGTGATTATGCAGTTTAGAACTCTGGTTCTCAACCAGAGGACATGTGGCAGTGTCCGGAGACCTTGTTTCACAGCTCAGGGGTAAGGGGGAAGTGCTACTGTCCAGGCTACTGTCCAGGTCCGAGTGCCGCTTAACCTCCCAGAATGCCCGGGCCGGCCCCCACAGCAAGAATGATCCAGCCCCAAAAGGTCAGTAGTGTCAAGGTGGAGAAACCCTGGTTTAGATGAATTCAGTTATTTCTGGCAAAACGGGAAGGACCTGGCATGTTTGCTCTCTTCCTGTGCTAAGTGACTATAAGATTTCGTGTGTGTTTATATCTCGCTCATTTTAACCCACAGCTCCGCTCGTGCTGTTGGCTCTCCTGCACTCACTGCGTGGCAGCTTTCTGCGGGCTGCTGGACTCGCTTGCTTTTGTTGCCTTTGGATTTAGCCTCATCCCCTTGATCCCTTTGTGGCCTTTGATAGCTGGGATTCTTGGTCTACCTTCTCTCTCATTCATTTTAGGTTTTTTTTTTTTTAAATCTTACTCCTGTTGTGTTATAGGCTGTAAGTAACTTTACTAAATGCTGTCTGTAGGGAAAGACTTGTATTTAAATGCTGAGGCAGTCTTAGGTTGATACCATTCAGAAGAACCTGTGAAGAGCCGTCTGTCTCATGTCTTTCTCACCTTGGAACCTCTTGCCGACAGGACTATGACGCCATGGTGAAGCTGGTGGAGGCCCTGGAGACGCTGCCGACCTGCGCCCTGGCCGACCAGCAGAATGTCAAATTCCACTACGCATTTGCACTGAACAGGTAAGAGTGAGAGTGGACATATAAAATTTTGAAACATGCTGCCTGTTAAATTCTTCTTTCATTCAACCCTCACTGAGTCTGAGCCAGATAGGGTGCTAAATGCCAAGGTTATGAAAATGGGCAAGGCATCTGGTCTTGGTGATCAGGGATTCTGTCTTTGGAACATATATTCCAGCCGTGAGGTCAGACGTGTAACTAAAGCCCTAGAGCTCAGAGTGATAAATGCCTCGATGAGGACTTGCCCCAAATGCTGTGGAAGCCTAGCAGAGGGAGGAAGTCATCCCACTTGGGGCTCTTAAAGAAGCTTCCCTGGGGTCTTTGGGGCTGGGTTTGGAATTCATACTAAGAATTACCTCACATGCAGAAGAGAGTGTGGGATGGGAGTGGTGAAAAGGCCGTTCCTTTCACACTAAAAACTTAGTGTCCTTTGTGTGCAGCGGGCCTTCAGGAAACATCCGGGGCGACTACAGTACGGGATGCATGGGAAGCAGACGTGTGCCCTGAGGCTAAGTGTGGAGACTGGGACTGTGTCTCGAAAGGACCTCATATACATGAATAAGGGGTTGATAGTATCTTGCGGACTGTGGGGCACTGGTTTAAGCAGCTGGATGACTGTTTTAGGCCAGGAGAAGAGGGTGTTGTCTTCGTTGACTAGTGTAATCTGAACTTCGGAGTACAAATGACTGGGCTACGTGGAGTTTGTGAGACTTGGAAATTCCTGCCTGGAGAGTATGAGCCTCAGAAGCTCATAGTGGCTTCCTTCTGGCTGAGGGTATTAGTTAAGATGCTGTAACAAAGAGACCCTGAATGCAATGATTTAAGTAAGATGGAAATTTCTCTTTCACCTAGCAGCGTAGCAGTGAGTGGGCCAGACAAGTGGCTTAACACTGCTCTGAGAGTTGTCCAGGAACCTGGTTTCTGACTATTTTGTAGTTCTGGAATCTGCAGAAATGTTATCCTCTTCTAGTTGAAGCTTGGTCACTACTACTCTGTATTCCAGTCTATGTAAAGGGGGAAAGACTGGAAGCTCAGGACAATTTCCTTTAAAGCAAGTAGAATTAGCACAGCGACACTGCTACTCAGATTCCATTGGTAAGTATGTAGTCACATGACCCCATGTAGCCAGAAAGGCAGCTGGGAAATGTAGTCTCTACCTGGGCAGTCATGTGCTCATTCAAACTTTGCTACTGTGGGTTTGTAGGATAACTAGGAGTTGGCCAGGTTGAACCTCACAATATCCCAGATGCCTGAATGTTTTAGTCCTGCAGTCTCCCTTCTTCCTCAGATAAGATACAGGAAGGGGAGCACCATTAGGTAAATATGGTGAGAGCCATGCCCAGATAAACTTACTGCTGGATCTGCCTTCTGCTGGGGTCAGGAATTGGTCATACTGAATCATAAAGCAAAAACTCTGAAGGGGGGTGGTATTCAAACTTAGCCTGAGAGCCAGAGAGTTCTGGCACCTCCTCATCAACCTTCTGTGGCCAACATCATCCACAGGGAATGAATAAAGTGAGCGTAGGAGTTGACCTGAGTGAGAGGACTCTTGGGTCTGGTTTCTCAGAGTCTAGGCTTGGCTTCAGCAGCTGGATTCAGCTACACGTTGTGGGTTTGCCACTGGCAGCATCTGCAAGACAGCGTGTGTGCTCGGGAGCCCATGGCTTCAGGAGTCTCATAGTACACACGCCGTCACATCTCTTTCTTATCGTGAAGCAAAATGTACACGCAGTGAAATGCATAGATCTTCAGTATACAATTCGATGAATTTTGATAAATGGACATACACTGTAAACAGCACCCCTATCACAAAGGAGAACATGTCTATTCCCTCAGAGAGCTCTTTTGTGCTCCTTTGCAGGCAATCCCCATCCCTTCATAGACAACCAGTGTTGTAACATCTGTCAGCATAGATGAACTTTCTCCGTCCTGGAACTTCGTATAAATGGAATCACAGACTGTGTATTCCATTGTGTCTGTGTCCTTCACTCGGCGTCACGTTCGTGTGATTCATCCGTGCTGTCGGATGTATCGGTAGCTCGTTGTTTCCTGTTGCCATAGAACAGTCCATTGTATGGATCTACCACAATCGATCTACCCATTTGATTGCTGATCAACCTTGGGGCTTGTTTTCAGTGTGGGGGTGCTAAGAACAGCGCTGCTATGGTTAATCTTGTGCATGATTTTTGTACATATATGGCGCATTTCTGTTGGGTACATAGCATGTGTCCTGCTCTAGTAGATACTGGCAAACAGTGACAGTCAGGATTTTTATTCTTTTGGGAGGGGAGGTTTCATGGTCTCTCTGAAAATGTGCCTGCTCTCTCCACACTGGTCTTTAAATTCAGCGTCCCAAGGCAGGGAGCATTGGGAAGGGCACCTTTATTAAGCTTGAAAAAAAAGTCCTGTAACTCTGTTGGGCCAAAGTAGCATGCCCAGTTTTATTTATACTTAATTATACTTGATTGGCCCTTGATTTATAAGGATTAAATGAGTTACCACTGGTGATGTTCCTGGAAGGATGCCTGGCACACTGTAAGTGCTATAAAAAACGGTTCGTGAAATAAAAACTGAGAGGGTCATTTAAGTCAGACGGAGTAGAGGTAACTGTTGTCAAACAAAACGGTCTGATTGCCATCCACTCGAAGTAATAAAAGAGAAAAACAGTTTGTGAAATGGAAAACCAGTATCTAAGGGTGATGGGTGTGGCAGGATGAAGAGATCCCCAGACCAGTGCGTTTGCAGGCTGGAAGCAGAATGGCTGGGGTGCACGCCCCAGAAGCGCCTTGCTCTCTGACGGTGGTGTTCTCCTCCTGGGCCCCTAGTAGACGGTGGCTCCGTATTATAGGCCAGGCAAGGTGTCAGCAGATTCACAGTCGGATTTGACACTATGTACGGTTTTGAGAAAATGTATGGTGTCACCTTGTGTCTATAAAGGGGAGTATAGTGATGGACAGGTCATTTTCGTGCATTACAGTTGACCTCTAACTCTTAGGAAGCGGAGCAAATCGTGGCATGAAGCAGTTACTGAAAGTTGGCGGTAATGGATGATGTTTGACCCTCAGACGGCAAGGGCTCTCTGCTCCTAGCAAAGCTGGCTTGAGCCACCTAGCTTTTCCAGCTCACTTCCCCGCAGCTGCATTCAGACGCGCGTTCGGAGCAGCTTCAAGTTTGCTGTGAGCAGTTGAACTGCTTGCCACTCGGTGCCATGGAATCCTGTATGACTAGTTTTTATTTGCTGCTGTTCTCACAGCCAGGAGTTTATTAGATACGCAGCCAGAAGAACCTGACCAGGGATCCAGGCAGCAGGCAGAAAGATAGTCTGGAAGAAGAGTACTGGAATCAAAGTAGTAGGTTAGGAACAAGACTTGCCCGCAACAGAGGAGGAATGTTCTCATATTCTACTCCCTGCGTCTTCAGGTCAAGACTGCCAACTCCAGCACAACTCAACTCCTTGAATTCCTCAGCATGTGGAGGGGAAGCTGAACGCATGTCACGTTGATTGTGATATCTGACGTATCACTCTAGGAATAAGGGGAGTGATAGAGGAAAGTACTCTGCGGGGCCTAGAAATGCATGCAGGGGCGATGGTAGACGAATGTTACAGAATCCAGCTGGTGCCAGGGAGGCTGCAGTCTTGTTCCAGAACCTACAGCGGTCACTTCATCCTCCGCCCCAGGGGCTATCCAGCCACGTCCTTGCTCGGGTGGAGGGACACATGCCCCCAGGAGGGCAGCGTGGGCTCCTTGTCTCTGCCATAACCGCCAGCATCCTTTTCTTTGTTTCTTCTGTTTATGTTCACTGTTCTCTCTCGCCATCTTAATTCATACATTTATATGACCATTCTTTATTAGGTGTTTGTCAGAAGTAGAAAAATGATGACTTTTCCCCACTTGTAAAGCGCACTGGTCTCTGGGTCACTAAAATCGTGTTGCAAAAAGAGGACGGAAGTTTGTGGTGATCATTTTCCTGGCAGTGAAGAGAGACAGGAATCCTGTGAATTTAAAAGAAGTCACCTAGTCCAAACCCTTCATTTTAGGAGGAAGAAAGAAAGAAAGGCAAGGGCCCAGGATACAACAGTGGATCGGTAAGGGGTCCGGAGGCAGAACCCGCAGCTCTAGCCCAGTGCTCTGGGTACGCTCGTTTAATAATGTCGCGGCATCAGCTGTGAAACTCGGCCCAGAAAGCTTTCTTTTATCTTCACTTAACTCAAAGACAGCAAAAGGAACCCTGGGCCTCTGGGAACTAACTGTAGGACCATTCTTGTATATGTTCTGCTCTGTCATATGTGATGAGAGCTTTAGATGGTAGCTGAAGATTAAAGCCACTCTCCTATTATATACTTTATATACCAAAAGACCAGTTGCATTGCTTTTCTGAGAAATGGACCATCTCAGTATGTTCTGAGCAGCGGCCTTGCCAATAATACATATTTTCTTTTCGGAAAATATTTATCCAAAGGACTTAAACCGCTTCCATCAGTCCTCTCTTCAGCCTCCTTGGGCCTAAGAGATCTTGGCTTTTCGGTCCAATTCCTGCTTTGGTTTCCTCCCTTTTGTCCCCACATCTCCTGACTTCTGTGTCAGGGGAGGCCTTTGTGCTGAAGAAGACCACTCATGAGGGTTTCCTAAAGTTAACAAGTGATGGAAAAATACAATCACATGGGTTATATGTTACACACATGAAACTCTTCCTCTCTCTCTCTCTCTCTCTCTCTCTCTCAAACAGTTTGAGAAATATTTCAAAACCACTCTGCTGTTCACAACCCATAACACTGTGGATTGCATTGCTGTGGAAGAAATGAGGATGATGGTAATTAATGAGATGGGGTTTTTTAATTGCAATTCCAGTATAGCTAACATACAGGGTTGTATTAGTTTCATGTGTACACTACAGCGATTCCACACTTCCGTACATCACCCGGTGCTCATCACAACCAGTGCCCTCCTTCATCCCCGTCACCTGTCTCACCCATCCCCCCACTCCCCTCCCCTCTGATAACCAGCAGTTTGTTCTCTAGAGTTAAGAGTCTGTTTCTTGGCTTGCCTCTCTCTTTTTTTTCCTTGGCTCATGATCCAAATTATGAAAGCAGCCTACGTGTCCATCAATAGATGAATGAAATCAATAGATGAGGATAAAAAAGATGAGGAGTATATATGTGTGTATGTATATATAGACCCACACACACAATGGAAGCTGTGTGTGTGTACATACACACACACACATACATATATATATATATATATATATATATATATATATATATATATATAATGGAATATTACTCAGTCATCAAAAAGAATGAAATATTGCCATTTGCAGTGACATGGATGGAGCTAGAGAGTATAATGCCAAGCGAAATAAGTCAGAGAAAGACAAATACCATATGATTTCACTCATGTGGGATGAGATGATTTCAAGAACTAAATAAGAATATCTTAAGTAAAAAACTTCACACAGTGCCTGGCACATAGAAGAAGCTGAGTGAATGTGAGTTGTCCTTCTATTTCCTGATGGAGAATCCTGACCACCAGTGTTATATCACCTTCAACGATGGTATTTGAGGAAGGATTCTTTAGAACAGGAATCTCAAAGGCCATTTGGAGTAAAATGTGAGATGTACTGAATAGCTTCTGAATTCTTCCAAGTAGAAGTCCATTGATTGAGAAACTTTGCATACAGTTATGGAACTGGTCCCATGTGACCTGGGTCCTGCCTTGCCTCCTGTCCTGTTCCTGATTCACTGCCCTGTCTCCACCCTCATCTGCCTTCAGTTCTTAAGAGGGGCAGGCCGTTCTCCTCGTGGGTGTTTCCTCTGTCTGGAGTGCTCATGGCTTGCCGGACTGAATCTGATGATCCTTCAGTGTCTAGCTAAATGTCCCTTTCCTTAAAGGTTGGGGTTGCAAAGAATACCATGTCTAAAAACGACATCCTTGCTATTACTCATTCTCATGGCCCCTGCTCTTTCCCCTCATAGCACTCATATTTCCGTGTTACGTTCTAATATTCGTCATCCCTCCCACCAGACTAAATCGGCGGGGGGAGGGCAGGAGCCATGGTCTACCCTGTGCCTGAGACCATCGTGCCACTTAAAGAGTAGGTGCCCAGTAGGTATTTGTTGAATGGCTGAATGAATGAATGAATGAATAACTCTGTGATCTGCCGTGGTCTACAGTTGGAAGAGATCCATATGGTGATATCTGGGTCCTTACGGTTAAGGGCTTGGTGTAGTAGAACGCAAATTTATTGAATTTTTCCTTATATGTGTGAAAACAAAAATATCTAAGTCCTATGTATTCAGTGTATACAGAAAGATATAAAAGCAGAATTACTGGTAATACCACCATCAAAGTGGGGCTTGGCCCAAAGCAGATAATCCAGAAAAGTGAAGGCCTCCATAGGCTACGTCAGGGTCAGCAGCGATGGGCATTTTCCTACTGTGGGATCCCAGATGTCCGTGAAAGTGGGATAGGATAGGAACCCAGCAATCAGTCTGTATCACCAAGGAAACCCCTGCCTTCTTGCTGTTGGTGACTTGTGTGTTAGGGTAGGGTAACTGCTATCACAAGTAGCATATTGATTTCAGTGCCTTAACATAGTGAAAGTTTATTTTCACTCATGCATCATTCCAGTGTGGATGTTTTGTGCTTGGGCAGTCTCTTCTCCGGGTGATTGACAACCCACTCTCCGCCCATCGTGGTGCTCCGTCCTCTCTTCAGTTCTCATCTCTTCTTTCAGCTGGATGATAAGAAAAGCGAGACCATGGTGAATTGCCAGGGATGGGGTGTGTGTGTGTGGGGGGGGTAACAGCTTTACTGAGACAAATTCGCATAGCATACAATTCACCCATTTAAAGATCACAAGCCAGTGGTTTTAGTATATTGAGAGTTGTGCAACCATCACAACCAATTTTAGAATATTTTCATTCCTCCCCCCAAAACCCTGAACCCGTTACCAACCACTGCTCCCCATTTTCCCCGTAACTCCCCTCCCCAGCCCTCAACAACCACAGTTCTATTTCGGCAGTCCATTAACAGTCACTCTCTATTCCCCACCTCACTGGCTGGCCCTAGGAAACCACTCATCTGTTTTTGTCTTCGGATTTGCCTATTCTGGACACTTCGTATGAGTGGAATCCTATAATTGGGGAGTTTTTCTGGCTGGCTTCTTTCACTTAGCATACTGTTTTCAGGGTTCATTCATGTTGCAGCATGTGTCAGTACTAAATTTCTGTGGCTGAAGAATATTTGATTGTACTGATATAACCCATTTTATTTATTCATTGATCAGTCGATGGACTTTTGGGTTGTTTCTACTTTTTGACTCGACTAGGGAGGTTTGTCTGAGCCTGGTCAGGAAGTGATGTTCGTTACTCATTAGCATATTTCATTGGCCAAATTTCAGTCTCATGGCCCAACCTAACTGCAAGGGAAGTTGGGAAATGTGTTCTGGCCGAGGGCCCAGGGGAAAAAAAAATAAATGAGTTTTAGTGAACACATCCTAGTCTCTACTGCAACTTGCAAATATAAGGGGTAGAGTTGAAGTGAATTCATCCACATGGAGACCCCTGAGAATGCGTCGTCAGAACCAAGAGTGCAGACAGGAATACTCTTCACCTCCTGTTGCTTTTGTGAAAAGTCAGCCTCAGAAGTGCCCAGCTCCCCATCGGGGCCGGCCAGTTCACTGTCAAACCCGGCCTTTATAGATGGTGCTTGGTGGTCCTAGGGGACTAGAAAAGGTTGCGGTGATGGGGGCAGGGATGGGATGATTTAATAGTGGCTCTGGCCTGCTACGTAACTAGGTCCTGTCTGTAGAGTAGGAAAGCCACCATTCTGCTTCATGTGTTTCTTTGGCTCTGGGCACTGTCCAAACTCACACACGGGTTGCCTCTAACTGTTCCTTTCTCCTTAAGTAAATATGAGGCATCTGGCCAGACTAAGGCACCTGCTTCCTTGTGGCAGGCGTGTATCTGTTGAGATCCAATCAGGAAACTGAATCCTCTCTCAGTATTTAAAATAGAGGAAATTGGCTATACGAAATTGCTCACACGCATGATGGAAGAGCTGAGTAGCCAAACAGGGAACTGGGTCCCCTCAGAATTACCATCCACAGGAAGCTGCTACCATCCCTCCTTTGGCTGGTGGGACACAGGAAAGGTGATGTGAGCAGAACCGAGGAGCCAGGATCCCTTGAAACCATTACAAGCCGCCTGTTGGCTGGGAGGTCAACAGAAGAGACGCAGCTGTTGCCGGAGCAAAACACACCCAGGATGGGACAATGGACTCTGGCTTCTTCGTTCTTGCCCTGCGGATACTTGCCCGCCGTGCTCTTCCACTGGCGGCTCATGGCTGGTCATCAGGGCTGGGAGCCTGGGAAGCAGCCTGGAGGAGCCCGCTCCCTCGGGACCCAGAGCAAAGCAGGTGGCAGAGGAATGTATCTGAGGGTGGAGAGCCGTAACTGGCCCAGCAGGACACTTCACTTGCCGAAACACTCACCAGGATCTACATATTTTTAAAACCACCTTTATTAAGGTATAAGGGAGAACTGACATACAATCAAATGTACCCAAAGTGTTCCGTTTGACGGCTTTAGCCAAATAAGTACTCCCGTGTCACTACCACCACAATCAAGAGACAGAAGGTTTTCTCCCTCAGAGTTCCCTTTGGTACTTTTTTTGTCACCCCCTCCCCCCATGCCCTTCCAGCCCCAGTTTGGATAATGGCGATTGACCCATATTCCAGGTCACTGATCCTTTCTTTCAGAGTGTCCAAATCTGATGTTAGCTCATTTCAGTGCCATTTAAAAAAAAAAATTCAGTTTTAGGATTTCTATTCATGTGTTTTTTGAGAGTTTCCATTTCTCTCACAAAATACCTTAATTCTTCACCCATATGTATTATGTATGTATAAACAATATATTTCTGATAGCTGTAAGTTCTCAGTAAGTTGTAAGTTGTCAGTTTTAGTAACAGTCTTTTCTGGTTCTGGTTCTATTTTTTATCTCGATTATGGGCCACATTTTCTATGTACATTTCATAATTTTATTATATTCTGTACATTTTATCTAAAAGAACCGAGGAGACCGAAATATAATTTGTTTTGTTTATTATCCTGAATACCTGAGCCCTTTCCTAGGTCTGGCAATTAGCATATATGACTGATTTTTTGTGTTTCTCCTAGAGAATGGCTGGGTTAGCCCTGGACTCCATTTTAATCCATTAACTCGTGATTAGCCCAACCCCCACCTCTTGTCTCTCTGTGACCTTTCTGGTCTTGTCAGTATTTGAGCAGGGAGGATTTGGGGTTGCCGTTCCTCATATCTTTGGGTTCCATTTTTGTAGGGACCCACGTCCGAGTGCTCAGATAGCACATGTGGTATCTTTCTGTTTTGAGCCTCTCCTGCACCATGGTTTTCTTGGCAAAATACAGGCGAGTGTGCTACAAGATGATTCTAACACAAAGCAAAAGGTTTTTGCTTGGGGTCCCTTCCAGATGCCATTCTGTCCCATCAGCCCATGCTGTTGTCCAAAACGTTGCTGATTTTCTCCTTGTCCCTGTGAAGTTTCTCTATCAAAGACTCGCTCTTCCATTTGTTAGTACCTAGAGCAGGCCCCCCAGCAGGGAAGTTGTCGTGGTTCTTTGCTCACCTCTGAGAGTGTCGTTGTTCTCTGGAAAGCGTTATCTAAGGAAGTTCTTCCTCCCCTTTGGCATGGGCTAGGTATTGTCCAGGCTTGGACCATTGCCAGTCTTCAAACTGGAAGCAGGCATCTCTTAAAAGGTTTTTGATGGGCCACCTAAGACAACATTGGTCCTAGAAAGGACTCTGGTTTAGTGAGACATTTTGCTTGTTAATTCTGAGTGCTTGCTTTGGAGAAGGATTTTTTTGGAACTCTGTCTCCCACCCTATCAACTTTCTCTTAAAGACACATGATATAGGAAAGACAGGATGCTTAGTGACAGATGAAAGTTCTGGCACACTGTAGCTCACAGTCGCCTTGTCAGGTTAGCAAAGTCAACCATACTTTACATGTGAATAACTGAGGCACAGAAAAGGTAAGCAACTTGCTCGAAACTCAAACAGGTAGTAAGTGGTATGAAAATAACCAGAATCTAGCTGTAAAGATTCCCAATCCACTGTTGTGGTTTTTTTATTCTGTGTATCTTATTGTCTAAAAAATAAATACGTTTATATATTTTTGTGAAAAACGGGGGGGAAAAAACATTTAAAGCAATTGTCCCTTATAATTCTGTTCTCTAATCCACCCACATTCCAGAAGTAATCTCTCTCACCACTTTGGTGTATATCCTTTCAGTTTTCTGTGCATTTGCCTCCTCTTCACTACGTTACGCTGCAGGGTTCCTAAAAGACAGGACCACAGAGGAGATGCTCTGTCATTGTGTTCACTCAGCAGTCAGTGGATGGAGATCTTTTCATGTTCAGTACAGCTCAGTTTGTCATCCATTTAACAGAAATTTGTTGAGCACCTACTATGTGCTAGACCAAGTTCTAATCCCTGGGGCATAGCAGTAAACAGACCAGACAGAAAAATCCCTCCCTCTCGGAGCTTACATTCTTAAGTGGGAAGAGACAATAGAAACTAAGTAAAACTATTAAAACAGGTTAGGGTGATAGGCTGGTGGGGCAGATTACAGTTATAAGCTGAGTGCTCAGAGAGGACTAGACTTAAGAGAGAGTGACATAAAAAAAAAATGAAGAGATGAGGAAGCATACCGTGTAAATATATTGGGGAAGAACATTCCACAAGGTTCCAGGGAAGAACGTGTAATAGCAGGGAGGCTTGTGCAGCAGCAGAGTAGGTGATGGGGGGGGGGGGGAGTGGACAGTGAAATAACCGGGAGCCAGATCTTCTAGAATCTTGCAGGCCACTGTAAGAAAATAGGTGTTTGCTTTGAGACGGGAGCTCCTGGAAGGGTGTTTTGTTGTTTTTGTTTTTGAGATATAATTGATATATAACATTTTATTAATTTCAGGTGTATAACATAATGGTGTGGTATATGTACATTTTGTGTAACGATCACCACAGTAAGTCCAGTTAACATCCATCACCACACATAATTAGAAACATTTTTCTTGTAATGAGAACTTTGAAGATCTCTCTTAGGAACTTTTTTTTTTTTTTAAAGTAGGCTCCGCACCCAACATGGGGCTCGAACTCATGACCCTGAGATCAAGAGCCCCATGCTCTACTGACTGAGCCAGCCAGATACCTCATGGAACTTTCAAATCTATAATACAGTATTAACTACAGTATTAACTAATATAATACAGTATTAACTGTGTATTACATCCCCAAGACTTGTGTATTTTCTAAGTGAAAATTTATACCTTTTGACCCATTTCGCCCACCCCCCACCCCTGGCAGCCACCAGTCTGTCCTCTGTATCTGTGAGCTTGATTTGGTTTGCTTTTTTAGATTCTACATGTAAGTGAGATCATACAGTGTTTCTCTTTCTCCGACTTCTTTCACTTAGCGTAATGCCCTCAGGATCCACCCACGTTGTTGCAAATGGCACGATTCCTTTCCTTTTATGACGGAATAATAGTCAGTTGTGTATGTAAAGCACATCATTTATCCGTTCGTCCACTGATGGGCACTTGGGCTGCTTGCAGGTCTTGGCTGTTGTAAATCATGCTACAGTGAACGTGAGCGCAGGTATCTTTTCGATGAGTGTTTTTGTTTCCCGTAGATAAATACCCAGAAGTGGGATTGCGGGATCATATGGTAGTTCTATTTTGAATTTTTTCAAAAATCTCCGTATTGTTTTCCACAGTGGCTGCACCAATTTGCATTCCCACCCACAGTGCGTGAGGGTTCCCTTTTCTCCACATCCTCACCAACACTTGTTATCTTTTGGGTTTTTTTTTTTTTTTAATCTTAGCCATTCTAACAAGCGTGAGGTGTTGTCTCACTGTGGTTTTGAATTGCATTTTCCTGACGGTGAGTGATGTTGAGCATCTTTTCCTGTGTCTGTTGGCCGTCTCTACTGTTGGCCTTCTTTATGCCTTCTTTGGAAAAATGTTTATTCAGCTCCTGTGCCCATTTTTTAAATCGGACTTTTTTTTTGCTATTGAGTTGTATGAATTCTTTATATTTTGGGGGTATTAACTCCTTATCAGATATGTGATTTGCGTAGAGAGTTTTGAGTAGAGGAGTGACATGGTCTGACTTAGTGTTTAGCAGGGTCACTCCAACTGCTGTGTTGAGAACAGATTGTAGAGGGGCGATGGTGGAAGCAGGAAATGACAGTTACTTGGACCAAGGTAGTAATGGTGGGAGTTCATGAGGAGTAGGCCATTTTTGGATATGGCTGAAAATAAAAGCCAACAGAATTTTTTGATTGAATAAAAAATGTTAGAGAAATGTGGTAGGACTCCAAAGTGTTTGGCATGAAAATGAGGAGGAATGGACTGAGCATTATTAAATAAGGTGGAGAAGAACAGCTTTGATGGGACAATCAACAGTTGAGTTTTGGACACATTGAGTTTGAGGTATTAGACATGCAAGTGAGATGCTAGGAAGGCAGTCGGGTACGGAAGCCTGGAGTTTAGGGGAGAGCTCTGGGCTGGAGATAGGAATTTGAGAGTCGTCAGAATATGGATGGTTTGAAAAAGCAGGACACTATATGATACCACCGATGGACCTGGCATAGTTACTGATCACGAGGCAAGGTCCAAGGGTTGTGCTAAGGACACTCCAGTGTTAAAATACTGGAGACGTGAATAGGGGCCAGAAAGTTAGACTAAAGTAGAAGGAAAATCAGAAGTGTGTGGTGTCCTGCAAGCCAAATGAAAGTGATCCAAAGAGGAAGGAGTACTCAACTGTCGATTGCCACTGGTAGGTCAGATAAGACAAGGGCTGAGAAGTGGTCAATGCCTTCAGCAGTGACGCAGACCCACTGAATCTGAATATCCAGGATGGGACACACTGATGCCTGGATCCCATCTCCAGACAGTGATTTAATTGGTCTCAAGCGCAACCTCAGCGTCAAGGTTTTTAAAGTTTCCCAGGTGATTCTAATGCAAGCCAAGGTTGTGACCCCCCACTGCCCTAACTCATATCTGTCTCTTAATGTGTGAAATGGCTTTATTGTCAGAAACATATGTTGCTGGACTTGAGTAAACATGGGAGTTTTTGTCTATAGACTTGTTCGTGGATACTTTGGGATCTGAAAATGACAAACAGATCTGAAAACTGATGATTAACCACTAAAGGGATAAGTTATTTAGCACCTGGCCTAAAGTGGCTTTTAAGCTGAAAATCGATGTGCTTCTCTTTTTTTGCAAATGTTTGGTTTTTGGGTTTTCTTTTTTTAATCGTAAGAAGACCTTTTGTTTTGAGTAACAAGGGTAAGTTTCAGGTTAATGAAAAAATTCAAGGGAAGTGTTGCTATCAATGGTCCAAAGGAAACCAAACAAATGAACCCGAACCCAGATCAGTAATGAAGCATTTAAGAGTTAAGCACATTCTTTTCAGAATCCCGAATATTTCACACCTCAAAAGTTGGCTCATAACAGATGTAGAAATTCTGTACCTCATTAAAGTTTTAATCTTTTGAGTTTTCCTGCCATAGACCATAGAAATTATTTAAATGCTCCAGTAAATTTGAATGCGGTTGGTATCTGTTGGCTCTTAAAAATGAGAAGGTATCATGGGTTCATTAAGAGATCTGGTTTGCAGGCTGGTAAAATTGGATTCTGTGGACAAAGAGAGTAGAGATCAAATATGTGAGAACACGACCAAGGTAGCAAATAGAAAAAGTTAGAGTTGTAATACAGGCCTAATTATTGCAGCCTTCCAGAAGAACACCAAGTGTCTAGATGAGCCCTTCTCAACCTGGTTTGCATTCCACAGAGAATTAAACCCTAATGCCCTAAGATATCCATTGTATCAACTGAATGAACTCTCTTATGCATCCAGAATGGGGCTACCTACGTACCCCACTTGGGAGAAGGGAGAAAATAGTCACTCAGATAATCAAATAATTTTCTCTGGAGCTTAATGCGCTAGCAGATCCCCAGTTGAGAAAAGCTGTTTGAGGTATAATCTGTGTCTCGAATGATGCAGTAGTTTTATGAGGTACAGGTCCTCCAGAGAGAAAGCATAAAAAAGCCTGTTGTAAAATTGCCAAGAAATTAAAAAGAATAATTTCTTTATTCATTTATTAAAATAGTTATTTGTAAAACATGCACAGGAACACCTTGTACAAATCCCAGCAGTGATTTTTTTGAGCAATCTAATGTGGATCCTTCCAGACTCTGTGCACACAAACATATATGTGAATAGTGTTGAGTGCAAAGAATGGGATTGTGCTCTTCATTTGTTCAGCAATTTTTTCCATGAACTTTATTCAAATTCTTCTATATAATTACATGCAGACTTGCCTCTTTCTAAGGGTTTCGTGATACTCTGTAGTTTGGTTGTTACGAAATATATTTTACCATTCATATGTTAATGGACATTTGGATTATCTTCAGTTTTTCATTGTTAGGGGCAAAGCCATAATGAACATCTTTGTTCAAAAACTCTTGAAAAAAAATATATAGGAGTTCTTCTATATTACAGATTCTAGAAGTGGAATTGTTGAGTCAGGATGGACTTTGACTTTTTTTGTTGTTTTTATTATATAAATTTCAGACACCGTCAAAAGTAGGAAATAATACAGTGAACCCCCATGTATCCCTTCTCCCCTTCAACAGTTACCCCTACGTGGCCAGTTTTGATTCCTGCTCACCCTACCCACCCCCTCCTCCCCTAACAGCAGACGGATTATGAAGCCAAGACATGCCATTTTATCCACAGAGAGTGCGGTATTGTCCGAGGGACAGTTTTACAAGACCTAGTCATCACTGTGTTATACCTTAAGATGAGCAATAACTCCTCAGTATGAGTGTTCACATTTTCCCAGTTACCTCTCTTTAGTTTTATGTTTACGATGGAGTTGTTGGAGTCATGATCCAGGACAAGGTCTATACGTGGCATTTGGTTGATGAGACTCTTAAGTCTTTTTTGGTATAGAGCTTTCCCCTTCATCATTTTAATATAGTTGATACGTTTTAATCCTTTATAGTTACTATTCTTCCTAATGCTCACATTGTCCCCTCTTTGGCCAAAAACTGATTCTTGTTGGTTCCTGAGACTTTTTCATAGGAGCTTAGTAGCTTCTTTGTGTCTTTGTATCAAGATGTTCCAGGATCATGTTAGACCTATCTGGAGTCAACCATTCCCCCAGGGAGTCCTGGTTCCCTGTGGTGAGACATGGTATTTACAGACCCCAGTCAGGGCTTGGGGGTTCTCATTGCTACTGAGTTGGTCATTGTTTTGGTCCTTTTCAGTAGACAGAGCTAGGAAAACCACTTGGTGAATTCATAGTGATGTTCCAATTCAAATTTAGGACCGTGGGATTTTTTATTATTATGTTCAGTTAGCCAGCATAGAGTCCATCGTTAGTTTTTGATGTAGTGTTTGGCGATGCATTCGTTGCATATAACACCCAGAGCTCATCACCACACGTGCCTTCCTTAATGCTCATGACCTGGACTGTAGGGTTTTTACTGAATTTCTTGGATTTTATGTATCTCTTATGCATATCTCTGGTTCCTAATGATATTAACATCATTATTTTGTTGTATTCTGTACTACAAATATGTAATATTTTCAAAATACCAGTATAATTATTATCACTAATAATATGATTACTGGAAACTATTTCAGATTTCTTTGCATTTATATTTTCTATTTAGGTTATATACTCTTAAGAAAATACGGTCAAGGGGCGCCTGGGTGGCTCAGTCATTAAGCGTCTGCCTTCGGCTCAGGGCATGATCCCAGCATTCTGGGATTGAGCCCCACATCGGGCTCCTCCACTCCGAGCCTGCTTCTTCCTCTCCCACTCCCCCTGCTTGTGTTCCCTCTCTCGCTGGCTGTCTCTCTCTCTGTCAAATAAATAAGTAAAATCTTTAAAAGAAAGAAAGAAAAGAAAGAAAGGAAAAAGAAAATACGGTCAAATGGCTGTGTTTTAATAATCACATGAAGTAGTTTCTTTTTTGTGGGCAAAGCCACCAGCCACATGTGGAGGCTCATTTGTCTTATTTTGCTGCAGCCCCAAATTCAGATGGTGTTTTATTGGCAGTGTTTTTAGGAAACATTTAAAAATGTTTTTTATTTAATTTTCTTTTATAATTGTGTAAAAAACGTCCACAGTTTCAAAGTGCAAAAGTGAATTTCTTTTCCTGCCCCCTTCATCATGTTTTCTCCCTCCACCTATTGGTGGTCACTCTTATTACCTTTTGCTTTATCCTTTCATTTTGAAGAAATAAAAGTAGGTACATTGATCGATTTGCAAATGTTGAACCACCCTTGCCTCCCAGGGATGAATCCCACTTGCTCATGATGGATAATCCTTTTAATGTATTGTTGGATCCTATTAGCTAGGATCTTGTTGAGAATTTTGGCGTCCATGTTCATCAGGGATATCGGTCTGTAATTCTCCTTTTTGAGGGGGTCTTTGCCTGGTTTGGGGATCAAGGTAATATTGGCCTCATAGAATGAGTTTGGTAGCTTTCCTTCTGTTTCTGTTTTTTGAAACAGCTTCAGGAGAATAGGTATTATTTCTTCTTTGAATGTTTGGTAGAATTCCCCAGGGAATCCGTCAGGCCCTGGACTCTTGCTTTTGGGGAGGTTTTTGATCACTGCTTCAATCTCTTCAAAATTAATCAGTCTGTTTAAAAAATCAGTTTCTTCCTGTTTCAGTCTTGGTAGTTTATAGGTTTCCAGGAAGGCATCCATTTCTTCCAGGTTGTTTAATTTATTGGCATAAAGCTGTTGATAAAATTTTCTAATGATCCTTCCTATTTCATTGGTGTTGGTTGTGACATTTCCCCTTTCATTCATAATTTTATTAATTTGGGTCCTTTCTCTATTCTTTTGAATAAGTCTTGGCAGTGGCTTATCGATCTTATTAATTCTTTCAAAGAACCAGCTTCTAGTTCTGTTGATCTGCTCTACTGTGCTCCTGGTTTCTAATTCATTGATCTCTGCTCTAATCTTGATCAACTGCTTTCTCGTGCGTGGGTTAGGCCTGTTCTTCTGTTCCAGCTCCAGCTTCTTGAGGTGAGAATATAAAAACTGCATTTTAGATTTTTCTATTCTTTTGAGTGAGGCTTGGATGGCTATGTATTTTCCCCCTTAGGACTGCCTTTGCAGTGTCCCATAGGTTTTGGACTGATGTGTTTTCATTCTCGTTGGTCTCCATAAATTGTTTAAATTGATTTTTAATTTCCTGGTTTACTCGATCATTCTTGAGCAGGATGGTTCTTAGTTTCCAAGTGTTTGAGTTTCTTCCAAATTTTTCCTTGTGATTGAGTTCCAATTTCAGGGCATTGTGGTCTGAGAATACGCAGGGAAAATTTTCAGTCTTTTGGTATCGGTTGAGACCTGTTTTGTGACCCAGTATATGGTCTATTCTGGAGAAAGTTCCATGTGCATTCGAAAAGAATGAGTATTCTGCTGTTCTGGGGTGTAGTGTTCTGTATATATCTATGAGGTCCATCTGGTCTAGTATGTCATTCAAAGCTCTTGTTTCTTTGTTGATTCTCTGCTTAGGTGATCTGTCTATTGCTGAGAGCAGAGTGTTGAGGTCCCCTACTATTAACGTATTATTATCTATATGTCTCTTTATTCTGGTTAAGAGTTGGCTTGTGTATCTTACTGCTCCCCTGTTGGGGGCATAGATATTTATAATTGTCATTTCCACTTGTTGGATACATCCTTTAAGAATAATATAGTGTCCTTCTGTATCTCTAACTACAGTCTTTAGTTTAAAATTTAATCTGTCTGATACGAGAATTGCTACCCCAGCTTTCTTTTGAGGTCCACTGGCATGAAAAAGCCCACAAAATGGGAGAAGATATTTGCAAATGACACTACAGATAAAAGATTAGTATCCAAGATCTACAAAGAACTTCTCAAACTCAATACACGGGAAACAAATAATCAAATCAAAAAATGGGCAGAAGATATGAACAGACACTTTTCCAATGATGACATACAAATGGCTAACAGACACATGACAAAATGTTCAAAATCATTAGCCATCAGGGAAATTCAAATCAAAACCACATTGAGATACCACCTTACACCAGTTAGAATGGCAAAAATTGACAAGGCAGGAAACAACAAATGTTGGAGAGGATGTGGAGAAAGGGGATCCCTCTTACATTGTTGGTGGGAATGCAAGTTGGTACAGCCACTTTGGAAAACAGTGTGGAGGTCCCTTAAAAAGTTAAAAATTGAGCTATCCTATGACCCAGCCATTGCACTACTGGGTATTTACCCCAAAGATACAGATGTAGTGAAGAGAAGGGCCATATGCACCCCAATGTTCATAGCAGCATTGTCCACAATAGCTAAATCATGGAAGGAACCGAGATGCCTTTCAACAGATGACTGGATTAAGATGTGGTCCATATATACAATGGAATATTACTCAGCCATCAAAAAGAATGATTTCTCAACATTTGCTGCAACATGGACGGGACTGGAGGAGATAATGCTAAGTGAAATAAGTCAAGCAGAGAAAGACAATTATCATATGGTTTCACTCATTTATGGAATATAAGAAGTAGGAAGATCGGTAGGAGAAGAAAGGGAAGAAGAAAGGGGGGTAAACAGAAGGGGGAATGAACCATGAGAGACTATGGACTCTGCGAAACAAACTGAGGGCTTCAGAGGGGATGGGGTGGGGGATTGGGATAGGCTGGTGATGAGTATTAAGGAGGACACGTATTGCATGGTGCAGTGGGTGTTATACGCAAGTAATGAATCATGGAACTTTACATCAAAAACTAGGGATGTACTGTATGGTGACTAACATAATAAAAAATTATTTTTTAAAAAAAAGCAGGTACATATCTCTATTCACATCCCCCCCTTTGCTTAAATAAAAAGGTAGCTTTCTGTGTACAGAATTTATTGTATTTAATACGTAGCTTTCTCATTTTAATGGTATATTCTAGACATTGCTTCATAGCAGTATTACATAGAAATTACTTCTCTTTACAAGTGTTTACTATTTTATATTATAAAATGAATATCATTAGCCAGATTTGATTTCCTCAGTCTCCACTACTGCCGGGCATTTGCTTCCAAACCTTCACAGGAAGACATAAACATGTTTCACAAACACAAACTCAGGTTATTTTGTGGCAAAGATTATTTTAACAATGGTCTAAGGAATCCACTACCTGTGTGGAAAATGAAAATTTTTACCATATAGTAAGAGAGAAGACTGATTTATGAATATAGATAAAATATTTCTAAATTTTCTTCTCTGGTGGATATAACATGAGACCAGAAAACAGGGATTGCTAGGGTCTTGGCCTGTTTGGGGATGACAAGGTGTCTTAGGTCAAGAAAGAAATTCCTCTTGGCTTTCTGAATTTAAAGGCCCGGCTGCTTTTCCAGAAGAATCTTTTGTCAAACTGCGTTACCATCACGATTCAGGCTTAGCTTCTGAAATCCTTGCTGTTCATCCAGCTACAGGAGGCTGCCGTGTTATTTTTTTTCTTTCCAGACACATCGGTCTGCATTTGCTTTCATCCACAGTCTAGGTCTCATTGAGAGAAGGGACTAAGTAGGGACTGGGACACTGTGAGATTTAGTGATGTGGGTCTGAAGCAGTTGTTATATTTGAACATGAAAAACTGAGTTAGAATTTAGATTTTGTTTCCTGCTAAAGCAACAGCACCCTTACACCAGCCCTTCACAGAACGAGCACATACGTACTCCTGCGTCTTAATTCAGACATGTGTCATCTTACCACACAAATCTTTCAGGAGAAACGGTGCAGGCGACCGCAAGAAGGCTCTGCAGGTCATGCTCCAGGTTCTGCAGAGCTGTGACCGCCCGGCCCCCGACATGTTCTGCCTGTGTGGGAGGATCTACAAGGACATCTTCTTGGATTCAGACTGCAGAGATGACACCAGCCGAGACAACGCCATTGAGTGGTAACCCCCATGCTAGTCAGTAGCACGAGCATCTCTGCAAAGAGCAGAAATGCGGAGGCTAAGGACTCAGGTCTTGTCCCTGTGAACGTATGTCTGCCTGCGCGCCTGTCTGCTGGCGGTGGGGGAAAAGGCATAAACGTGATTCGGGAATTTCCAGATGCCTTTTCCTGAAAGGAAACCGTTAGAAACAGGCTTTTGCACTGGTGACATTCTTCCCACAAGTTCACTCATTTATAGGGGCAAGAAGGAAGCTCAGCTTGCTCCTTCCCGGCTACTCCTTCCAGAACTTTGTTCTACCACTATCAGGGTGTTATCTTCTCAGTGAGCTGTTCATTCCTTCCTTCATTCATATGTTTGACAAATGTTGATTGAGGGTTTACTGTATGCTGGGGCCAAAACCCAGAGGGGGGAGCTTGCTGGGCATGTTCAGGATGGTGAAGCATGAGTGAGGGGAGAGGGGTAGGAAATGGGAGAGGGGAAGACCCTCGGACTCTGAGTGAGATGATGTAACATCGGAGTGCTCTGAGCAGAGCAGTGACAAGATCCGATGTGCTTTTTTCACCAGCGTGCTCTGTTATGCAAAGAATACATTTCCGTGGGTGTATCAGCTGTCATTCGCTGCATAACAAACATGTCCAAAACTTAGTGGCTTAAAAGAGTGATCTGTAATTTTTCATGAATCTGTGGATTGGCCAGGCCGCTCCTTGGCTGCTTCCACTCCTAAAGTGCTGGGCTCACTCCTAAAATGGAGGTCAGCTGAAGGCTCAGCAGGGCTGGAAGGTCCAAGATGACCTCACACGTGGTAGGCAGCTGGTGTAGGGTGTTGGTAGTGCACTTCCATTCTCTACCTGTGGTTCTAATCCTGGCCGACCAGCTTTCTTACATGGTGGGCAGCATTCTTAGGGATTTGTGGCTACTGAATAACCTGGCACAGGGGCAAGGGCAGAAGTAGGGAACAGCTAGGAGACAACTGCAGTAATTCAGTGCAGAGCTGTTGGTAGCTTGAGCCTGGGTGCCGGTTATGGAAAGAAGGAGATGGCAGAAGCTGGACATGTGTTGAAGGAGGAGCCAACAGCTTACCTCATCCATTTCTGTCACAGGAGCTCTTGACATGGCTGCTCCACTTGCAGTTCTAACTGCTTCCCCTTTCCCACTCCTCCTCTGGCTCTGTCCGGCTCTGTCCTCTCCCCTCTTCTCTCCATTGACTCTCTTCACTGGTGATCCCCCTCATTCCCACACCTTGGAATGAGTAGCCGACCTCCAACCCAAACTGTGTCCTGAGCTCCGGCCCCACGTCACCTCCTTTCTGTTCTGCCTGAAGGTGGTGCTGCTCTTTAAGATGCAGCGTATCCAAGGCTAAGGCGCCCTTCTCTCCACATGGGATGGCTTCCAGTGCCTTGCTTTCTTACTAGCATTCTTCAGCCTCCTACGCTTACACTTTTTGTGAACGTTTGATAACTTTCACTCACTCACCTCCCCACGTGGTCAGGTCCCAATTCCATCCCTTCTCTGTGTTTTCTCTCACTCTCATTTCCACCACCCTGGTTGGTGCCTTTTTTTTTTTTTTTTTGGCACTTTCTTGCCAGAAATGTTCTCACAATATCCCACGTAGGCTCTCTGCTTGGTGTCTCTAAAGCCTGTCCATAGATTGGACCACTACTCCTATTCCTCCTAAAGCTCGAAGACCCACTCTGGCTTTCCATTCCCCATTAAACCAAAATTCAGACTCTTAGATGACCATTCTAGGTGTTCTGCAGACTTTCTCCAACCCACCCTGGGCCCCAGTTCCCACTACCTGATCTACGTCCAAGTGAACTGAAGTTTCCTGGGGGGTCCGCAGGCTCCCATCCCTGCTCCCGCCTTTTTCTGTGTTGGGCGTTTCCTTTCCAAGTCGCTGCTGCTGCATGCCTATCCAGCTTCATGCCATACCTCAGGCTTCTAGGGGTGGCCCCACCTATCTTCTGTGAGTCCCTCTAGACTTGGGTTTGTGTGGCTTAAGGATACTTACCACACTCAGGTTTGTATTTTCCCTAATTTCACTAGTTGTGTGTGGGGATCATATTACCTCCACCGTAGTATAGGTTTGTGGAAGGCAGGGACCCCGTTTAATTATTAGTAAGTCCCCAGTGGTACCTGTTGCACTCTTGTGCTCGGAGTCGCTTGGGATGTTGAAGGGGAATTGACGTTGGGTAGGGCCAAAATAGGAACAGCTGTGTTCCCACCATAGTGGCCAAGAATTCAGCCCCCAGGTCAGGAGATGACTGCCTGTGCCCCCTTCAAGAAAGTCCTGGGAGCCTTTGTCCATCCACATCAGAAGATGGTAGGTCCAGAGGGCAAATGACGCTTAGTCTCCTGGGAAGTTAGCTCCGGTGAGATCTTGGGGTCCTCTAACCCAGGCTCTCCATTGTTGAGCTAGAGCACGTGGCTCGGGGAGGCGGGGGGCGCTGGGAAGAGGCAGACCAGGGACTGCAGTCCTGACCTCACGTTCAAGGCTCGTCTGCGCCTAAGCTTGGGCCTGTTGGATTTACAGAGGAGAGGCAGAGAGAAGTCTGCCCTCTTCCCTCATAACTTTTGATAGTAAAAGAAAGTGAAAAAAAATCAAATACCATAGGATATGGTATTGAAAATCCCCAAAATATATTGAGGTGGGCTTCAATTTTATTGGAATTTTGTTGGCTGGGGTTGAAACAACTTTCTTTGCGCTCCCTGGTCCATCTGTGCGTACTCATGCCCTAAAGTTCATAAAATTGAAATTTAACTGACTTAAAAGATAGGTTCTCCCTTCCACAATGAATGTTTTCTTGGTGTTTAATTCTCCTGTTGCACGAGGGATCAAATTCCTCCTGCTTTACAAGTCTTTGCTCTGAACTTGTGCCACTTAAAGACATTTCACTGTCATTACTTCATTGATCAAATTCTTTTTTTCCCAGTCATGATATTCCTACTCGCCCATGGAAGGGAAAGCAGCTCTCTGTGTATAGAAAAAATAGTAAGAGAATTGAAATGACACTCTCTAAACTTCTGGCATAAAAACGGTATTCTCTGTTTTGGATATTGTTTTTTACCCCCCTGCTCCTTCTCTCACTTGATGCCATGACTCTCAGAGCAATCCAGGGGCCAGGGCTCTGGCAGCACTGCTTCCTACATGAAAAACGGGCTCTATTTTGTGAGAAAAGCAAACAAACAACCTGCAGAGTAATAGCCTACAATTGACGGAATTGCTCTGTAATAAAAAAATGCTCCACGCACAAATGGACTCTCACTTTTAAGATGATATTTGGACATCCAGTTGTGGTCTCCTTTTGTGGGTAGGGCTATAAAAGCTTTTACATTTCTTTTGTGCACTTTAACTTCCTCGTTTCATACAGCGGTCATGGTTTTTGTATAAAAATATAAACCTGGTGAAGAAAAATGTTTTAACACCTTAGTGTTATGATGGTGACATTGTTAAGAAGCTATTTGCTGTATGTAGCTGTTTGTAAAGGGGGAGGGGGCCTGGAAAACCACAGATGGTGAAAGAGCTCATGAGAAGGTTGGCTTGTGCTGTGATTTATCATTTTTTCCTTCTACCATAATAATAAGAATCTGGCGGGTCTGTCATTACAGGTACCGCAAAGGGTTTGAGCTCCAGTCATCTCTGTATTCAGGAATTAACCTGGCAGTTTTGCTGATAGTTGCAGGACAACAATTTGAAACTTCCATGGAACTAAGGAAGATAGGTAAAGCTATTTATGACTGCAGATGTTAATAGGCTTTGGTCACCCAGATTCAGCATTAAGAATTATCCTCAAGGGGCGCCTGGGTGGCACAGCGGTTAAGCATCTGCCTTCGGCTCAGGACGTGATCCCGGCGTTGTGGGATCGAGCCCCACATCGGGCTCCTCCGCTATGAGCCTGCTTCTTCCTCTCCCACTCCCCTGCTTGTGTTCCCTCTCTCGCTGGCTGTCTCTATCTCTGTCGAATAAATAAATAAAATCTTTAAAAAAAAAAAAAGAATTATCTTCAAATAACTAGCATGTTATTTCAAAAGGAACAGCTGCGCTCTGAGAGCACTCCTGAGACAGTAACCAAAATAAAGTGCATGCTTTTTCCTCTCTCTCTAAAGGCTTGCATAATAGGAGAGAAGCTAGAAAGATTTTTCATAACTTCATCTAAAATTCACATTGCTCAGGTGTCCGGCTAAACAGTTTGTTGGGAAGAAAAGGGAGCTTGGAGAAAATGCACAATTACTGGGATGTGGGTCAGTTCTTCAACGTCAGCATGTTGGCCAATGACGTCGGGAAGGCCGTCCAGGCAGCGGAGAGGTTGTTCAAGCTGAAACCTCCAGTCTGGTGAGTCACGCGTGTGCGTGGTTTTGTGTGTGTGTGTGTGTGTGTGTGTGTGTGTGTACGCGCGCCTCACTTCTCTCAATATCTGACCTTGTTCTGAAGGGAGAAGAGCTATAATTGCAAAAGACAGTAACAACCGCTATGTTTCTCCTTCTTACTTCTTCATTAACGCAGTTACGGCAGCAAGAACAGCGCTGCAGGCTCACTTGGTTTGTGACAGGAGGGAAGGACAGACAGACAGGCACATA
Source organism: Ursus americanus (assembly GCF_024610735.1). Taxonomy (NCBI): domain Eukaryota; kingdom Metazoa; phylum Chordata; class Mammalia; order Carnivora; family Ursidae; genus Ursus; species Ursus americanus. Next base: position 107,574,857 of record NC_142164.1, read on the forward strand.
CATGTACAGAATATGCCCCTACGTGCTCTATCTCCAGGATGAGATTCTCGATCTTATTAATTTCTTCAGGTTGTCTCGGTCCTCAAGAACAAAACGTTCTTTGGGGCTGGTACGTATTTGTGAGAAAACAGTAGTAAAGCTGAAAGCACACCAAGCAAGTGATGTGCCTCACAAATGGAAACCGGAACTAAAGTAAAAGACCGAGATATGGTCAAGAACATGGTGCCGCAGCACTGGCCCCAGGTCAGCCCACTTGGGAGCCATTAAAATGCGTCAGAAAGAACACTGGGCGACATGGACATGTGTTTGTGGTCTATCCCAGAATAAGAAAAGCCAATGTCAGGGCATAGCGTTCTCTGTCAGTGGTTCTCAAACGTTGGCATGCTTCCGAGTCAACTATATTGATTAAAACACAGATTGTTGGGCCCCACCCTCATGCTATCTGGTTCCAAAGGTCTCGGGTGGGGCCTGGGAAATTGCATCTCCAGATGACAATCTGATGCTGCTGGTCTGGGAAATCACACTTTGAGAACCCCTCTTCTCTGTGGACTCCTTTTGATCAAAAATCCGTTCAGTGTGTGACTCTGAGCAAGGTCTCCGAGGGGTGGGCAATAGCTGACTTGCCAGTAGACCTGAAGCCCCATGAGAATCGTCATTCTGTCATTGATTCCTGTAGTCTCATAACAGATGCTCATTCGACACCTGTGTAAATAATCAACGAATGAGGGGTTTTCTCCAAAATATTGACAGTCGTTATCTCAGGGAGGTAGCCTTATGAGAAGTTTTTAATCTTTTTTCCCCTCATCTCTATTTTTCTGATTTGTCTAAAATGCATTTGGATTACGCGCATAACTTAAAACTTTTTACTTTCAATGATCCATGTCCATCTGCCCCCTGTTCTTCCCCATCTCAGTAGACCAGTCTGGACTCCCAGGGGTCACAATCTCTTCAGTCGTTTTTAGCTGGACCCCATTTCTTCCCAGTCTGAAGGACCCAAATTTGATCCTCAAACCGTATCAACCTCTTGAAATCTTTCTGAGGCTTCGTGAACAAGGAGGCAGGCAGAGCCTCCAACCCTCGTGGAATGGCTGCTTTTTCCAGAATTCTACTTTTCAGGTGCCCTGCTGCACCCGAGCCAGACAGAGCCGACTCCATGGAGGCAACAGCTGAGCCTTGAATACATTCTCATTATGTCCACACCCGCACTGACTTACACTGTTGGGACCTAATACTGTAGGTCCAACACCACCCAGAGGCTCCTGATTGACTAGAAGAACTCACGGAACTCCGAAAAGCTGTTGTACTCATGGTCAGGGTTTATTACAAGACAAGTATACAGCTTGCAATCAGCAAAGACAAAAGGCACAAAGGGCAGAGTCCAGGAGAGACGAGGTACCATCTTCCAGCTGTCCTCGCCCAGTGCAGTGACAGAGACAGTGCTGAGTTCTCCCTGCAACGATGTAGGCAACGTGCATGAAGTACTGACAACCGGGGAAGCTCACCAAGTCTTGGTGTCCAGGGTTTTGTGGGGAGGTCACTTGTTCAGGTATGGAGCACCCTTGTAGTTGACCGCAGTCACTGAGTCCCCAGCCTCTCTGGAGATGACACTGATACAGCATGGCCCAAGGTCCCCGGTAAACAAAAGCATTCTTGCCACACTGGATATCCCAAGGGCTTAAAGGTGATGTCCCAAAAGCCAGTCAAGGGCAGACATTTCTTTGGAATGTGTAGAGCTGGGGCAGCGCAGGCCTACTGAGTTAATCCTTCAGTGCACAGTACCCATGCAAGTCAGTTAGAGTCTAGCTGACCTGCCCTCCCAGCTCAGCTCCAGACTTTGTCCTCAAAGGGCAAAATAGCACTCTCGTGCTCTCAGTTCAACCATCCCGTTCACTACCAGAGAGGATGCGACCACCACTGCCTAACAGCTGTGTTTCAAACACTTCAATTTGCCTGAAGACAGTAAAGATGTGATGAGACTTAAGATCTCATAACTTCGAATTCTACCTGATCAGATCTAATTAAAAAAAAATACAATGAGCTTCACATTGGGGATTGGTAGGGGTCAAAGAGGAGAGGAGAGAGATGGGAGGGAAGCGGCGTGGCTGTAGAAGGGAAATATGAGGGATCCTTGTGACAGTGAAAACATTTTCCATCTTAACTGTATCCATGTCAGTATCCAGCTTGTGATCTTGTTCTAGGGTTTTATGAGCTGTCGTCATTGGTATAAACTGGGCCGAGGGTACACGGGCTCTCTCTCTACTGTTTCTTACGACTATATGTGAATCTACAATTACTTCAAAATAAAAAGGTTAATTTTTAAAAAGACCATGAGAGAAAAATAAATTTTAAAAGACTGAGTTTGAAATTTTGCCATTTTGGATTTGCTTTGAATTTCAAACTGCATGCTTTTGTTTTTAAGACAGTTAACATATGCTTGCCAGGGACTGCACTTTGAATACCATTCGCCCAATGTTAGTAAAAAGCCATGGGGCATGATTTTGTTGGACAAACTTATTTTGCCCGCTCTTTGGGTTTCTTTTAATTATGTGGCTGACAAAGGACTAAGAAGCACTCACTACACAATGTGAATTTAAGTAAATGAAGCTTTTGGGAAACCTCTTTTAAAGGGAGTGGAATGGAATTCCGTTTCTCGAAGAATCTAATTTGTTGGTGCTGGTGATTTTTCCAGGTACCTCCGATCGTTAGTTCAGAACTTGTTACTAATTCAGCGCTTCAAGAAACCTATTACTGAACATTCACCCAGGCAAGAACGGCTTAACTTCTGGTTAGATATAATTTTTGAGGCAACAAATGAAGTTACTAATGGACTCAGATTTCCAGTAAGTTATGCTTAATCCATTTCTTTCAGGTAGAATAAAAGAAACTGGGGGTTGGTGCTATTATTGAATACTCTGAAAGGTAGAAAGCCTTAGAGTAATTGAAAATGGTAGGAGAGCCACCCGTCTTAGGTAGAATCAGCCAGTGATGGATCAACTCACTAGAAAAAGTCGGCTAGGACCTCTAAGATAGTGGTCTCAACTGAGAGTCATTTTGCCTCCCAGGGGACATTGGGCAATATCTGGAGACGTTTTTGGTTGTCACAGCTGCAAGGAAGGTGTTGCTCCCGACAGCTAGTGGGGTGAAGGCCAGGGATGCTGCCCAACATCCCGCAGTGCACGGCACAGCTCCTCCCCCAACACAGAATTACCTGGTGGGGGAGCCCTGTTCTAAACCACTGCAAGAGTAAGAGTAAAATTTGGGAATTCAGCACTGTTTCCCCTTGAGCTTTGGTTTGCCTCCAGTGCCACAATGAATTTTTAAAGCACTATTGGAAAGCAAAATGACTATTAGCTTTTCTTAGTTTTTGTTTGAGTTTTATGACCATCTTATAAGGAATCATAAGTAAGATACCTAAGCACCCTAGATACTGAACCTCAGATCATTGTATTTCGTATTCACGCCATGAGATTTTGTGAACGTGCTGTGTTGAGGAATTTCATTAAACTCCTAATGGAGATTAAGTTTGAAATGATTATGATAATGCTTTTGTTGTTGGGTAAGAAGTTTTAAAATCTTCTTTTAATTATGAAATATTTCAAACCTATGGAAAGGTACAAAAAATAATGGAACAGACCCTTGTATAATGTCTACCCAGATTTAGTGATCTTAAATATGTTGTTTTATTTGCTTTGGAAATTCATTCAGTCATTCTCTCTTCCCCTCTCCCTCTCTCCTTTCTCCCCCTCTCCCTCACTCCTTTCTCCCCCTCTCCCCGTCTCTCCGCTTCCCTCCCTCCCTCTCCCCCAGACATGAAACATGACTGATGGAATGTCACCTCACTTTTCATCCCCGTGTATTTTTTATGGACTTGGGTACCTACCTGCAGATCATCCAGTTTGCTTCATTTCTCTCAAAAACTGTTGCCTCCCTGTTTCTTCTCTGTCACCTTCTTGCGCAGGCCTTTCTGGGCCACCTTGTCTAAAGTGACCCCCCCCACCTTTATTCTGTCGTACTTGCTTCAGAGCTGCATAGGGGACCATATTCCTTCTCCCTATGTGTGTGTTTCTGGTCTGCCCCACGAGAGCATGGACCCCCCTGTAGGGAGGGGACTTCTGTCCCAACTGTGGTATCCACGGGCCCTAGAGTGATGTTGGTACACAGTAGGTGCTCAAGTATTTGTGGAGTATAGCGCTTCCCACTTGCTCATTGGGGAGAGGAACCTGTCTGGTATATTCCTGGGCATCACAGAAATCTGTTCGTTTAGGTGCTGGTGATAGAACCAACCAAAGTCTACCAGCCTTCATATGTCTCCATAAACAACGAAGCTGAGGAGAAGACGGTTTCTCTGTGGCATGTCTCACCCACGGAAATGGTAAGAAAAAAAATCACACAGAGCTCTCTCTTCATTCTCTGCTGTTTAATGAGAAATTCGGTGCTCGAGTAGGAGTCTGTGTTGTTGTGCTTGAAAGAACAGGCCCCTGTGCCTAACTGCTAAGGTCCGGCAGCGTCTGAGAGAGTATACTCACAGAGGGGAGAGAAGACTCTGGTTTGCCCAGTTTATATGTGTTAATACTCTGTATTTGTTTGTGTGTGTGTGTGTGTGTGTGTGTGTGTGTGTGTGTGTGTGTGTATACAGGCTTGTTGAAAATAGAAGTTAAACCATGAGGAAGTGGATAAGAAGTAACGGGAAAGTCCCTCCAAATCCCCCAAACCTCGACCCCATTGCCCTCCCCAGTGACTTGATGGATATCCATCTTTACCATTGTCTAAACTGCCGTGTGTGTGTGTGTGTGTGTGTGTGTGTATGAGTGCGTTGTGTGTGTGTGAGTGTATGTGCGTGTATATATATATATAGAGAAGCATTTTCATTAAGGTGAGATCATACAGTGTATATTATTTCGCAACTTTTTAAATTGATTCATACATCATAGACAGTTTTTCAAATAGCACACAGTGATCCACCTGGTACTTTTAAACGTAATAGTTCCTGTGTTCCTGTATCGTGGTGGTACATTTCCAAGTATGGAAGAAGCGTAATTTACTTTCCCACCTGCCTGCGGTGCACATTTCGGCCTCACCCGCACACTCCAGCCAGCGGTAGATACGTGGGTGCACGTCCTGGCAGTTACATCCTCCGTGCTCCTGTGTATTGTTCCAGGAACAGAGATTCCCAGAAACGGAACTACTGGATTTAAGAGTACTTTTATTTAAAATCTGATACTACAGGGCGCCTGGATGGCTCAGTCGGTTGAGCATCCGACTCTTGTTTCGGCTCAGGTCGTGATCTCAGGGCTGTGGGATCAGGCTCCGCACTCAGAGGGAAGTTGGGTTGGGGTCCTCTTTCTTCCTCTCCCCTTGCCCCTCCCCCTACTCATGCAGGTACACGCACTTGCATGTTCGCTCTCTCTAAGATAAATCTTTAAAAAAGAAAAAGAAAATTTGATAGCTACTAAAGGTTAAATAAAATGCGATAGCTCCTGTCAGGTTTGCACCACTCCAGTTTATATTCACACCAATGATCCAGGAGAGGGAGCATTTTAATTGCCCACTGAAGAACTCACAGAAACACTGGCCCACGCCTGGTGTTTTGTGGTAGTAACTGTCTTTTTGTCTTGGTGTGTCTAAAGTACTTCTTCAGCTTCTTCCTTTAATGAAATATTTTTAGTAATAAAAAGATCTAGTACCTTTGACAAGTGCATTCACTAGGTAGATCTATTTGCTTTGTTTATGTTTTCATGGAGTGTGGGGAGACTTCTGCCATTAACCTGGCAAAGGATTCTTTTCCTGGAAATAAGAGTGTGAGCAACTATGTCTTAATCAGGTAAAAATAAACAGTATCTTCGAAAATGAAATGTAACATTGGAGAATAAGCAGAGGCCCAAAATCATATAAGGAATTCCTTATCAGGAATAGCCGTGCCACAGCAACCCCCCATTGTCCAGCGGGTACGACGTGTGACTTCTGGACAATTGAGCTGCAGATTTGTGCTGCACACCGTGGCACCCGTAGTTAACAGTATGGCATTGTGCACCTCGTAGTTCGTTGAGAGCGAATCTCCTGTGTCCTTACCCCCACACGCACAAAACAAAAACCAAGGGACACAAAGACACTTTGGGAGGTGTTGGATATGGCCATTACCTTGATTGTGGTGATGGTTCCATGAGTGTCTGAATATGTCCAAACCCTCATTATGCACATGAAATTTGTGCAGGTCTTTGTCTATTAATACCTCAATAAAGGTATATCCAAAAAGCGAAACGGACACAAAATGTCAGGTTGTCTTCCTCCACTCGAGCTGCTGTAACAGAACACCATAGCCTGGACGCTTAAACAACAGACCTTTCTTTCTCCCAGTTCTGGAGGCTGGACGTCCGAGGGCGGGCTGCCAGCGTGGTCAGGTTCTGGTGAGGGCCCTCTTTCCAGCCCACAGAAGGCTGTCTTCTTCGTGGGTCCTCAGATGGTGGACAGCTGTTTCCCTTGTGTCCCTGTTTAATAATGGCACTAATCCCAGCACAGGGGCTCCATCCTCATGACCTAATCGCCTCCCCAAGGCCCCACCTCCGAATACGGGCACACTGGGGGTTAAGGCTTCTTCCACAGCTGGTTTGCAGAGACACAAACATTCAGTCCACAACACAAGTGTAAGGCAGGAACTTTGTCTAATATTTAACAGAGAAGCAATTTTCTTACTCATCAGAGTCAGCAGCCATTAGTGAAGATGAACTGCCCTAATGTGTGCTTGGTGTTTTGTTGTTGTTGTTTTGCTGCACTGTGTGTACTAATTTAAATATTTGAGTGCAAAAGAAAAAAAGCCATAATAAAATAAACACATGGTGTTCAGACAGATACATCTCCTTTGAAGAATGCATAGGTTTTCTATTAAGTTTGCCTCTTTAGTTGTTTCATACACAGTGAAAAGCCATCAGTCATAAATGTGCAATTCAATGGATGTTTGCCAAGTGAACATACCTCAGTAACCAGCATGGTCAAGGAAGAGAACATCAGCAGACACCCTCCCTCTCCCCTGCAAAGCCCAGCTTCTGCCCCCTTTGTGCCCCTCTCCAGGTCCCATGCTTTCGATGTTGGAATTCTTGTACTAGAGGCAAGCCTTGGTGATTTTCTTTGTGTCATTGATGCCACTGTGATGTGAGGGGATTTTCCAAATTCTGATCTGTAACCTCACTGTTCCATTGATGTGGGTACACAGCACCTCATGTTTTGACAAGCAGTTGAAGAAAGAAACTAACCCTATTCAAGTGACTCTTGAGACTTTTAGAGCCAAATGGTTTTGGTCTCATGGAATTCTACAGACTTTGCCCATTTTATTGACCCCTATAATGGTTGCTGGCCCTTCGTGGACATTCCCAAGGGTATATACACTATCTCCCTAGTTGTAAATGTTTTACTTTGTATATAGTCCATAATAAGAAATGGAAAAGAACGGTATAAGCAGCAAATGCTAGTTTTCCTTGACTGATGAAATGTTTTGCACAAGCGCTCATAGTTGTCAGAACAAACGTCTGAGGGAAATATAAATTGCCTTTTTTTGCTGGGAGAGGAAGCTTTTGCTTTTGCCTTCATTTACATTTCTGAAATTCTGCAGATCGCGAAAGCAAGCAGATTTGCCTGGAGTGAGATGACATTTCTCTACACAGTGTTGCATTTTTTCCTGGTGGGCTGTGGCTGGTGGAGGGAGATCACACGCATGCGCGTGTTCACTTACATGCAGCACTGCTGTAGGAAGAGATGAAGTTCTGGTTTGTTAGCCAAGGATTCAGAAGCTTCTGCTGGGAAACGCTTAACTCGTGGCCCGGGGACATGGGAGCAGAGCGCTGACTCGTAGTGTTTGCTGCTTTCTGCCGTGTAACTGCTCCCACCGTGGCCGCTTTCAAGCATCCTCCAGCGGGCGCCCAGACGTGGGGTTAGGAGGAGATGGGCACAGTTGGCCTTCCTAAGCTGGCACCGGTGGCCCCCAGTACGACAGGACAAGTAGGCTGCGCAGAGCTGGTTCAAATACAGCCTTGCTCCCTTAGCACCTCCTGTGCCCCAGAGTCACCAACAGGCAGAGAGTAGCTGCCGACCGACCACGTGGGTAGGGCTGCTTGTTTGGGGAAGCTCTGTTGCGGTGTGTTAGCAACGGGACAAGCATAGAAAAAGTCTGCAGAATCGTCACAGGCGTCCAGGATTCCTCCCCAGAGGTGTGCACTCCGGGACCGGGAGGGCAGATGCGGGGTTGGCGCCGTGGGGAGCCTGGCGGCCGGGCCCCACCTCTGGCTTCCTGGCCCATTTCTCCGCAGCCTGCGCCCTGGCCCTGCTTCCAGGGCACTCCCCCTGGGGGCCGCTGACCTGACATGAAAAGCTAGAGTCTTGAGTCCATCTCCTCCTCACGATTTAGATGGGGTGAAATAGCCCCCCCTCAGAAAGGGTGAGGTCGCTGTCTCACGGGAGGTTCGGGGTGGGAGGGGAGCAGCCACAGTGTGGATGATGGAGGAATCCGTGCCCGGTGACCCGCCAGGACACCAGGTCGGAAACCATGCGGCCAGCCTCAACTTCCAGCGCCAGAGGCTTCAGGAGAAACACCCCTTGCGGATACAAGAGAGTGTGCACTTCGTGATTTCACTTACATATTCTTGCAGAATAGGCAGAATTCTCGGCGGTGTTGAAGTCAGAATAATGGTTGCTGTTTCCACCCTTGGATGACTGGGCTTGGCGGGTGGTTATGAGGGAAGCTTCTGGGCTGCTGCTCGTGTTCTGTCTCTTGATTTAGATAGTGGTTACAGCAAGTCTTCGTTTGGTGGAAATTTACAGCAATGATCACTGTGCCCTTTCCCGAACATATGGCATATTTCAAGGCAGAAGTTTAATAATTTTAAAACACCTGTACCGGCCCTCTTGCTACTCCCCCAAACCATGCCTAAATCTCCTGGCTCTCCAGATTAAAACTGACTCTCACCGCGTATCAAGCCCCTGTATAATCCCGCCCTCTCGTTGTCCCAAGTTGGCCCGCAGGGGCTCACGTGTGCTCTTCTGTCCTCCTTATTCCCTGCAATTCCTTCTTCCAGTTATCCAAGCCCTAACTTCTGCGGAGGCGTCTCTAACCACCCTCCCACCCCTTTCACTGAATGTAGGCTACTTTCTTCCCTGTATTGTTTTGTTTTTTGTTTGTTTGTTTTTTAAAGATTTTATTTATTTATTTGACAGAGATAGAGACAGCCCGCGAGAGAGGGAACACAAGCAGGGGGAGTGGGAGAGGAAGAAGCAGGCTCATAGCAGAGGAGCCTGATGTGGGGCTCGATCCCATAACGCCGGGATCACGCCCTGAGCCGAAGGCAGACGCTTAACCGCTGTGCCACCCAGGCGCCCCTCTTCCCTGTATTGTGTACGCAGTATTTCCCATTGCTCTTGGATCACTTTGTGAGAATGTCTCCCCAGGCGCTCTGCAAGCCTGAGTATGACTTGTATCTTTTTATATCCATAGTATCTACAATGCAGGTATCCCCCCCAAATGCCCATTGACTATGACATAAAGGGGAAGAGGGGAGTCCGTGTTGTTTACTTCTTAACCCGCATATCTTCCTCCCAAATCAAGAAGTTCCCTAAAGCTACCCTAGAGTAAACCTTCCGTCTGGGCATACTTTGAAAACTCCTGTGGCTGACCCTTTTATATACATGCAAGCTTCTTGCCTGTAGGTGGGTTGGACAAGGTGCTCTCGAAATTGCCCTGGTTCATATTTCTGTACCCGAATCCAAAAGCAGGCTCCTGCTCTCCACCACTGCTGCCCTGCAGGGACTTCGAGCACAAGTCTTCTGAAATATGCTCAGTCTTCCTACACCGTTGGGCCCAAGGCAGTAGCTTTCACGTTGGTGTATACTTTGGTCTTTCATGACCTTCAGGGGTTCTCCTCTTCTCCGGAGTAGAAGCTGGGGGCCCGATGATGGTCTCCAAGGCCCTGCGTGATCTTCCTCATGAGCTCTCCAACCTCCTCTCCCGCTCCCCTCTTTGTTGGTTCCCAGACATGCCCAGGGGACAGGATTCTTTCCCTCTGCCTGGAGCTGTTTCTCCCCCCATGTGTCTGCACGCTCACTCCTTCATCTGCTTCAGCCTCCTGCTGAGAAGTCATCAGAGACCCCCCTCCCGGGGCATCCAGCCTAACTCCGTGACCCCCACCCCACCTTAATGCCCGTCCCAGCTCTCTCTGGCTTTGTTGTGCTTTTTTGTCCTCTGCCATGCTGTTAAGTTACTACTTAAGTTGTTGCTCCTCTCTCCTCCGACGTAAGCCCCATGAGGGCAGGGGCTTTGTTCTCTGCTACGTCCTCAGTGCTGGTACCTTGCCTGGCACCGAGTGGGTACTTAATTGACACAGATGAATGGATTTTCTCCCACCGAGGGCCATCCTCCCAGTTGTTCTGTTGTTCCTCCAGGATGGCAGGAAACTTGTCACCCAGCTCCTTGTGGCTATTCTCCTAAGCCATATGCTCAGTCTTCTGGCTCTCAGACTTCTCTGGGGGGATTAGCTCGTTGTTTATGACATTTTTCAGGCCAGCCAAATGTGTTTTCTTATTTTAAATGATTTTCTGTTGCTGTGACGTATTGGTATTGTAGCCTAGGGCTCTTCTGAAACGGATTTCAGATCTTTGTTCTGAGGCTTAGCTTTGTGCAACGTTTATGAAGTGCAGGCAGTGGTAGTGGAAGGAAGGAACAGTTATTTTTAAAAATGCATCTTGTACAGATTGAAATCCAGGTTAGTCTTTTTGTCAGTTATGACAAGCTTTCTGCTAAAACAAATAGCCCCCGAATATCAATGTCTTTTTTTTTTTAAAGATTTTATTTATTTATTTGACAGAGATAGAGACAGCCAGCGAGAGAGGGAACACAAGCAGGGGGAGTGGGAGAGGAAGAAGCAGGCTCATAGTGGAGGAGCCCGATGCGGGGCTCGATCCCATAACGCCGGGATCACACCCTGAGCCGAAGGCAGATGCCCAACTGCTGTGCTACCCAGGCGCCCCCGAATATCAATGTCTTAACATGATAGAAGTTTATGCCTTGTGTCAGAAACTTTCGGCAGGGTCCCCATTCCCTCTCCTAGCGGAAGACAGGATTGCTACAGAGTTTATTACGAACCACGCCCTTGGATGGTGCACATCATTCCTCCTTAAATCCCGTTGGTCAAAACTCCATCACGTGGCCAGGGGAGGCTGGGAAATGTGTTCTAGGCTGTGTGCCCAAGGGGAAAAAGACTGGGGAACACTGATTGGTGGCTGCCACATTCTTGCTTCTGCAAATATTTTCACAGGTCACTCAACTTAGGTGGGCTGTTCCCAAACTCGTTTTAGAGTTTTCCTGATATGTTGACAGAAGATGAAAGTCCGTTCAGTGTGTACTTACTCTGTGCTTTTTCTCTTTCAAATTTAGATCGTTTTCTCTAAACTGGATTAGAGATAGAAATGAATTTCTGTAATACACAAGAAAATGTTTCTGGTCTTCCAGGTCATATAAAATATATTGCTCTAACTCCTAAGTCTCTTTTGAAAGTAAAATAGTAGAAGCGATTGACCAGAGAATGAAACCAAAAGTTATTTTTTTGCCTGGAAAAAATCAAGCTCTACTGACTTTTGTCTTTAAAACCTACAGAAACAAATTCATGAATGGAATTTTACAGCTTCTTCCATTAGGGGAATAAGGTAAGAACATAAGGGAAAATGGAATTATTGTTTTAATACAAATAATGACAATATTGTTTTACTTTAATGTTTCCACTTATTTTTAATATGTGATATTCTCATTTTTAACAGAATCCTGAGTTGGTTCATATGCTGCTAATAAGGGCTTCTTGGCTTGTTGTAATAGAGAAGCTTTTTTTTTGGTATCCAATAGACTAAACTCTGTTGTCTCAACCTTTTTTTTTTTTTTAAATGAAGTTAGATCTGTAGAAAGAGAAAGTGTTTCTTCTTTGAGCCATTGATGTTCAAGTGCTCAGGGAACCCCAGAATCCCAGTAACTGAAGGGGTTACTTGGTAATGACATTCAGTTGGGGTCTCCTGGGTAGAATAATGGAGCCAAGGGCATTGTTGTTTTCATTTAGGGAGCAGGTGGTGTAGTCCAAGGAGAACTATGGTGCTTGCTCTTTGGATCAGGGGTGGTGACCATTTGGTGACCCTTGTGGCTACACTTTGAGCCTCACCCTGCCAGCACATCCAGTGGTAGGAGCAGCTCTGAAGCAGACGTGAATTGTAATCCCTCTTTCACTGTTTGACCTTGACAAAATCATTTAGCCTCTCCAGGAGTCTGTTCATAGTTTCCATTAAATGAAGGGCTCGGATTAGAACGCTATGTTCTTTCTCTGATTGTAAGACCACAGGCCACTGAATAAATCCCGTTACCTCCAGACATGGTATGATCCTGGTCCTAGACGCAGCACTGTTTAAAGTAGAATAACATTTTTGTCACTTTAAAGGGAGGGCAATAACTGAAGAACAGTAGTGTATTTGAGTGATACTGATGCAAAAACATAATTCAGTGTTGAACATTTTCAAAAACTGAATATTCCAGAAACTAAGTGGTATGAAAACATGTAGTCAAGAACCTTTTGTTTGTGCCTTCTCATAGAGATACCTCTTGATACCATTCAACCATCAACAGGGATGTGCAAAGGACCTGGGGTGAATCAGACCCTGGAACCAATGTGCTATAAAGAGCACGCATTGAACATTCCCAGTGCTACCCAACTAACCGCGATAGTTGCTTTACAAATTGGTTTCCAAAACTTATGTATAACCTAGTGTTCACTATTTTTAAATCACACTGCACTGTTAACTTTCAATTCAGTATTTGTCATGTAATCCCTGACATATGAAGAATGGCTACAGAAGCTATGGATCTCAGGGAGAGATGACTTAGGGGAAAATAAAGTGGCATCATTTGTTTGAAGAGAATTTAGGCTTTTCTGTAGTGCCGCTTGGCAAAATGAAGGCCATTGTGTAGGCTTTGGCCCAGTGTAGGTAAAGAAATTTCGAGCAGTGAAATCCATCGGCAGATAGTGTGGTGATTTTCTGTTGCTGGGTATGTCCAGAAAAGCGGAATATTGACTGAGGTGCTGTAGAGTCGGATCCTGACCTTAGGGGAAAATGGACCAGATAACTTGTAAAGGCCTTTCTTGAGTAAGATGCCATGTGTATTTCTGCCTCCCTTGTGTGGCCCCAAATACTGTGTCCTGATATTTTTCAAGTCTAGAAATTCCTTAGATACCATAATACATTATTTCACAAATAAGCTTCCTGTCTTGTGTGTGAAATTATAAACTGTTGAGGACAGAGACCGTATTTTTTCCCTTTCTTGCTGCTCTATGCTTTGCTTAGCGCTGTATCTATGGTAACTTCTCAATACAAACGAAAGTCATTTGATGAATTCAAACTCAAACATATACAAGATAAATGTCCCTGCTGTTTAAATTTTGTAGAGAAATAGAAGTCAAATTTGGGGAGTTGTGATTAAAACATTAATGAATCTTTCAAATTTGTAAAATGGAAGAAAATCTATGATGAGATTTTTCTCAAAAATGTAAAAGTGACAACTTACATATAGTAAGCCTTCTTGTGTTTTTCCAAATTTACAGCATATCCAAGTTTGATGAGCGGTGTTGTTTCCTTTATGTCCACGATAATTCTGATGATTTTCAAATCTACTTTTCTACTGAAGACCAGTGTAATAGGTGAGTTACTGCTGATTCAGGAGTTTGTGATGTAATTACGGCAAATTGATTTAAAAGGGTCTTTGTTGGGGAGAATATTTATTTGATAGGCTGCCTTTCCGGAAATTTTAACTTACAGAAAGTTACTTTTACAGCTCCGCTGAGGTATAATTCACATACCATGCAGTCTGCCCATTTAAAGTGTACAATTCAATCTTTTTTTAGTATATTCACGGTTTCGCGACCATCACCACAATCTAACTTTAGAATATTTTCGTGACCCCCAAAAGAAGCCCAGTGTCCATTACCAGTTACTCCCCATTTTCCCCTCAACCTATTCCCCCCATCCCAGCCTTGTGCAAAAACTAATCTACTCTCGGTCTCTCTGGATTTGCCTATTCTGGACATTTCATACAAATGGAATCGGACCATGAGTGGTCATTTGTGTCTGACATTTTTTAGTTATTACAACGTTCTCCAGGTTCACCTGTGCTGCAGCACGTATCAGTACATCGTTCTTTTTGTGGCTTATCAATCTTCCATTGTATGGACATATTTGATGTATCTATTCAGTTGAGAGGCATCTGGGTTGTTTCCACTTGTTGGCTGTTATGAGTAATGCTGCCAGAACATTCACATGCCAGTTTTTGTGTGGCCCTGTGTTTACATTTCTCTTGGAGGTAAATTACTGGGTCTTAAGTAGCCCTGTTTAACCTTTGAGGAACTGCCAGGCTGTGGTCTGATTTTACACTGTCATCAACAGTGTACGAAGGTTCTGATGTCTCCCTGTCCTTGCCGCACGCGTTATTGTGTGTCCTTGTGCTTCTAGCCATCCTAGTGGGCATTAGGTAGGATCTGATTGTGGGTTTGATCTGCATTTCCCTAATGACTGATTATACTGAGCATCTTTTCATGAGCTTACTAGCCATTTATATATCTTCTTTGGAGAACTCTCTGCTCAAATCCTTCACCCAATTAAAAGAATTTTTTTTAACCTTTTATTTTGGGAAATATTCAGAGCTACAGCAGAGTTTCAGAGGGGCACCTGGCTGGCTCAGTCGGTAGAGCATGCAACTCTTGATCTCAGGGTCATGAGTTCGAGCCCCACATTGGGTGTGGAACCTACTTAAAATTAAAAAAAAGAAACAAAAAATTGGAGAAAAACAGTACAAAAAATTTCCATACATGTTTCACCTAGAACTCCCCAGTGTTAAACCTTTACCACACTTGTTTTACCTTCACTCCATACGCATATGATTATTTTTGTTTCGGACTGCTGAGGAGTGAGCTGTAGACATAATGCTTCTTTACCTCTCACTACTTGAGCGCATATTTCCTAAAAACAACATTCACTTACATAATCGCGGCGCAGTTATCTAATCAGGAAATTAAGATCGATAAGGCTCTGTAATCTACAAACCTCATCCACATTTTACTTACTGTCCAACTATTGTCCTTTACAGCAAAACACAAGATTTTTTCTCTGCCCCGCCATCCAGTCCAGGACCATATATGACATTTAATGGTCATGTCCGCGTGGTCCCCGTCTATCCTCATCACTGCTTCTTTGTCCCTCTTGGTTCAGTGCTTTCAAAGAGCACAGGCAGTTGACCTCGTGTAGGCTGTCAGTTGGGGTTTGTTTGCTGTTTCCTCATGATTACAGTAGCATCATGCATTTCGGGAAGGAACAGCCCAGAAGTGACGTCCTGTCCTTCTCACATACCACATCAGGATCCGTATGGTATCTTTGTCTCCTGCTGGGTGAGATTAACTTGACTCACCTGGTGAAAGTGGTGTTTGCCCATCTTCTCCAAACTGCCCATTTGTAATTGGGTTATTTGTATTTCTGTTGATGGTTTTAAGAATTCTTTACATATTCTGGATACGAGTCCTCGATCAGATGTGTGATTTGCACGGAACTTCCCCGCCCCCATGCTCTGGGTGGTTTGTCACTGTCGATGGGGCCCTCTGCCGTGCACAAGCTTTACATTTTTTTTTCAATAATAATATTTTTTATTATATTATGTTAGTCACCATACAGTACATCCCTAGTTTTTGATGCTTTACATTTTTAATGTAGTTCAACTTGTTTTTTCTTTGGTCATTTGTGTGTTGGGGGTCACCTAAGAGGTTGTTGCCTGACCCAAGGTTCTCTATGGTGTTTGTTTCCTTCTTAGAGTTTTAGCTCTTAAATTTAGATGTCTGGTCGATTTTGAGGTCATTTTTGTATATGGTGTGAAGTGTAGGGGTCGAGCTTCATTCTTTCACATGTGGATATGCAGTTGATCCAGCCCATTTGTTAAAAATACTCTTCTTTTTCCTACTGAATGGTCTTGGCACTCTTAGAAAATCGGTTGATCATAAATGTAAGAATCAGTTTCCAGAGTTATACTTCTATTCCATTGCTCCGTATGTCTGTCCTTACGCCAGTACCACGTTTTTCTTTCTTACTGTAGCTTCATAGTAAGTTAGGAAATTAAGAAATGTGAGTCCTCCCAAATTTGTTCTTGCTTTTAGTAATTGCTTTGGCTGTTGTGGCTGCTTGCATTTCCCTGTGGAGTTTAGAATATGTCAGTTTCTGCAAAAAAAAAAAAAAAAGGCAGCTATGATTTTGACAGAGATTGAAGTGGAGATGTAGACCAATTTTGGGGAGCAGTGCCATTCTAACCATAGTAACCCTTCGATTCCAGAGCACAGCATGGCTGTCCATTTGTTTAGGTCTTCTTTAATTTCTTACAACAGTTTTTTTTTTTTTTTGCAGTTTCAGAGTACAAGTCTCATAGTTCTTGTGTTAAACATAGACCGAGGTAGTTTTTTTATGCTATTACAAATTGAGTTTTCTTAATTTCATTTTCAGAATGTTCATGGCTAGTATATAGAAATATGCTTGATTTTTATATATTTAGTATCTTGCAATCTTGCTGAATTCATTTATTAGTTCTAATACTTTTTACCAGTATTTTAAGATTATATTTTTTAAGTAAGCTCTCCGCCCAACGTGGGACTCGAACTCATGACCCTGAGGTCAAGAGTCACACACTCTACCAACTGAGCCAGCCACGCGCCCCACTTCTCATAATTTTTACTGAATTCCTTAAGATTTTCTGTATACGAGACTATGTCTGCTGCAGATGGAGGTCATTAAAGTTCTTCCTTTCCAGTGTGGATGTCTTTATTTCTTTCTCTTACCTGTCTGACCAGGCTCTCCAGTACAGTGTTGAGTAGAAGTGGCAACGGCAGACATTGCGTCTTGTTCCTGATCTTAGGGGGAAAGCATCCAATCAGTCTTTTATCAGGAAGCATGATGTTGCCGGCAGGTTTTCATAGATGGCCTTCATCAGGTTGAGGAAATGCCCTTTACTGCTGGTTCGTTCAGCGTTCATATCATGATGTGGTTTGAGAATGTTTTAACTCAGCATGTCTCACGTACTCGTTATGACATCGTATTTTGAAATCAGACTGAATACCAGACTAGGGGACCCTTGGATCACAGTCTTCAACTTAGAAAAACTGCTGCCAAAAAGGAGGCAGAATATCCCTTTACTACAAAGTTGACCTTCCTGACCCTCCCTCAGTCCTCGATGCCTTTTTTGCCATACATCTCAATAATTTTGTAATTGCGGTGTAACATGCACACAACTGGGTTAAGCGCTCTTAGGTTCAGCACCCCAGCAGGTGCCTCAAGGCCCTTTCCACCCCCTGCAGTGCTAACTAATTTGATTTCTATCACCAGTGGTCAATTTTACCTGTTCTTGACCTTTAAATAAATAGAATCATGAAGTATGTACTCTTTGCTTTCTCACTCCTCTTAAAATAATTCCATTAGATTTAGCCATGGTGTATGTATTCATCCTTTTTGTTGCTGTGTAGTGTTCCGTTGTATGAAAGTATAGCAGTGTATCTGTTCTGTTGGTGAATGTTTGGGCTGTTTCCAGTTTGGGGCTATTAGGAAGAGAACTGCTGTGAACATTTTTGTACAGGCCTCTTGTGAACATTTCTGAAGGTGGGGTTAGCGGGATGGGGGCAGGTCTATGATTGGCTTTGGTTAACTCTGCCAGTAGTCTTTCAAAGTGGCTGCATCCCTTTCCACTTCACCGGTGGCATATGAGAATTCCACTTGCTCCATATTTTTGACAATGAGTGGTAATGTCTTGTAAATTTTAGTTATTCTGGTGAGTTCATACCACACAACTCCTAAGAATCCTGACCATTGTGTTTTGCAGCTTTCAAAGATGAAAAGAAGCAAAGGTAGGGTGGGTTAGTTACAGAAAGGAACACTTTAACATTTTGTGGAAATTATCTTAAAATGTACAGTACTCTTCCTTGCCATCTTACAGGAAAATACTGAATAAAAATTTTGTGAGTGAAATAGCTTGTATGTAAAGAAACAAGTGCATGCATCTAAGAAGTGGCTGATATGACCCAGCAGCGACTGTGAGAAAGACCTGTGGGTAACAGTTGATAGTAAGCTTGATCTGTGTCAACGGAATGATGAGGCCACCTTCTACGTTTCCTCCCCACCCCCTCCTGCCCCAAGACCTTATTTTGTACTAAGAACAAGAATGTCTACAGCTTGAGAGGTTGGGGTCCCCCTCTCCTTAGCACTGATGAGATCACCTCTAGAACACTGGTCGTAGGGCCAGACTTGAAGAAGAATAAGGGGTTACCTTTCAACAATTACCTGTTAGTGGAGTGACTTAAAAACAAGTCCTGGAGGAAACACTGAAGAAACAAGGAGGAAAGATTCAAAGGGATTTAATAAAATTATGGACATTTCTAATGGGCTGTTCCACAGAAGAGGGATTAATTCTAAGCAGTCCATGGATGGGACCCACGTGAATGAAGTCTTAGTTCCATATAATAAAGCATTTCTCATTGAGTTGTCCACGGTGAGCAAACTTGTGAGGTAATGAGTTCTCTGTCACTGGAGATGTTCAAGCCTCAGTTGACCAACCAGTTGGTGGGGCTACTGTATAGAGGGGATTCAAGTATCATATGAGTATTTGAACTAGATGAGATGGCCATTAAAGTGCTATGTCAAATCAAGGAGTAGATGGTTTGTTCCATGAACTTGTAAAAACTTGATGTATATTTAATCACAGTTTAATAAGGCTAAGTTAAAGGTAGGGAACATGAGTGATGATAATTAACATCTTTGTGACATTTGCTGTTCTAGGTTTTGCTCTTTGGTTAAAGAGATGATAAGCAACTCAGTGGGCAGTACAGTGGAGCTGGAGGGGGACACCGATGGCGACACCTTAGAGGTGAGTCACAGAAGACCTGCAACATGGAAAAAATTATTTATTGTGTCTTTGATGCTTCAAGAAAATGTCCCATTTTTGTGTGTGAAAATCCTTTATATTTAAAAATACTCTTGACCATAGGAAATAAACTGAGGGGTGCTGGAGGGAAGGGGGGGTAACTGGGGGACGGGCATTGAGGAGAGCACTTGATGGAATGAGCACTGGGTATTCTATGCAACTGACGAATCCTTGAACTCTCCCTATGAAACTAATGATACACTATATATTAATTAATTGAATTTAAATTTAAAAAATATTCTTTCATGGCTGCAGCCCAGGCCACAGGAGGGGGAAGCCCGCAGCGGGCTCCCGGGCTCCCAGCGGGCGGGAGCAGGATAGGCGGGGAGGCGGGACTGCACCCCGCTCCTGGCGCCGCCCTACTCAGTGTGGGCCGGCCCGCCCCGCGGCGAGCTGACCCAGCTCAAGTTGCTGTGCCAGGGTGGCGTGGGCGAGAGGAAGCTGGAGCGCGTGCCGAGCGGCCTCGACCTCTGCTCCGCGCAGCTCGAGCAGAAGGAGCTGGACTCAGCGCGCCCAGGGCTGCCGCTGCGCGGGCTGCTTGCCTCCGTGCGGCGCCGGGACCTGCTGCGGTGCCTTGGCCACTTCGGGGCAGGCGGGGCCCTGCGGGAGGGGTGAGACCTGCGTGCAGCATTTGATGGCGTATGTGATGTTGTGGGGTAGGACTGGAGAAGAGCGGCCCCCCCACCTGAAAAGTATGTGATCGAGGCCATCGAGGGGAACTATCCCCGCACCAGAGCAGGTGAGGGAGTCGCTGAGAGGGAGGCCGGAGCAGTGTCCCACCTGGTGAGGGCGCTCCGGGCCTGCCAGCTGAACCTGGTGGCCGACCTCCTGGGGAGGATCAGCAGGCCCCAGGGGCCTCGAGAAGAGAACGTGAGCAGTAGAGGTGGCCACAGCAGCAGTGCTGTGTCCCTGATGTCCTAGGACTCAGATGGGCCCGCCTTGGGAGCCCCTGGTGACGGGCCGAAGGCCAGGGTGCATCCGCACAGCCCAAACTTGGGTTCCCCCACCAAGGTTTACCAAGTGTCTTCCACGTGCCAGTGCCGTGAAGACCTAGCAGTGAGACAGGACAGGGGACCCCAGTGTTCAAGGTATGGCTGGCCTCTCAGAGCTGGCATTCATCAAGCACTCACTCTGTGCCGGGGGGCGGGGGGGCTTCGGGCCTCCTACACGTGCTCTCATTTATTCCTCTTGATCACCCTTGAGAGGGGCAGACTGTTGTCCCATGAAATGCATCCCTGCAGGAGAAAGTTTGGGATCCGTGTGCAGCATAGAGAAGGGACATCCAAATCAGCGGTTATCGCTGTTGGTGTTCTGCAGGTGGGGAAACCCGGCCAAGGTCAGGAGCTGGAGGAAGTCCCTAGCAGTGGGAGAGCTGGGCAGAGAACCAAAGCTGTTAGGCTCCAGAGCCCCCCACTGTGACCACCGGATCATTCTGTTGTTCCCACAGTTGGCCAGAGGCTTTGAGGCCATCATTATAGACCTGTCCACCGGGGCAGGTGGCATGGGGAAGCTTGGTGGGCTCATGGCCGTTGAGTGTATTAAGCAGGGACGGTGAGGTTTGTGAGCATGGCCCATAATCACACCGTTAAGTGCTCACGGTCTGCTCTACAAATGTTAGTTCTTAGAAGTATTATGACTTCTGTGATGCCACACTTTGTTACTATTTTGTATCAAAATCACAGTTCTCGTAACAGATTTAGTAAGGGAGCTGGATCCTGTAATTTTAAAAAGTGGTCTTCCTGCTTCTAAGGTAATCCTTTTAAAGCTTAGGACTTTACAGTGGAAAGCTCCATAATACAAAGAATTTCCCATTCCTATTGAGGATTAATTCATTTCTCATTTCTTGTCCCATCGCGGTTAGTTTCAATATCCGTTGCAGCTTCCCTTAGCATGAACCGTGAATTGGGTAGCTGGACTTCAGAGCAGCTCCAGGAGCCATCAACAAGGGGAGGGCTGGCCCTTAGCAAACTGGTCCGCTAGAGGCCACCTTTCACCAGCTTTGGGCCTGCCTGTCTCTAAGAGGCATCAGAGAGCCGAGTGGCCACCCCTTGTTCAGGCCTTCCAGCTGTGACCTTGGGAAAGCCACACGTGATGCCATACCATGCCACCTGGACCTTAGGTTGCTGAGCTCCTGGCCACACTGTCCTGCTAAGCTCTGGACCAGCCTTTGCGCCCCTGCACGCTTTCAGCAAGTACTTAATGATGCCAGGCACTGTGCTGGGAGCTGGGGCCGTAACAGGAAACGAGAGAGAAGTGGCCCTGCTCTATGGACCCCAAACACCTGGCCAGGAGCACGAACCCTGAGCAGCTCATGAGCTCAGGGTGCTGCCGAGGCGCTGAGCTGGTCTCAAGCCCGCACCGACGCGGCCTCCCTGGGCAGTGCACTCTGCGCTTCCCCACCTGCCAGCGCACCTGCTCTTCGGGCCTCGGGGCGGAGCTAGTTCTGTGGATAATTAGACACGTCAGCACTTTCAATACATGTCAGTGGCTGGGCTGCCGGTAGCTCTGGGAAGGAGGTTTGCTGAGAAACATGTCCCTGTTTCTTGACCAGATTTCAGAGGTTCTTCCATTCCCTCGTGGTTTATGACCTAAACTCCTGAAATGTGTCGGTGCCAAACATCCTGACATCCGCCCCCTATCCCCCTGCGTGCTCTCACACCTGGAGGGACCCCAACCTTCCATCATACCACGTGTCCTGATAGAGGCTTCGATGACCTGTGATTTCTGCACCTGAAATTTTCCATGGCCGGCGAGCGGACGGGGCTCTTGTCCCCAGCTCTGCCACTGGCTTGCTCTTGTGGCCGGTCTCTCAGCCCACATGCCAGCACTCAGGTCCTGACACTTGCAAGGAGAGCAGCTCCTGTCAGTGTGGGGAGGGGGAAGGAGCATGGACTCTGGAGCAGCCTCACGTGACCTCATCTCAAGGCCCGGATCGGAGTTCTGAGACTTGGAGAAGAGGATGAGTGAGAAGAGTCTCCATCCTGTACTGCCAGGCCGTGTGCGCTGCTGGCTTCCTGGGGCCCAGAGATGGCCCGACCCTGGCCACTGGGCGCCACCAGGGTGGAGCTGTAGAGCCTGGTGACGGGGGGGGGGGGGGGGGGGGGGGTTGAACTTGCACAAGAACCTGCCCCCAGGAGATGGTGTCTCAAAGCCAGGTGGAAACACCCATTTGTTCAGTTCACACAGCGGCCGGGAGGCTTCTGCCGTGACCAGCACCGTGCACGCACTGAGGCGTAGCAGCAGGACAAGCACCGTGCCCTCGGGAAGCACACGATTTCCCCGACTTTGTGAAACAGAAGGAAAAGTGTATAAAAGTAAACATACGTGTATAGCAAAAGCGCAAAGACTTATATGGGCACTGAAAACAAAGATACACAGTAAAAAAAAGCCAAAAAACTCTCTTACGAGCAAGCTAGCCATCACTATCCGTGACTTTCGGAGTTCTCTATTGAAGAACCTCATTACTTTGGTATCTTCTCAGCCAGAATATTTAAGAAAACTTTGGTGAGGACTGAAGTAAAATTTTCTTTTGTGTACAACATATAGAAGTTTTTTCTCAGCTAATTAATAATGTTTGTGAGCCTACAAGAGAAATAATTGGCCAGCTCGTGGTACCCATTCATCTGTGGATAGACACTTGGGTTGCTTCCATATCTTGGCTGTTGTAAAGAATGCCGCAGTAAACATAGGGGTGCATGTATCTCTTTGAATTGGTGTTTTCATTTTCTTTGGGTAAATACCCGGCATTGGAATTGCTGGATCGTAGGGTAGCTCTATTTTTAACTTACTGAGGACCCTCCATACTGTTTTCCAGAGTGGCTGCACCAGTTTGCATTCCCACCACCAGTGCACGAGGGTTCCTTTTTCTCCACATCTTTGCCAACACTGACTTTTTACCTTTTTGATAATAGCCAGTGTGTCAGGTGTGAGAATCCCAAGCTCTTGTGGACAGTGCAGCTCGAGTCCAGTTATTACACCGTTACACCTGTGTGTCTTCAGACAGCTGTTGAGATTGGCCACTAATTTGGATCGTCCCATTGATGACAATTTAATGAGATTTTTATGGTCAAGGTAGTTTGAAATTCATTCTTTGAGCTTTCAGAAAATATCAAAAAAATTCATTTTAATAATTGACTCAGGTCTTGAATTCTTAGTTTAGAATCAGCGTTTGTGGTGGAAATGAACTGAGTGATGCACTTTGAAGGTAACAGATGAGGGGCCGAGAAAGGTGTGAGATGGAAGCCTCATATGGAGCAGGCTGACGTCTGGTTAAATCAGACGTGACGGGGGCCTGTTGGTGATCTTAACTGTCATGGGTATCCTTCGAAGCACGTTGGAAGGGACCAACACACATTCTGTGCACTTCTGCAAGTAGGCACAGTGGAGCACAGAAAACAACAGACGCAAGAATTGCTCAGCCTAGAGTTATATTTGTTTTCGTTCTCGAGAAGAACCAACTAGAATGCAGCTGTACAGCAACTTTTGATAATGAGGTTGGGGGAATAGAATAGCAACGGCGATTCCAGGTGGAACGTGTGCAGTGCGTTTGACGCTAGATCTGTCCATCTAAAAGGGGGAAGCCCTGCGTGTGTGCTTTGTATTAAGAGCATTTTATTGACCTTCAGTTCTTCTCTGGGCTACAGAAAGAGGTTGGTTTCCTGAGAAGCTAATGAAGGATCATGCAGGACGGCAGCTCTTTGGGGTGCTGGACATGGCTTAGAAGCCTTTATGCTGTAAATTGCAGCATTAAAGTGGGACAAAATCTCCAAAAGCTGAGCCCACTGAGTTACATATGAGCTGTATTTTTAAATTTTTTTGATTCCATCTCATAGAATCATGTCGTGAATATATGAGTAACTGAGAATTCTACCCTTTGAAAGTAATTACTTAGTGAAAATTACATAACCTAAGGAATGTGACCTGCCTGGTACTCAGGTAACATTATTTATAAATAAAAAATTGCAGGACAACATTTAGGCTCTAATGGGGCTCCACCACAAGTTGGGTGCTTTTTGATCCTGTTGCTTTGCCTTCTTCAGTATGAGTATGACCACGACGCAAACGGCGATAGGGTCGTGCTGGGGACAGGCACGTATGGGGTCGTGTTTGCTGGAAGAGACCTGAGCAACCAAGTGCGAATAGCCATCAAGGAAATCCCGGAGAGAGACAGCAGGCAAGTCAGGGTGGGCCTTCCTCTTTCTCAGGTGCCGCCTCCACACCCAAACCCCGTGCCCATCACTGACGGCGCAGGGGACTCAAGAATGAAGGCATCGTGTCGTCCAAAAATGTAACATTCTCTTGTTACAACAGTGATTTGCTTTTGTTCTTTGCATGTTATAAATAGATGAAAACGGAACAACTTTACTTGGAGGCATGTGGATTGCCAAGAGTCATATTTTAAAAGAAAACTGTGGTTTTATTTCCGCTTATCCACTAGGTCTAAAGTTGTACATTTTTACATAGATAGATGTTGGTGAATTTTTTTTAAATGTGACTCGGTGCTTTACTTCATAATGTAACAGTTTTAAAAGGCTATGATTTATTCAGATGTATCGTTACAGAAAATTAAATGTGGCGAAAAGAAAATCAGCTTTTTGCAATACAGACTTTTTTTTATTCCTTGCCCTTTAACCTCACCCTCCTACATTTGGGGCTATTTTTTTTAAACCACCACTGTTAGTAACTTATTCAATATTTTTTAGAGTCTAATAAATATTTATTCCTTTTTTAAATTCACACCCCCCCCCCAATTCTAAACAAGAACGTTGCAGTGTTGACTGCCCAGTGTTTTTGTGAGAACCTACCTCCAGAGTAATGGCCACCACGTAAAAAAGAATAGCTCCGGCCTCCACAGGTGTGTTCAGATGACATCTGCATGTTGCCTTCAGTGCTGACACTGATGGACACATGCAAACAGCCCTCTGTCCTGGTGTCAGTGAATTGTTAGGGATGGGTTACAAGTGCTTTCTAGCAGCTTTAAGACCCTTCATCATTCATCCGTTCATTGATTCACTCGTTCATTCGTCTGTCTTTTCATTTATGCCATTTGAGCTAAAAGGCCAGTCCTGAAATGAACTCCTCTAGCTTCTTCTAAGGCTGGGAAAGATTAAATGACTTCTTCAAGGATGTAAGGAAACAAGACTGGGATCCAGTCTCTTGAGTTCCTTGTCCAGTATTCTTTCTCTTATGCTCATGCCAGATAAGGTGGTAGAGTTGTATTTTGGGGGGGAAGTTGCTGGCATGTACCACCTCCTTTGGCTGGTTGCAATAGTTAAGCTTTTCGTTGCCCATTGTTTTTCTGGGAATTTTAGAGCCGGAGGGGACCTTAGAGACTGTTCTTGTCCCATTCCCTAAGTGTAATAGCTGAACTTATGATGTTGGGCACCTTCTCTTTGCCAGATTCTGGGCTGGCCCTGGAGACCAAGAGGTGCCCAGGATGCTGTCCTGATGTCAGGGTGCTCCTGGTTTGGTAGGGAATGCAGATACCTTGCCTGGGGGTCAAAGTGATGAGTGCCACAAGGGGGGGGTGCACAGAATGTTTGTGGAAGAGAGGAAAGGAATCACTTTTCCTGAGTGAGTTGTGGTAAGTTTGAGAAGATAAATCCTCTTTGAGCTGGTCTTTGAGGGATGAGTTGAAGTTCATATGGCAGAAAAGAGGAGGCCAGAGCATTCTATGCTACGGAAAGAATAGGGGGGTGGGGTGCTCTTAAGATGAGGCAAACTTTTCAAAAGGTGTAGTCTGACTTGAGTTTGAAGTTCCTCCTGTGCCATGTCAAGCAATATGGTCTTTATGTAGACTTGATGAAAGGTGATCTGATGAGGTGTGTGTTTCAGGAAGAGGAAATATGGCAACCAGGGGAGAATAGACTAAAGAAACCAGACACTGACCCAGGAGATCCGTTAGGTAGCTGTTGCTATAGCGTAGTGAGTTTGAGGAATGAGAGTAGAAGGCAACTGAAGACAGAACCTTCCAGAACACCACTCTTCATGAGAGGCAGAGGGAGAGGGCCTGCTCAGAGAGGCAAGGGATACATGGAGAGTTGAGACCCTAACCAGAGCAGTCATTTACTGAGTACCTCCCGTACACCAGGCACGCCAGTGAGTGCCTGAGACACTTGACACACTTTGGCCGTCGGCAGCCCTGTGTGGCTGCTATTACTGTCCCCTATTTTACATATGGGAAGCTGCGTACTCTCCCGGGAGCCAAGGGAAAGACCATTTCCAGAAGGAAGGGGTGGCCAGCAGCAGGGCAGGTACTGGCGCAGTGCCATGCGGACCCCAAGCCCCAGGGACCCGGCAGGTGATGCTGGCTTTGCTCTGCCTCCCAGGTACTCTCAGCCTCTGCATGAGGAGATAGCGCTGCACAAGCACCTGAAGCACCGGAATATCGTCCGCTACCTGGGCTCTGTGTCCGAGCATGGCTACATTAAGATATTTATGGAGCAGGTGCCCGGGGGTGAGTACTCCCTGGTACTCTCGTCTCACACGCTGAAAACCACTGATGAAAATGTGATGTGACCATCACCATCCATCTTGCCATCTAAAAAGTGACAGACCTTTTAGATGTGGGAGAACATTTGCTTCTCAGAGGAGTTGGAGACCAACTTTCCAATGTCACATAAATAGTCTGTTTCTGGTTTAATTCGGTCATCAAATATTCATGGAGGATCTGCCGAGGGCCAGCTGCTGGGCTGAGTGCCGGAGCCAGATGAATAAAGCAGAGTCTCCAGCCTTGAAGCCTTCACATCTAGGAGTTTAAAGCTAATTTGGAGATGAGGGGACAGAGGTTTTAAAAATGACACGCAGAATAGCATGTTTACTGTGAAATCAAGAACCACCTCCTTAACCACAAAATCCCCCAAGTGCAGGCAGTGTCATGGAGGGGGGAGCTCCTCTGCTCTGTAGCCAGAGTGTCCGGCTTGAATTGGGCCTCCTCCTGCAAGCTGTGGCACCTCAGGCAAATTCTTTACGTCTGTGTCCCCCCGCCTCAGTTTTCTGATTGAATAAATGAATTGTAAAATCAGAGTAATAATAATTACTCCAATGATTGGCATTGTAATAATTATTGGAGCGATAAGGACCCTAGCTCAGTGGGTTGTTAGATGGATCAAATGAGATAGTGTATGTAAAGGTTTTCAAATGGTGCCTGGCAGAGAGCAAGAGCTCAATAAATGTTCATTTTTTTACAAAATAATGAAAATGATAATTATGATCTGAATACAAACACAAACATTTCAGTTAGAAATCTGTATTCAGGGGCGTCTGGGTGACGCATTCGGTTAAGCATCCATCTCTTGGTTTGGGCCCGGGTCATGAGATTGAGCCCCGCGTCGGGCTCCACACTCAGCGTGGAGTCTGCTTGGGATTCTCGCTCCCTCTCTGCCCCTCCAGCTTGTGCTTACTCACTCGTTCTAAGCTAAACTAATCTTTTTTTAAAAAAGAAGAAATCTGTAATAATTCATTGCTTTAAGCAACAGCTATTAAGAGCCTACTATTCTATCCAGAGCCTAACTGCATATATTGAGAGGGCAAGATTTTGAAGGTTACATTAAGGATAAAATACAATTTCTTCTAATCTCAAGTTGTTCCTAGTCTAGCAGAAAATATGTCAGTCACTGTTCACATTAATTGATTTTCCAGGGGTGAGGTTTAAGGATGACAGCAGAATTAGAAACATGCGCACATCCCCTTTTACAGCTGGAGAAACTGAGGCAGAGCAGGGTTCCTTCAGCACTGTGTAAGGTGTCAGGCCGAGGCAGCATCTGCAGCAGGGGGCCGGCCCTCCCCAGGCCAGAGCGCATCATTGTGCTCTCCTCCTGACTTTGTTCAACATGACAGAGTTCATAAAGCCAAAGGGAGCCCCACTGAATTTCAGAGGTCACAAGGGGCTTCCGTTCACCCTCCCTCTGCGGTGCCTTCTCTGGCTGCACAGCTTACACGTCTGGGAGCCGGCAGCAGAGGGGGAAAGACTGCACGGGGCAGGGATGTTGGTGTGATGGCTGATGTGGGGTGAGAAATATCACCTTGCTTGGTCTCCCTGGCTCTTATGATTGAACCTTCATCATGCTGATGAGTTCTCTGCTGTGTCCATTTCCAGGAAGCCTTTCTGCTCTTCTGCGGTCCAAATGGGGGCCGATGAAGGAGCCCACCATCAAGTTCTACACCAGGCAGATCCTGGAAGGCCTGAAGTATCTCCACGAAAACCAGATCGTGCACAGAGACATCAAGGTACTTGCTTGTCTCTGGGACCATGCCAGCTGCTGGCTGGCTGGCTGGCGGTGTCTGGGAGGAAACTGAGCGTGGCTGCCCCCAGAGTACCGAGGCTAGGCTTGCCAGAGACTTGAGACTGTGTCTTAAGGTCCCAAGTATTTGATGTTCTTCCTTTTCTACAGGGTGATAATGTTCTGGTGAATACCTACAGCGGAGTGGTGAAGATCTCTGATTTCGGAACCTCCAAACGGCTTGCAGGAGTGAATCCGTGCACCGAGACCTTTGCTGGTAAGTGGGCCGGGGCTGGGCGCAGGTTGCCGCCTGGAGTCACGGTCCCTGGGCGCCTCAGTGCAGTGTGGCCGGTCCGTGACAGAAGCCGACCGGGTATGGTCCGCAGCTTCAGATGATGATGGTCGTCGCTGTCTTCAAAGGTTGGGTGGGTGTGGTGCTCTCCTTGAGGTTTTCTGAGGGTCTCTCACCAATCAGCGAAATAGCAGCATCTCTTCTAAGTTAATGTTGTGGGTAATTCTGAATCACAGTAGTCCTCAGACGACTCGCGAGGGCGCTTTACTGGTCTGTCATAAAAGCCTGTTACCTTAGTTCATTCTGGTACCTCGTGCTTTGATAGGGTTATGTTTCCAAGGGAAGCTGATCGGTCTAGGGAGTATGGTCTTGTAGGTGGGGTTGAGGGCTTGGGTCTTCTTCTCCATGTGTCAGCGATGGACTCATGGAAGCGTTGAGAGGGACTGGATTCAGAGTGGAACGAAATGACCCGCTAGCTTTCCGTTTATAAGACCAGGGAGTCGAATGAGGTTCGAAAAGCTACCTGTGGCTTTTTGAAATTCCTGCTTAAAAGGAATTGATTCCTGGAAAGAAGTACCGATTTTGAAAAAGTAAAGGTTTGTGGTCCCCTAAGGTGTAATAAGAAGGATCACGAAGATCCTGCTTGACGGAATTAAGAAACACTGCTTAGACCATGATAGCTCGGAAGTAAGCGGTGTAGAAGCATGACCGTTCTCTGTCCCTGGGGCACCGAGCTGTGGAGGGGACAGATTTGGCCTTGGCTTTAGTGCATAATGTCTCAGCTTTGAAAAACTTCTCTTCAACAAGAGGGTTGTTGTATGTCGACCGCTGGACGCCCACGGTGGAGACACATTCTCTAACTAAAGAGAACTTCTACTTCCCAGAAATGACGTCTCAGTTGTTAACACCAGAGGTACGTGCACATCGAAATGGGAAAATATCACACCACGCGCTCCACCAGGATCTCACAAAGAGTGTACTGAACTTTCATTTATTGTTTCTGATATAAATATACGTGTATCAACATGTGTACGTGAGTCTGTGTGCATGTATGACGGGCACGGTTTTTATTACCCTAATTGAAAATGACTTATGTCCTCCTCTTCAGAAGCCACCAATGAGCTTGGCAGTATGTAGCAAGAGGGTCTCTGATATGACAAGGAGTTATTTCAAAACATAAAACTTCTGACAATTTACCTCATAATTAGCTTCCCCAAAGAGAAGAAAAAAATCCCAAAGAAAATGCATGTATAATCCATTATCGCATATCACATTTTCCCAAGTAATTGGCTTGAGGAGGCATGCATTTTGCATTGCAAAATAATGCAGGGGTGTTTGGGGGATAATAAAGAAGGGGTCTCATTTTGGGTACGAAATTCCCCTGCATATCATTACTCTTTGCAACACAGAGCAGTTCTGTAGAGAAGTGTCAGCTGCTTCCTGCAGAGCCCTTGCTTGGATGCCTGAGGATGGGGCCGGGCTTTTCCATGCAAATGCCCGGAGGCTCTCAGAGCCTGGAAAGGGAGCCAGAGCCTAAGGCAACTTCTGGCCCTGAAGCCTCCCCTCCTCTGTTCCTCTGAAGGGTTTTCACTGTAGGTGTAAGCCAGCTAGAAGGGGGGGAAGGGCCATTATGGCTAGGGTCAGCCCCCTTTGCTTCGGGTTTGTTTGTGTTTTAACAGCTTTATTGGGTATAAAATGCACCTGTTTGAAGTGCAGGATCCAGTGGTTTCTCATAAATTTTCCGAGTTGTGCAGCCTTTGCCACAGTCCAATTTTTGAACATTTCTATCACTCCAAAAAGGTCGCTATGCACCTTGTAGTCCATCCCCGTCCCCACCCCAGCCCCAGGTGACCACTGATGTACTCTCTGTAGAGATCTGCCTGCTCTGGAGCTTTCATACAAATGGAAGAGTAGGTAGTCCTATGTGTCCAGCTGCTATCACTTTGCATAATCTGTTCCAGGTCCATCCACGCTGTGCCATGTATCAGTACTCCATTCCTCTTCTGGCTGAATGGTATTCCATGGTATGGATAGACCATATTTTGTTTATCCATCTACCATTTAGTGGTCATTTAGATTATTTCCACTTTTTGTTGTGAACGATTCTGCTATGAAAGGTCAAGGACAAACATTTGTGTGGACCTAAGTTTTCATCCCTCTCGGGTAGTTGGCTAGGACTGGCTCTTGGGACAGGAACTCTGTTCCTCTGGCTGTGAACATCCTTGGTTCAAATTCTGGCTCATCCACTTGCTGGCTGTGTGACTTTGGGCATGTTACTTCATGTCTCTGTACCATACATAGTTTCTTCATAAATAAAATGGAGATGCTCCTGAGGATGAAATGAGTTAATATTGGTGAAGTGCTTTGACCAGTACCCGACTCACAGCAAGTGCAACGGAAGTATTTGTTAATAAAATAAATACCAATTTGCACTTAGAAGTCCCAGGTTATTAGGGATGGCAGGAGCCTTTGAGAGAATCGAGTTTCTGTAGGTAACTAACATGTTGAACCTGTCAGACTCAGAGGCTGTAATCATAAAAGATATCTATTTTTTTTAAGATTGTATTTATTTATTTGACAGCACAAGCAGGGGGAGCAGCAGGCAGAGGGAGAGGGAGAAGCAGACTCCCCACTGAGCAGGGACCCCCCCCCCAATGCGGGGCTCGATCCCAGGACTGTGGGATCATGACCTGAGCCGAAGGCAGACACTTAACTGACTGAGCCACCCAGGCACCCCAAAAGTCATCTCTTTGTCTCCCACTGCCCTCTGCGTCCTGTCCAGGGCACTAGTCCTTTCCTGAGTCTTTGCCAGCCACCCTGAGACAACTGAGAGAAAGTCTTAATGGCACTTTGAGAAGCAGTCTGAATTGGGTGATTGAAAGGGGCCCTGCTAATACACTTGTCAACGCTCTGGTCCTCGTTCCATGGACGGCACTCTTCCCCTGTCGTGGCGGGTCTAGCAGCAAGTCAGCACGGAGTCTCACCCTTTCTCCCCTGACTCCCACCTTCTTCTTTGCTCCCCAGCTGGGAACACTTTCCTGCCAGGTCCCTCTGAATGTAACTCCCACGTCCTGGGCAGAGACCTGTCCTTTAGCTGACTGCCCGCTGCCCCCCACCACTTTTACCCCTCACATTGTATTCACTCATCCATTTTTTTTTTCTCCTGAGGGATTCAGGCCATGGGAGATGGCCTTTGAGCAGGATTCCTTTTAAAAAGACCCTAGGGGCCTGGGTTGGCTCAGTCGATGGAGCATCTGACTCTTGATTTCAGCTCAGGTCATGATCTCGGGGTTGTGAGATCGAACCCCGCTCGGAGATTGAGCCCCGCTTGGAGCTCTGCACCAGGCATGGCACCTGCTTAAGATTCATTCTCTCTCTCCCTCAAAAAAAAAAAAAAACCCTAAAGCTGTATTTTTTTAAGATTTTATTTATTTATTTGACAGAGACAGCCAGAGAGAGAGGGAACACAAGCAGGGGGAGTGGGAGAGGAAGAAGCAGGCTCCCAGCAGAGGAGCCTGATGCGGGGCTCGATCCCATAACGCCAGGATCACGCCCTGATAAAAGCACTATTTTTACAATGGGTCCCACATCTGGTGTCCAGGGATCATGCATCTTTCACCCACTGTCAAGAGGACGTGATGATAGCCCCAGACCCTATGGGTTGCAGCTCTAAGCTGCTTTTCCTCCCATGGGAACCGGACAAAGTGATGTCCTCTCCTACCAGGCCCATCTTTGGGCTGGGAAACCAGAGTGGCCCCTGGGGCCACAGGAAGCACCTTATTTCTCTTTTCTGTACT
Source organism: Ursus americanus (assembly GCF_024610735.1). Taxonomy (NCBI): domain Eukaryota; kingdom Metazoa; phylum Chordata; class Mammalia; order Carnivora; family Ursidae; genus Ursus; species Ursus americanus. The sequence continues at coordinate 107,607,176 of NC_142164.1, forward strand.
TCATTAATAGGAAATTTTGACACTTTGGGGTCAGGCTCAATATTTTCCAGGGCCTGTAGAAGATGCTTATGCATGTGGCCTCCTTTCAAGTGCGATGGTCCTGAGTGAGTGTTGAGTTGCCTTAGTCACCATTTTGGGCACAGCCCTTCCCCGACTCCTGTATTGAGAACGTAGCCCTCCCGGCACAGTAGTGTCTAAAGAAATAGCTTTCAACACCCTCCCACCTCCAGTCTCTCCTCTCTCCACCTTTTTAACCCCTTGATGCAGGTGGAAGGCCCCTGGGCTGGGGCCTGCGTGTGAGGTGTGTAACCAGTTGTGTGAGACCCCCTTGGAAACATGGACCTGTCGTCGGTCTCTTGCCTAGTGCTTTGATGTCTGGCTTTTATCTTGGCACCTCACTCAAAACTTTTAAATTATCATCCTATGCCATGCATTTTTTTTTTTTTTTGCTGGCAATTTAAAAATCCTGCTTGGGCAATTGTCCAGAAGCCTCCGGTCAATTTCATGTCCCCAGGGGGCTGTGTCAGTGCCTGCGGGTCTCCCGTCACCGTGTTCTGAGCTTTGCACTCCTGCTCGGGCGTAGCTGCCTGAGAGTCGTGGCTGGCTGGTCGACCAAGTGACCTGTGTGTAGGCACTCCTTGGGGACATGCAATCTAGAAAGGATATGATGCCTTTAGGAGAGCCAGAATAAAGGCTAGCAAGTTTCCCAGCATTTCTGCATTAATCAGATGCCTACCCCGCCCCCCACCTCTGGCCCGCGACGCAGGGCCCCAGGATCTTGGTTTCTCGACAGAAGCCATTTTGGTGCAGCAATGTACACCCACAACATGCACACCAGTTGGGGACAGTCCCTTGACTCTTAAATAGTTGTGTGGCTCCGTCTCTGTTGGATGTTTACCGTGAGTGAGTGGTGTTTCGAGGAATACGGTAGTCAATGAAGCAGAGCGCCCAGTTTTCTCTCCCTGCTCTCCACCTTCCAGCTACATGGGCACGAGTGGCACTGTGGCTTTGGAAATCCTTGCATCAAGTCCACTTTTGTTCAGGCAGCGTTTGTTTCGCCTGTGCTCCTGCCGGATTCCTTGCATCTGTCGTCGGTGTCCTGGTGAATAGCTCCAGATGTGCGGACGGAAGACCTGAGTTCTAGCCTGAGCACATCCCCCAGGGGCCCCCACCTCCTGCCATTCACAGCCCTGTGTAATCCCCTCCCCTTGAATGTGGGCTACACTTAGTGACTCACTTCTAATGAGCAGATGAAGGCAGAGTTGCGGTGTGTGACCTGGAGGCAGGGTCAGAAAAGACAGTGGGGCACCTTCTTGCTTGCTGTCTTTGGGTCACTTGCTCTGGGGGAAGCCATGCCTTGAGCAGCCCTTTGGAAGATCCCATGTGGCGAGAAACTAAAGCTTCTTCCGAAACCCCACCTGAGCTTGGAAGTGGATCCTCCAGCTCCATTCTGGGTTTCAGGTGATTACAGCCCAGCAGACAACTCAACTACAGCCTAATGAGAGACTCTGGGCCGGATCTACCCAACCCAGCTGTTCCTGGGTTCCGACTCGTAGAAACTGTGTGAGATCCTAACTCTTGTTTTTAGCTGCTAACATGTGGGGTAATTTATTACATAGCAACAAATAACTAATATGGATGTCATTGTGAAGTCCCTACATTTACAAAGGGTGATGTTCACTATGTTTCCATACAGAGAAAATCTCCAAATTTAGCATTAAGCAGACTTATTCCCCAGTTTTGAAGCAGTTGTGTCGAAGTGGACAGTTGTTTGACCAGGGTCAATAAACCATTGCAGTTCGGTTTAGTGATATTTTCTATGTTGCATAACTTTGTAAAACTTTATTCTCTTGCTCTTTTAAGAATTAACTTTTAGGGGCGCCTGGCTGGCTCAGGTGGAAAAGCATGCGACTCTTGATCTTGGGGTCCTTAGTTCAAGCCCCACGTTGGGTGTAGAGATTACTTAAACTTTAAAAAAATGACTTTTAGTGATTGTGTTAGTTGGCACCCAGGCAGGAAAATCAAAATCACCCCACTTACTTTTCCAGAGAGAATTTAGTAGAAAGAACTGTTAACTGGGACTGAGTTATCCCCCCAGGGCTTGGGGGGAGCACAAGCAAGGGTAGAATTGGAACTTTTCAGGAGGGTGTTACTGGACTGGAACAGGTAACAGGGAGCAGGGCAAGATGAAGCTTGTTCTGAAACTGAGGGCACAGAAAAGCTAGAAACTGGAGCCAAGCACTGCTACGGGAACCAACTGAGGGTCCAAAGGGAAGCTCCCGCCGGGGAACAGCAGCATCTGTTGAGGAGCCAGTAACCTCTCCTTCCTCCCTCCTAGTAGGTATGCGTGCGCGCGCACGGGGGCGCTCTCGGGCTCTCTAGCGGCCCCTAGCGACCGAGCATAACAGGGAGCTGCCGCAAAGCAGATCCGTGGTTTGCAGAGTGCCCAGCCCAGCATCATAGAACGGAGCAGAGCAGTAATAGCTTAATGAACAGCACCGCGTCAAGTCTTTCCTCGATTAATGGATTGCGGATTAGCTCGAAGGCACATCGTCTGCCAGGGCCTCTCGCTTCCCTGTTCACAGCAGTACAAGCCTGGGAAGGGAGGTTGTGTCACTGGAAGTTCCGTCCCTGGGGCTCTGGGGTTTCCTAACAATGCAGCAAGTGCTGCGAGCCTGTCTTGCCCAACCGTGCAGCCAGCCAAACACTTCCCTACCAGGCTTTCAGCTTTGAAAACCAAAGCCATCATTGGTGCCCTACAGATCTGCTGAGCATACAGACCCAACCCAGTTTATATTGAACCTTAAATTAGTTTGACTTTGTAAAAATTAAAAGAAATTAAAATTCTTTTCTTCAGTCTCACCAGCCATATTTCAAGGACCCAACAGTTACATGTGGGTAATGGGTACCATACTGAACTGCATAGAACATTGTCATTATTGCAGAACATTCTGTGGATGGCACCTGGTAGGCTCAGTCCGTTAAGCAACCGACTCTTGGTTTCGGCTTAGGTTACGATTATGATCTCCATCTCAGGGTCGTGGGATTGAGCCCCGCGTCAGGCTCTGCGCTAGCATCGAGTCCGCTTGTCCCTCTCCCTCCCCGCACTTGTGCGCTCGCTCTTTCTCTAAAATAAATAAATATATAAAATCTTTTTTTAAAAAATCTGTGGGTCAGAGCTTTTCCAAATGGTCATTGGAAGGAAAAATGCTAAAAGATATTGGATCTTCAAGAGGAAGATGTAGTAGGTAGCTTCCCCAATTTTTTTTTTTTAACCAACAAGCCCTTTGTTTTCATTGACTAAGATTCTGGAAACCTGCTTTGGTTGCATGATCTTGAGACAGGCACTTGAATTTCTGTGGGCATCAGTGTTCTCTGTTCACGCCTTGGCCTGTGTCCTCTGCAAGTTCGCTGTTAGTTATAAACCACTTCGCCAACATATAGTGTCTGTTGCTTTCCTCAGCCTTAGTTTCAAGGAAAACCTACGATTTCACTCCCAGAGCCCTGATTGACCTCCTTACCCCCATCTCTGCAATCCCCTCTCCTTCCCGCACTCTGTCCGATCGCCACCTTCCCTGTAGCCGCCTCTGTTGGCTTGTGACCCACAGGAGAAAGTCCAAAGCCAGAGCCTTCATTATATCCTGTTTGCCGTTCGGGCTGTTCCCAGGCCACTGCCTCCTTAATTTTTAATTCTTAACTCCCTGCCCTGTGGTCAGACTTCACTTGTGGTTCCTGGAACTCGCTCTGTACTTCACACCCTTGTGCCTCTGCTCAGGCTCTTCCCTTGGCCTGGGAATCCTCCCATCGCTTTGTCCACCTCTTTGACCTTCCCGGCAAGACACCATGTGCCGCCTTTCGTGGATTTACCCCCATGTTCACGGCAGGGCCATGCTTTACCCTGCTTGCTCCTGGCCAATGACAGAGCACGGCGGAGGTACCAGAACAACGTGGGACTCCTCCAGTGGGCAGCTTTTGGTCAGGGACACCCCAGTGGCCTGAGCGAACTGTCTCTGAGCTGCTGTTCTGAGACTGCCTCCCCACTTCTTCGTTCCCCTCTCCTCTCCCCCCACTTCTTCGTTCCCCCTCTCCTTTCCCACTTCTTCTCCCCTCTCCTTTCCCCCCACTTCTTCGTTCCCCCTCCCCTCTCCCCCCACTTCTTCGTTCCCCCTCCCCTCCCCCCACTTCTTCGTTCCCCCTCCCCTCTCCCCCCTCCTTGTTCCCCCTCTTCCCCCCCCTTCTTTGTTCCCCCTCTCCTTTCCCACGTGTCCCGTTGGCACTGAGGTCGACCACTCCCCCTGCCCATCCTGCTCCTTCCCCCTTTATCCTTCATATACTTCTCCCCAGTAAATCTCTTGTATGTCTGATCCTGTCTTGGCATGTACCTCTCAGAAAACCAAGCTGATCCAGACAGAGCTTTTCCCGACTGGAAGCAGGCGGAGCCAAGCACGGTTTCCACCCGTGTTCTCGGACCCCGCTGTTCTAGCGCCTGCTCCGTTCGCCCACCATCACCCTCTTGTCTGTCTCCGCCACTAGGCAGCTCCTCGAGGTCAGGCACTGTTTCCCCACATCGGCTGCGCCCTACTGTGTGCTTATTGGATTGGATCGGGGCCCATTCATCTGAGGAGCTGAGCAATCTTCTCTCGACGTGACTAGTATCAAAGGAAGGCGTGTTGTGTGTCTCTGATCAGAGAAAGGACGCAACCACATCATTTACGCCTGAGAACAGGCTCCATCGGTCATTAATGAGAGGGTTCAAGTTCACACGCTCGTTTACTAATGGTTCACTTAGATTTTTGAGCGACAGGATGCCCACGATTTTCCCCCCCACAGGCACTCTGCAGTACATGGCACCTGAGATTATCGACCAGGGACCTCGCGGGTACGGTGCCCCGGCGGATATCTGGTCCCTGGGCTGCACCATCATCGAGATGGCCACCAGCAGACCTCCGTTCCACGAGCTCGGCGAACCGCAGGCAGCAATGTTCAAAGTAAGACATGTTTGCTGATTGAGGTTGCTGGTGTTGGGGAAGCAACAGGCCAAAAGGAAATCTCCCACCACTCTGGAAACCTCTCCACGAAGGCAGAAAAGAAAACAGTTTTATCATTGAATAAGCATTACCTCAGAATGGGTGCCTGTCACGGGCCATCCGCTAAGTGACCGCAAAGACAGAAGGAACATGTCCTTCTCTCGAGCCCAGCAGTGCCACCCTTTACACCCGTGTTGTCAAAGGAAATGACTAGTCCTCCCGTGCGGGGACTGGCGAGCACCACGGGTCACACTAGTGTGTCCGGGGGCACCTGGTGATTGAGATGACCATTTGCATTAGCTAATTGGCTTTACCCAAAGGAAAAATAAACTTCTCCAATCTTTAAGACAGGGGGTAATTTTTGGGGACGCCTGGGTGGGTCAGGTCATGATCCCAGGGTGCTGGGATCGAGTCCCACATCCGGCTCCTTGCTCAGCAGGGAGTCTGCTTCTCCCTCCGCCCCTTCCCCTTTGCGCATGCATGGGTTCTCTGTCTCTGTGACAAATAAATAAAATCTTTGAAGAAAAAAAAAAGGAGGTAGTTTTGGAGCAAGACACTACTTTAGTTAGGCTTTTCCCTTCCTGTAGAAACTGGGAGATGCGGATGTCTGCTCCTTGCTGTTGACATTTCCAGGAGTTGGCCCCAGGTCCTTGAGAAAGACATTCTTGGCAAGAGGTTTATTCACCTTTTAAAAAAGATTCACATGCATCTCAGATCAAGAATTTGGAATTACACGTTTTCTAAAGTAAGTACTCTAAGAAAAGCAGGGTCTCCCCTTATTTGCACCAGGGAGGATGAAACCTCTTTTTAAGAATGTGTGTCTGCCCTTACACTGGGCAAGGCTCAAAGGCCTCATGAGTCTGTGTCTTGGAGCGCAGGTTTCTAACTGGGTTTTGAAGAGGTGGGACTTTGGGTAGCAGACGGTGTGTACTTTGTCATTCTAAAAGCCCTCCTAGAGCTGGCAGGCAGGGCACCGCATGTGTTGAGGCCCACTTAGGACTGACTGGCCACTATGGGCGGGGATTCCCCCCCTCCCTGGGCCTGCTCCCTTGGGAAGGGACATGTTTGCCCCCCGGGGAAGCTGACGCCAGGACAGCCCCACATGTCTCAGGTCGGTCAGGTCTGTGGCTTCTGGCTCTTTGTACACTCCTAAAAGTTGAAGAGAGGTTGTGGATGGAGTATTTCTGTTCACTTCAGGGCTAAGAAGGCAGAGAGCGGGTTCACTGCTAGTAGCCAGGAAGGCCCCAGCACACCAAAACAGCCCAGTAGAACAGGGTCCAGAGGCCTTGCTTCCTGCTTCTCTGCCAGGTGTGGTGGCCTCTCGGCCTGTCTGCCCCGCAGCCTTGCTGCCGGCATCTCTGCCAGACACTCCAGCTCACTCTTGGGCAGAAACAACTAGAAGGTGTGAGTACAGGTTTCTGCCCATGAGCTGAGTGCAGGCCCCTGCAGAAGGTTCTCAGCGCTTCCCACCCTCCCAGCCGCTGTCAGGCAGCTGCAAGGCCAAGACCTCAAGTCAGCAAGTATGTTCTGGCACCCACAGTCTCAGCAAGGCCCTGGACAGCAGGACTGGGGGACAGCAGCGACCTTCCCCGTGCTTAGTGCGGATCCGTGATGGAGCCAGCCGCGATTTTCGAAGATCTTACCCGCAGCTTCGTCATGGGCCTCGGGATGACAGGCAGTAGCCGGTGCTGACAAAAACCTCAGGGCCTGAGCGCTGATGCTGTGAAGAGACACGGCACCACGTGAAGGCCAGGGTGAGGGTGACGTGTCTACGAGCCGCCACCACCAGAAGCTGGAAGAGGCGAGGAAGGGGCTGCTGGAGGTTTCAGAGGGAGTGTGGCCCTGTCAGCACCTTGATCTTAGACTTCCAGTCTCCAAAACTGTGAGGAAACAGATTTCCATAGTGTGGAGGCACCGAGTTTGTGGTACTTGGTGACAGACCCCAGCAGATTAATACAGGGACCCTGGAGTGATAGCAAAGTGCCGTTCGAAAGAAGGTATCGGCATGGGGCCAGGGCGCTGCCTACATTTGCTCTCTGCTTCCCGGGAGTCTGGAGGCAAGCCATTCCTTTCTTCTTGGCGTTCTTCTGAATTTCTGTCTCTGGCCCCCTAGTGCCCTTCCCTCCCTGCCCCTCAGGTGAGGGGCGCCCCCATCACGTGTCCTGCATTTCACATCTTGGGGGTTATATTCCATCCAGCATTATTTAACCTTCTCAAAATCTAAAACTCAAAAATGTGTGTTTTATTGTGGTAAGAACAGTTAACGTGAGCTCTGCGCCCTTAACAGACTTGAAAGCGCATGCTCCGAACTGCTGAGTCCAGGTACGGCGTTGTACACAGAGCTTTCGGTGTGTTCACCTTGTTAAACCGAAACCTTGGGCCCTGCAATGAGTAACTCCCTGCTCCCTGCCTCCAATCCCAAACTCTGGAGCCCCCGTCCATGGAACCTCCTCTGATACCACTTTTCCTGTAACCTGCTGGGCAAAGGCAAGTCCCAGGAGGCCAGCCCGGCAAGTGACTGAGGACAGTCTCCTCCACCGGCTCCTCAAAGATGCCAGGGTAGGAGCTTTGTACTGAAGGCTTGTATACCTGGGTGTGCCTGAGGCCTCACAGTCACATCGGTCACCTCTCCCTTAAATGCAGGTGGGGATGTTTAAGATCCACCCGGAGATTCCAGAAGGCCTTTCAATGGATGCCAGAGCCTTCATTTTATCCTGTTTTGAGCCTGACCCCCACAAACGTGCCACTGCTGCCGAGCTGCTCAGAGAGGGTTTCTTAAGGCAGGTGAACAAGGGCAAGAAGAACCGAATTGCTTTCAAGCCGGCAGGTGAGGTGTACCTGGACAGCTGGGGGGCCGCCCTGGGCGCGGTGATGCCCGGGCTCCTCTGTCACTGAGAGCACTGAGCCTCCCGCACGGTGCCCGGTGCTGTGAAGTGTGGCAGGGGTGGGTGCAGCCAGTGTGGGAGCTGTCAAACCCCAGCCAGCGAATGGTCCTTCATTTCCTGACAGGCGCAGGGAGCCCGGCAGGTGACAGCGGTACACCCCCTTGTTAGAGTCTTTCCTGTGGGGTTGTGCCGAGGAGGGCAGCCAGAGGTGCCCTGGCTGGGGTTTTGGGGCTCCCCTGCGTGCACAGCCTGGCCTTTCCCCCCTGTGCTGCTCCTGACCTTGATTAAGGGGCACATCGGGGACTTTGCCTGCAGCAGCTGTCCCACAGGCCACAGAAACCAAGTGACCCCTTCTGGGGCAGTGAGTCCTACCCCGCAGTGGCATAAAAGTGGCCTCTGAAAAGGAAGCCATTTGTTTTTCTCCTGGTGTGGATGGGGTCCAAAGCCAGGACAGAGAGGCTCAGCGTCTCGCTCCCCGCGGGGCCACAGCTGTGTCAGCATTTCCTGCGGGCTGCTTAGAAACGCCGTAGTGTGCCCATCTCCGACCTGCTGAAGCGGAACTTACATTTCAGGGCCCCCTGGGTGACTGGACGTAGCAGGCCCCTGTGTGGGTCACCCGGCCTGAGGGGCTGAGACTCCCCTTCCCCCCTCCCTGTCCTCCCCCACACAGAGAGTACCCGGGGCACCACCCTAGCCCTGCCCACGTCTGGGGAGCCCATGGGCAGCAGCAGCAGTGAGCATGGCTCTGTGTCCCCGGACTCCGATGCCCAGCTGGATATGTTCTTCGAGAAGGCCCGGGCGCCCAAGCACAGGCTCAGCCACCTGCTCAGGTACGGCCCACCCCTTCCCTCCACTGTGGGTCTGTGAGGTGCCCGCGGTCACCGGGAGCCAGATACCTCCGGGTCAAAACCAGACCGCCAAGGGCTTTTGCTTTCTTTCTGTGCTGTCACAGGCCGCTGCAGGCGAGGAAAGCAGCAAACTGCAGGTTCACTGCAGTCACTTACCGCCCTCCCTCCTCCCTCCTTCTCCTCCCTTCCTGCCCTCACTTCCCCTTCTCTCCTGTCTCCTCTACCCCTCCTCCCATCGTCCCCGCAATCGTCCCCTTAGTCTCTCCCCCTTCCCCCCATCCCCTCACCCCACCTTCTTCCTCCCTCTCCCAACACTGGTGCTCCTGGGGTTAGAAAAAACACCGCATCTCTCTTCTATCTGCGGTTTCACCTTGAGGGTGCGGAGTGCGGGGGAGTCACCGCTTAGCCCCTCCCCCGTAGCGGCCAAGCGTGGAGACTTCGTTCTGGGACGCATGGGGATTGTCGCTTGTGTTTGTCCGCAGTGTTCCGGATGAGAGCGCAGCCTCGTCCCCAGAGGACAGGGACCCAGGCCTCTTCCTGCTGCGCAAGGACAGCGAGCGCCGTGCCATCCTGTACAAAATCCTCTGGGAGGAGCAGAACCAGGTGGCTTCCAACCTGCAGGAGTGCGTGGCCCAGGTAGGGCCAGGTCGGGGGAGCTGCTAATCCTGCCCCCTCGGCCCGGGTCCAGGTCCCGGAACGGGTCCAAACGGGACCGAGGCTCCTGCTACCCTGGAACGTTTGCACAGTTACGGTAATCACCATAAGTATTTCCCAACGTCCTTCCCTCTTCCAACAAGACAAAAGAAAATACAAAGAAAAAAAAAAAAACTCCCCTGAAGCCTGAATTTGCGGAACACTGCGGTGAACCCAGGCATTGATGGAGTGGTGCTGCCCCCTGGTGGAAAACAAGCCAAAGGCGGCACGAAGCTCAGGGGCTCCCAGCCTTACTTTGCCCTTGACTCATGTGAATCCCCTGTTTTGAAACCCCAGCTGCAGGACACACAGAGTTGCCCTCAGAAGCTGGGAGAGCAGCCACTTTAGGGAGAAAGGTTATGGATAAGAAGATTTGCATTTTAACTTATTTTGGAAGCGGGAAGGTCTTTTTAGGAAGAGGCCACTTGCCTTACTATGAACTAGGCCTTCTAACAAGGGGGCCAGGGTGCGCCGGGGCGGGGCAGTTACACAGGGTTCAACAGGAGGGCGGAACCATCCCCAGAGGGGTTTAGTTTGTGTGTGTGTGTGTGTGTGTGTGTGTGTGTGTGTGTGTGTGTAGCCCAGGGAGGAGAGGGGACACCTAACAAAAAATAGGGAAGGAATTCCAGAAACAGACCCTTTCTCACCTGGGGTATCCACATAATACTTGCGGAATTTCCCCTCCCTCTCTGACTTACTCAATGAAAGTGATTTTGGTGGGGGTGGGGCGGTGATCAGAGTTCGGAAGACTTGCATCTCTCAGTCGGCCACATCAAGCAAATAATTGGGATCCTGAGGGACTTCATCCGCTCCCCGGAGCACAGAGTGATGGCATCCACGATATCAAAGCTAAAGGTGGACCTGGACTTTGACAGCTCGTCGATCAATCAGATTCACCTGGTACTGTTTGGATTTCAGGATGCTGTAAGTGTTCTGTCTGGTCCTAGAGAACGTGCTAGAAGGCAGGAAGCCCACTGAAGTAGCTCAAGGGCAGGACCAAGGAGTTCATTTACCGTCTTCTCCCAAAGTCCCTGTTTCTTCTAAGCTGCTTACACCTAAATCCCATGTTTTAGGAGTTCCTTCTAAACACAGAATATGCAAGTACAGGTGAACGGGCTGATAGTTTTTGGCTGCTCAGAGCAGGAGTATAGGACTTACAGGACTCGGGAACAGGTGGCATCCGCCAGCTGAGGCTTATGTGTCTGTGCAAACAGAAGTGAGTTGCTGCAGGCCTGCAACCGTGTCTGGTCCAGCTTTGTGTCCCAGGCTCCCGGTGAAGAGCCTGACCTTTCACAGGTGCTCAGTAAATGCTCCTAGAATAAACAGTGAAGAGGCCTGGTGTGCGAGATCCAATCCCTTCCTGTCCCCTAGACCCAGCATGATTCGGGGGCAGCTGGCAGGAACGCTCCGTCCGGAAGAAACAAGTCAGGTAGAAACACAGAGCAGCGTGGTTGACATTTTATCTCAGAGTAGAAGTAAACTAGAATAACTCTTCCTTCTTAAAAGTACAATGGACCAGAAATCTGCATTTTTGTGATTTGTAGGTAAATAAAATTTTGAGGAACCACTTAATTAGGCCCCACTGGATGTTTGCGATGGACAACATCATCCGTCGAGCAGTGCAGGCCGCGGTCACCATTCTCATCCCGGGTAAGTGCCACCTGTTCGGTCAAGGTCAGGCTCAGGCCATGGAAGAGATCACAAGTATCCTCTGCACTCGACGCCTGTTTTCTCTTTCCCAGCTGGGCTACGTACTTCCCTGCAATTCAGTAAACGCTGAGAACTTCTGCAGCCGTACTTATGTGCCCTCTCGGCCTAACCAAGGAGCCCGCATAGAGACGAAGCTTGTGATCTGAGAGGGAGCCCTGAGCCCGGGGGCCAGGATCCCGCAGCGCGCCCCCTTACACACAGGAACGCCGACTGCAGGCTCGAGTCGGTGGCGCCATCTCCTGTCCCCTCCCGTGGTAGCTCTAGAAATCTTAGGCTTCCGTACTCTCATTTATGAAATGTCAGAGCAGCTTAATACCCAGGTTCACTCTCCGGTGGTGACTTCATCCTGGGAAGGGGGCTCCAGGCAGCTTCTGCTGACATTGCCACTTGCTCTCTTGACTTTGCTCCCTCCCTGTCGTGGCGGCTTCTGCCCAGGTTGAGCGTGGCCAAGGAGCTTGTTAGACCCCAGCACTTCATTAAGCCCCAGTGCAAGCAGGCACCTTTCTTTAGTAAAAAGAACCCAGGCCAGGTTGGAAGCCTGGTTGTACCTTGTTAAAAGTGTCCTTGGCTAACTGATTTTAACATTCAGCCTCCGTTTTGTCATCTGTAAACTGGGGGTGATCATCGTTTCACTGCAGAGAACGGAGTAAAATAGTCTCTTCCCCATTGGTGACGTCAGCAGCCACCGATGGAGCGTCACCGCGGCTGGGCTGGCCTCCGAGCAGTCTCGTGTGCTGGCGCCGGACGTAAGCGACACTAAGCCCTGGCCTTGCCTGTGGTCCTTTCTTCCATGCTTTGGCAGAGCTCCGAGCCCATTTTGAGCCTGCGTCGGAGACCGAAGGGGTGGACAAGGACACGGGCGAGGTAGAAGAGGACTGTCCCCCAGCAGACGTGCCTGGCAGTGACGCGCATGTGGCGTGCGGAGGGAGCGGCCCCCGTGAGGCGGCTGCCCCCGAGGCCCAGCCCCAGCAGCTCCACCACCAGCACCTGAGCCTCCAGCTGGGCGAGCTCCGACAGGAGACCAACAGGTGGGCAGGGGTGGGACGATGACCGGGGCCAGTAAGGGAATCCGTGCACTTGCTGAGTGACCGTCCCAGGTCTCAGAAGAGTATCTTCACCAAGGAGGTGGACGAGGAGGTGTTCTCAGCTTCACCTGGGGGAGAATGCCTCCCTTTCTTTAACGGTAGCAATCAGAGAGTTCTGACGCCTTGCCACCAGCCACACAGCAGTCAGCCATGCTAAAGGCTGCAGCGTCTTGGGAGTTCTTTTTCTGTCTTTTCACCAAGACGAGGCTCCTGGCGCGGCCTGCGGGTCCGGCGGCTCAGCAGCGCGCAGCTGTAGCCTGTCCCTATGTCAGTAGCCAAGCCAGGGGGTGGTTGGCCCTTCATCTGATGGACATGTAGCCTCTGACCCTGACCCTGTGTGTGTCAGTGTGCCCTCCCCCGTGACACTCTTCCTTCTGACTTATCACAATTCCCCGGTAGGCACTCGCGCACTGCCTTCCCAGCCAGGGCACCCTGGCGTCGCTGTGAGGTCCCCCCAAGAGAGCTGGCCTGTTTAATTCACTTCCTGGCACACAGGTGTTCTAAAATACTTGTTAAATGAATTAAAACGATGGTCATTTGCACTGGGTAATCACATCATCAGTGGACTTACAAAAAATACAACCCACACGCAGAGCAAACTAGTTGGTACCGGTTCCAAATGCTGCTGTACTGCCACATGACCACTGGGGCTGCCCATCAATAACGGCAGAGCTGTGGGGCCAGGTGTCCGCAACGTGGAAGAAAGCTTGTGTACGCCCTGGCGATCTCCGAAGTAGGACCTTAGGCAGATCTAATCGCTTCTTTTCAGAGAGACCTAGAGTGTTTTTAAAGTTTGAAAGACCCACAGTTTTAATTAAAAGATAGTGGGGGGGGATTTGAAAGCTTTTAAAATATGACAAATGTGGAAGTTGTGATACTTAGCCCTTCTTTAATGTATTTTCCGGTAGGGTTTATAATCACCAGATGTATAAACCGTTACCTGTGGGCTCGGTGGTTCTTCCTCTGCACGGCTGACAGTCCCTCGGCTGCCTTCCGGGTCAGCAGGGGGACCAACAGCCGCGCCCTCCCTCCCCGGCACCTCTTGCCCAGAGTGGTGGCACCTGCGGGTGCCTGGTCTGTCCCGAGCGTGTGAGGCCAGCACCCGGGAAGCAGTTAGCGCGGTCCCGGGCTCCGCACATGTTCGCAGTTGTGCTCCTCCTGCTTGAGCTCATCTTTCTGCCGCTCTCCGCCAGTGTCCGTCAGAAGCAGGGCTGCCAGCTCCTTGGCTTCCTCCTCTGAGGAGGAAAGAGCCCGAGAGCTCCTTTCAGCAACTCGATGAGACTCAGGGAGACAAGCTGTCATCACCAGCTCCTCCTGGCTGAGTTTACTGATCACCCTCAGGTTATCTTCTGATTCATGATACATTTTGAGGCAAAATACACGCATGCCCTGAGTGCTGGTCTTTGTTTTCAAGGGAGGAAACACGAGGGAGGCACCCAGGTATAGGCAGAAACCAGACTGTTGGGATTGTGTGATCCCCCCCATCTCTGAGGTTCAGCCAGTGTTTGAGTTAACTGAATGGTGTTAGACTCTCTGGATAATGGCATTTTTTTTTCTTAACCAGACTTTTGGAACACCTAGTTCAGAAAGAAAGAGAGTACCAGAATCTTCTACGGCAAACCTTAGAGCAGAAAACTCAAGAATTGTATCATCTTCAGTTACAATTCAGATCTAATGGTAATTTTCCACTTGCTCTAACTTGTGAGACCACCTAAAATCTGGCTAATGTTCTAGTCAGCCTTGCCACAGTCAGTTAACTCTCTAGTAAAGCAGTAAGTACTCCAGTATATTCTGGAATACTCCTCAGTAATAGAAAACCACTGGTACATTCAAAAATGTGGATGTATTTGGCTCAGTGAAGGCTGATTCAAAAAGCTAGACACTCTGAGTCCCTCGATATAGAATACTGATGCAATAGTGGCAGGCAAAACTCGAGGGACAGAAAGCGTCAGAATGGGGGGAGGGCACTGGATTGTAAAAGGCTGCAAAAACTTCTGGGGGTGATGGAAATTTGTCATCTGGATGGTTACATGACTGCTCATCAAAGTTCACAGCACTGCATACCTAAAAAGTGTGACTGACTGCAGAAATGAAACCTCAGTAAACCGAATTCATTTCGTGCCACTTACAAAAGAGCTGCAGCCAGCCACCTCTTGGAATGTGGGATGGATAAGCGTGGACACAACATCTCAGTACTGAATTCCATGTCCTCATTTGATTTCCCGTGCAGTTAAGGATGGGATTCCTTATAAAAGGCATTTTAGAGACCGGAATAAGCATTTAAAGTGGTAGACATAAAGTGTATCAAATTCCCAAGTAAGTAACATTACCCTTACCTGTAGTCCCTTTAATCTCTGCAAAGTGAATCCGGGAACTATGGACTGTGGATTAGAGCAGCTCAGACAGGTTTAAGTCATCTCCTTTCAAATCACGCTTATGTTGTGTGTAATAGTTTATTTTATCCAACTTATTACTTCTGAAGAGTTTTACTGTTAAACAATAATATACAACAAAACAAATTTCTCATCATTGCAGATACTACAGAGAACCCAGCATCCCCTCCTGGGTCTCAGGGGCAGAAAACTGATCAAGAGCTCATAGACTGGTTACAACTGCAAGGAGCAGATGCGAGTACAATAGAAAAGGTAAATTTGTAAATAAAAGAACATTCCTATGCCATTACTACAAAGCAGCTTAACTCTTCTGTATTTGATATTTGTTTCAGATTGTTGAAGAGGGCTATACGCTTTCTGACATTCTTAATGACATCACTAAGGAAGATCTAAGACACCTCAGACTACGGTAAGAATGGCTTCAAAACACTGTAATAGAAAATGACTTTTTTTCCTGTGATTGTGCTTTTAAATCAGTAGAAAACAAAGTGATGGTCACTTTCCCCCTTCGTTGAAATTAATTTTCTTTCCTATCTGTGGCTTAGTCAGAAAACCAACTATCCAACTTCCCCTCTCACTCTGAGTTTTCTTTGGGTACCCAGCTTGAGTTGGGTACCATTGGGACGTGAAACCCCATAGCTTCCGGGCTCTCTCCAGCACTTCTTCCCTCAGCCTGCCCTGCACATGCCTCTGAGGCCACGTGCCACTCCTACTCAAGCCCAAATACGAGCTGACAGAGCTCTAAGTTAGGAACTGCATTTTGGCAATCTAGACAAGTCTAGAATTATATACTGTAGCTTTTGACATAAGGGCTCCTAAAGAAGTATTTGGTGGTGTGGCTTTGAACTTCTCTTTTCTTCCGATTCTAAAGAAGACTCTTGATTGATTGCTTCCTAGTGGTGGCCTCCTCTGCAGGCTCTGGACCGCAGTCTCCCAGTACAGAAGAAGGGCGCAGGGGTCCCCAGCCTCGCAACACGAGGCCGAACCAGTCGGCTAGGCCAGGGGACAGACAGCGCCAAGAGCTGACATCTTTGTTGTTAAAACTTCTGTTAACATACGCGTGAATGCCACCGAGTTTACATAAGGAAAACCCCATTATTTAAGAACTTGAAGTTTTAAAGAATTACTCAAATGGGATGGTTTTTTTTTTTTTTTAGAACCTGTTACTTATCAACATGTTTTAAAGGTGAGTAGAACTTGATGTGTTGTGGGAACAGTGCTCTAATTTTGACATCCCAGAATATTATGGAATTCTTTAAAACAAACTTCAATGTTGCTTCGGTGGAAGACTCAGCAGACCCTGTAGCACCTACTGGAAAGGTGAAGCAGGTGTTTAAAGTAACAGGCTGGGCATCACTGTTTTAGACCACAGGTTACTACAAAATGGCATTGTACTTGAATATGCCTGGTATTTGATGTTTGATATGAATGTAAATAGAAAACTACTGAAGGAAACAGCTTTGTATTTAATGTATAAATGAAGAAAATTAAGTTATTTGGCCTTCGAAATGATTATTTAAAAATGGTATTGTTGGGGCAGCCCACTGGCTCAGTCAGTGGAGTGTGCGACCCTTGATCTCGAGATCATGAGTTCGAGCCCCATGTTGGATGTGTAGACATCACTTAAAAATAAAATCTTTAAAAAAATTAAAATGGAATTGTCCTTCTACCCCCTGCCTGGAGATAATATTGTGTTTTATTGAGAAACGACGGTCACTGTGAAAAGGCTTCAGCCCCCACACTGATGAGGGTGTGCCTGCGGAGTGTGTGAGGCGCAAGGGTCGAGGGAATGCTCCCACTCCCCTCAAAGGTAGGAATGGCTTTTGATTTAGTTGTATACTATTTAGCAAATACTTCTCAGTCATTAAAAGAAATAGAACCATTTTAAGGAAAAAATCTGAAATCTGAAATAACCGTATGTAATAGTCACACTAAGTCCTGAAGTGGGCAGTAATATCTTTTAATGCAACACTGTACAAAACACATGCACTAGCCTGGCCTACATTCTTTTTACGGGGTTTTCTTCCCTAACAAAGTTGAGAACACAGAGTCCCTTACAGCTGGAGCCGGTCTCCCATTAACTGATGGACTTAAACTTGATCCACTGATTTGCACCCCGAACTTCAAAAGGCGGGTCGCTGCTGTAAATGTGATAGCCTAGTTCTTCCAAAGGCGGTTCAGGATCAGCAGTGGCAAACTGGGCAGCATCCTCAATTTCCTTCCTCACTTCAACATCAATTTCCTAAAAACCAGATTACAGTTCAAGAGGTTTTTGAATAAACAAACAGCAGCTTAGAATACCAACTAGTTCTACTCGAACACGTTGCTAGTATGGAACTGGAACTCTTCTAGGACTAGACGTACTAATTGTTGTTGCTATTGTGGAAGAGGTTTTTAAATGGCAGTGATCACAGAATATGTTGGAGTGCCGATGGGAACACTGACGAGTATCTGAAGTCTATTCTTAGGAAAACAGAACTGTGCTGCTGGGTTTCAAGGTTAAGCAAATAGGACTGCTTCATGTCCTGTGACCCCACCATCCGCACTTTCCCACTGACCGAGGTAGCTCCCCCAGAGCGGCAGCTTTGTGGGTGCAGAAAAGCTGGCTGAGCGTACCTTTAATTCTTCAACACTGGCCAGATTGCTGTTCACCATTCTATCCTTGAGAAGCATAATAGGGTCACTCTTACTTCTTACTTCCTGAATCTCTTCTCGCGTACGGTAACTAGAGGGAGGCGAACAAGTAGGTCAGAACGGTTTTCTGCGAACTACAGGCGGAGGTTTCTGACACAGAGCTGTCGCCAGGGGAATAGTGCAATTATACTCTCAAGATGATACAAGAACGCTGCCTCTAACAAGCAAACATTCTAGTATCTTTCTTTCATAGAGAACTCTGCCCTGGCAATTCCTCTGGCTTCTCTGATCAAGATGTAGGATATGAAGAAAGTGGTAGAGCCGCTTTGTGTGCCATTTTAGGTGGGTGGCGAGAACTGTAGACTGGCAGGCAGCAGAATGCCAAGCAGGAAGTAAGTTTAGGAGCCCAGAGAAGGGCCGGGGGGGGGGGGGGCGGCCAGTGAAAACTTGGACAGATTTCCCAATTCCTGATTCTAGAGTACAACTGACCCTTGAGCAACGTGGGGCTTAAGAATACCAACCCCCCCATAAACACAGTCAAAAATCTGCCAATTGTGACTCCCGAAAAACAAGTCTTTCTTACTAATAACTGATTAACAGATATTTTGTATGTTACACGTATTATATACTGTATTTTTTTTTTAAATTTTATTTATTTGACAGAGATAGACAGAGACAGACAGCCAGCGAGAGAGGGAACACAAGCAGGGGGAGTGGGAGAGGAAGAAGCAGGCTCATAGCAGAGGAGCCTGATGTGGGGCTCGATCCCGTAACGCCGGGATCACGCCCTGAGCCGAAGGCAGACACCCAACCGCTGTGCCACCCAGGCGCCCCTATATACTGTATTCTTAAGCCAGAAGTGTTACAGCCAGAGAAAATACAGACTAGTACTGTATTTATTATTGAAAAAGAAAATCCCTGTGTAAAGTGGACCCACGCTGTTCAAACCTGTGTCATTCAAGGGTCAACTGTACATCCTTGTCCTACATCTTTGAAACCTGTTATTTCAAGTAACACTAAAAGGGAGGGCTCTACTGTGTTTCTGAAAACACCAAGTGCATTTTTCCAGGTAAGTTGCTCTTCATAACATTTTCCCTTCAAACTCCAATCTACTCCCAGGCTTGTTAGGGCTTACTTACTCTGACAAAATCTACTTCTTTTAATTGTGTCACACTCTGGGGTGGCAGCATTACATGCCAGAGTTACTGAGTGACTAGTAAAACTACCTTCCTAGTGTCACCTACTGTGTTTTGATTGGTCTATTTCACCATACTGAATATCCCATGTTGCCAGGTAGCCTCACTCCGTGCCAGGTTTTACTGGGGGAATGCCTACCAAAGCTGCATGCCCCTAATACATACATATACTCTATACCATCGACCTATTTTATGCAACAATTTGTCCCTGCGAGTTTTTAAAGCAACTTCTGCCCCCCAACGTGGGACTTGAATTCACAAATCCCAAGAGTCACAGGCTCTACCCCTAAGCCAGCCAGGTGTCCGCTCTCTGCAATTTTTTTGCTGCTCATGCTAACATGTACATACTACATATTATAGGGATTTTCAAAATGCTTCCAGGCAAAGAGTCAAACAACTACTCAATACCAACTAATTCACTGCATGAAGCCCACCGGTGTCTGGCTTCCAAAGCAAATGCTGAAATGCTTTGCTTTTTCATGTAAGTAGCACCCAACAAAGCCCACCCACTTGGGACACCACGCTCTGAATTCCCATGACCATACCTGACTCCAGGGTCGCTCATGCTGTGTCCATGGTAACGGTAAGTCTGTAGCTCCATCAGTATGGGCCCCTAAAACAGAACCCAGTGGAGACTGAGACAATGGGCACAGCACATCCTTTCAAAGATGTTATCACACTTTCTATAAGATGGCTGAGTTGTCAAGCACTTCCTATTAACTAATACCTATGCATTCCATGTTTCATCCTTCTCATTTACAAGAAAAAAAGCATTCAGCATGTTACAGACCCCACTGATCTTAAATATTTCATCAGTATTGCCTTTGATATATAATAATCCTATAAAACAGCTGAGATTTAATGCAGAAAAACCTATTAGAAAGCAGGTATGACACCAAGGGAGGGGGTAGATTTGATCTTCAGGGTCAATAAAGCTAGTTTTCCCCCTCAGTCACAGATGAAATGGTCTACAAGCATTTGGGTCCTTTTAAAAAGCTAGAGAAAAATACTACTGCGAAATCTCACAGAATGAGACTAAAAGCAAACCTCTGGGTGTGCAGGAAAGTGCGGAAGGACGGGAGACCTAAAGCTAGGTTGGGTAGGTCAATCTCTACCTCACCCCAATTCATGCAATTTCGTAGGGGCTGACAACCCATCCTCCTGCGCAGGTCTGGCTAACGCGTAACCAAGTTGGTGGTCACTAACGACATCTGGGGGTTAGCCCTGTGACTCTGCTGGCCAGCCTGACCACCCCCAGGACAGCTTCCTCCTGCTACACTAGCCCCCTTCCAGAAGACAACTCTGAACACTGAGGGGAGAGGGTAGATCTAAGATCCCTGGGCAGTCTGGTGCAGCAGCTGGGGGGCTGGGGGAGGGGGCGGCTCTCAGTCCAAGCACCTGGGATCCAATCCGGGCTGTCAGGCACAGCAGCTACAACCCCTTAACTGCTCCGTGCCTCACGTTACTGTTTTACAGGTGAGGGACCTGACTCAAGTGTTGTGCTGATTAACACAGAAGTGCTTACTGCATCACCTGACACACGTCAATCCCTCACTGTCACCTATTTTTCTGTTCTATGCCATCCAGGAGCTATTGGAAAACACAGTGGGTTGGGCTAAGGGGGTTTCTAGACCCTCCCCTAATTCCAAGATCAGGCTGTGAAAGTCAACACATACTATAAACCAGTGATCCTGTTTCCATGTTAAGTTTGTAGCCTGCATGTTCTTTCAGGAACTGGGGAAGAGGAGAATGACTGATAACCACTGCCCAAGTCTAGACCTCTAGTCCTGGGAGTCCCAATGTAGTCTGCTGAGCTCACTGCCACCTCAGCCATACTCGATTTCATTCCTCTTCCCTCATGTGCAGCTCCTCTCCATCTCCCTCCCTGACCCACCCCAGTCCCCATCTGCATCACTGTAGCCCAATCCCACTGCACAGAGGACGTCACAGAAAGGTAAACCCTAGGGCCATGCTTTCTCGGCTGTGAACACCAACTGACGGAAAACACCATCCTTTCCACTAGCTCTGATGGCACCTACGCCAACCTCAGTGTTCCCTCTCCCGCGCTACTGAAAGGTCAAGATTCTCAGGACTGAAGCAGCAAGACTAAGATGACACATTTTAACCATAATATTTAAGTAACGGAAGACAAGCTTACACTGAACGCCTATTATCCAAGCAAAGTTCTGTGCTGAGCATTGTGGGGGTCGCCAATCTGCTCACTCCAGGGGCTTATGATTAATGGGGAGGAGGGCTGGAGGTTGGAGGCACAAAATTAACCAAACCACAAGGCAAAATGCTGAAGGAGTGCTCAAAGGAAAGATTCACCCCAAATGGGGGGCAATGTGGGATGTTTCCCAAGAGGCGAGCTACCAAGACCATGGTATTTACAAAGGCCCCCAATTCACCAGACTGTGCTACCTTATACACACCTCGATTATCAGCCACCCCTGAAAAGCTACAATAGACACATGGAAGGCCTTCTTTTAAGATAAATGTCAATAGATATCTCTAGCCCAGAGGCCCAAAAAGAAAGTCTTACCTTTCCAGATCTACAGTGGGCAGCTGCAAACCTTGTTGCCTCCCGGACACACAAGATATCCATTCCATCGACCTGTCCATACACAAGAAAGGGCAGAGCATAAATGAAACTGCGTCGAACCATTTTAACTTCACAGGACCCGTTCATGCCCCAAGAACAGAGAACTCTTTGTCTGAGACCAATTTGTCAAGGACCCACACAAAGGCACCAAGACGCAAAGGGGTAGCCCTGGCCTCACACCAGGTGTCCTCACCCTCAGTCCAGGAATGAAGTCGCCTCTCTTGTAGTAATCAGTGCTGGCCGCTGCTCTCTCAACGGACGTTCCCATTCCATAGCGGTTATTCTCACAGATGAAAATACATGGCAATTTCCACAAAGCTGCCATGTTATAAGCTTCAAATATCTGACCCTGGAAGTGTGTATAAAAAGTGCAAGTGGTTTTATTTGGCTATTTTTCTCTAGACTTCTTCACTGTCCCCAAAAGCTGCTGCTTTCCCTGGCACGAAAGCTTTCATAAAACATGACAAGCTTCACCTTCCACAAAAGAGCTTTTAAGGCAAAGGAGTGTGTGTGCTGGGGGCGAGGGGGGGAGGAAGAAAGGGCAAGCATCTCTTTCTGCAACCAAAGGAAGTGACAAACCAAATACCACCAC
Source organism: Ursus americanus (assembly GCF_024610735.1). Classification (NCBI taxonomy): domain Eukaryota; kingdom Metazoa; phylum Chordata; class Mammalia; order Carnivora; family Ursidae; genus Ursus; species Ursus americanus. Next base: position 107,628,841 of record NC_142164.1, read on the forward strand.
CTGTTTTGGCGGGGCCAAGGCAATGGTACAGAGTACATTAGGAAAAGATAAACACTTAAAACTTGGTGGCTACCTACTTTTATGCTTTACTGTAAATGCTATGAGACCCACTGGATAACCAGAGTGAGCCAGTGTCTGAGACTCGGCATCTAGAGCAGGGCCTCGAAGTGTCGTCCATAGACTGGTGAGGACTCCGAGCATGACAGGAAAAGTACAGAAAGAGCCAGGCTCAGAAACCACAAGAGGAGTCTGACAATGCCACGACATCCAAGAGAACGAGTCCGCACATTACAGGACTGGTGTGAATGAACTGGCGACAGGTTAAAATGTAAGAAAGTCCTTCTTCACCCACAGAGCGTTTGTGAAGCGCCAAGGCAGGAGAGCTCCTCCACGGGCGGGTCCATATGAAGCGCTCGCGCCACACACCACGAAGTAAACCTGTAACGTGGCCATAATACCACACTCCAGCCTGTCACGAACGGCTGCTTCAACTACTAAGCAACAGACGACTACCCTGCGACCGAAACATGACTAGTCAGCACTTTGGCGATAAAACTGCAAAGGTGGGGCGCCTGGGTGGCACAACGGTTAAGCGTCTGCCTTCGGCTCAGGGCGTGATCCTGGCGTTATGGGATCGAGCCCCACATCAGGCTCCTCCGCTATGAGCCTGCTTCTTCCTCTCCCTCTCCCCCTGCTTGTGTTCCCTCTCTCGCTGGCTGTCTCTATCTCTGTAGAATAAATAAATAAAATCTTTAAAAAAAAAAAAAAACTGCAAAGTCAAGAGACGCATACTCACCTGATTAGCAGCACCATCGCCATATAAAGTCAAACAGACCTCATCCTTTCCATTATACTTACAGGCCAGAGCAATCCCCGCTCCCAGGGGCACCTAATATTGAGGACAACCAAGAAAAGAACCAGAGAAATCCATGAGGGGAGAAATTAATGCTCTGAATTTTAAACCCTGGCCAGAATTTAAGACAGAAATTACACTGTCACTACAAACTCCCTAGCCTACCCCTACCCCTAACTACTCTACCCCCAATATTATACTCAAACTGGTAAAACAACATGAATAATTCTTCTATTTCACCCACTAAACAGGAACACTTCTGTAAAGATTCAACTACTAAAGAGCCAAAATATGAAACCTAGTTTAACGTACAGCAGCATCACATTACAAACTAAGCCAGACAATCTAGCTGTAATTTTATGCCGTTCTTCCTTTTTTCTTTCAAATTTTTATTTAAATTCTAGTTAGTTAACTTATAGCATAATACTGGTTTCAGGAGGAAAATTTAGTGATTCATCACTTACATATCACACCCAGGCTGTTACTTCATTATTCACTAACTGATGAGAACAAAGAGGACTAGATAACCACAAAAGCTGGACTGATTTCTAACATGGCACCTAAGATCCTGATCCCCTGCCTTCCCTCCTCAGATACCTGCATCCACAGTCTACAGCAGGGAGAGAAAGGGTTAAGTGGATGTGACAAAGCAATTAATATACTTAAATATAAACGAAAAGGTGAAGGTATAGGCCACTGCTAGGGGCTCTTGCTTACTTATAAAACATAACAAATACCTAAAAGAAGAATTTTAAATCATTGTCCAAATCTACTTATTAACTGATCAAATGGTAGGCTATGAAGCAATAGGTCTTTTAAAGTACACCAAGCCCCCAAAGTACTAAAATACTTCAGAGGGAAGTTCTCCGGGGTATGAAATGTTGTTAAGACGTGGTTCAGGGCCAAATCTAGGAAAGCATGTAATTCTCATCCTCATCGTGAATTACCTGAGCTCCAACGATGCCATTGCCCCCATAGAAGTTCTTGGCATACATATGCATCGATCCACCTTTCCCTTTAGCACAGCCTCCTCTTCGTCCTACGAATGGCACCATATGCACAAACACATCAAAAACCAAATATACAAAAGAAAACCACACCCCAAGTGTTTACTTAGAGGCTTAGCCACTAGAACTCACAGGTTAACTCAATTCTATAAGCACCCATCCCTCTATGCAAACATATACTCCACCCTTATCTCCTGGCCCTTCAGTGAAGATCGATCCAGTCCAATGTCCTTGACCTTTCCAGCTCTCTAACCACTGAATTTCCTTTAGATGTTAGCATCATGGTACGCTGGACCTTTTTTTTTTTTTTTTTTTTTTTTTTGCTAGTTACAAACATCTTCTGATTTCTCCTACACTGGGACACTGAACAGTTCAAGAGTCAAGGGGGACAAAGGGAATATTAAAAAGATTCCTAGAATTTAAATTGCAGACAATGAAATGCTCCTACTCTCAGTTTACTTTCTATGACTGCTAATTTCTACTGGCGTGCTTAAGTGACAAAAAGTATTCTGATCTTACGAAGCTAACATTTTTAAACTTCTTAAACGTTTACCTGAGGGGCCAGATGACCTCAAAAATGGTTGGTTTACTCAAAAGCACAACAGAGGTACCAGAGCACCAAAAGGAGAGGCTCTTTTCCATATCCGAAAAGGTTTTAATATTGTTATAACAGCATTTTAGTATGAGAAATCTGCACTTAAATTTCACTAATTTCCCCCTTCTAAAAATGAATAGCAAACCTGTAAGCTCTGCGAGAATTTCTCGGACAGAAAGCCCACGAGTAAAGGTAAAGCCATGAGCCCGATAGGCTGTGATAAGATGGTCTGTGGGATTTATGCCGGCCTCCAGGCCCACACAACAAGCTTCCTACATTAAAGGAAGAAGCAGTAATGAGTCAATACAATACACATTTCTAGATAAAAGCCCTCGCCTATTATGAAAATTTGGCCTGGCAGAACTCTTAATAACCACAAAAGGAGCTCTATTTTTCATCGGAAACAAAACAGAAGGTAAAGCTCAAGCCAGAAGCTACAAACTGGCAATCCACAGATGTACCGTGGTACAGTGATCTGGGACAAAAATCCCGAATTAGATGTCAACATGAATACTGGGGGAATTTCGTATGAAAATCGATACTTCTGTCTTCTCTTGAAGAACCAAAAACAGGAAGCATTAACCCTGGATTTCCATATGGCACCAACTGGCTGGAACCAAGCGATGGTGTCCCCTGGTGGGAGGGGCCTGCCCACTCCAGCCCACTACCAGTCCCGCCTTCTTCAACTAATTTCTTCCACCCAGCTGGTCCCCATAGGCATTTGAATTTGTAACCCTTGGCTGAAACCCACAAAACAGAACACAAAGTGAAAACCCTCTCCCCCACAAGTATACGCCCTACAGGTGATCACAAAGCCATCGAGGCACAGGACACAAGCAACAGAAGTATGTGTGACTTCCTTAGCATAAGCTTCGTAACAGGCCTCAGCAGGCTAGTCTTTATTCTGACAGGCTGGCCTCAAATTCTTCAGACGCATAAGGCGGGGTAAAAATCAATAACTACAAACCATACTTAAATTCCTACACCTAACAGGGTCTTATTACAAAACCACCACTCACCTGACCATCACACAAGTGACAGAAACCACGAATAATTTTCTGTTTATACAGCTGATCTGCCTTTAACTCCATCCGGCGAACAGTCTGCATCATCCTATAGTACCTGAGCCCGTCCTCCCTGGTGAGCACTGTGGTGACAGGGGGGCCCTCTTCTAGCCGGTGAAGATCGCATTTCTGAAATGCAATCAGACAGTTAACTTCCAGTTATTACAATGTAAACACTGACAACCCATTGTAAGACCTATTATCTTATTGCAGTAATATTTAACTCAAAACCCAGCAGAGGAGCACATAAGAAACACTGCATACTGCTTCTGACTCCTTAAACCAGAAAGCTCATTGTGAAAAAGGATCGAGTTTTAGAGGAAAGAAATCTAAGATGACTTTCACCAAAAACCCATGGAAGTCAAATGACTTATAGGCTGAAAGACAAACTTTCAAAGAAACATTCTAAGAAACTTTTACGACTTTATTTATTTATCTGAGAGCGAGCGAGCACAAGCAGGAGGAGCAGCAGGAGAAGCAGACTCCCCACTGAACAGGGCGCCTGACGCGGGCCTGTGTACCTGTGGAAAAATTACTAACACAAAACAAAACACCTCTTACCTTAATTTCAAATGTAGCATCATTTGCAAAATTACGGGAAGCCACGAGAACTCTGCTTGCCTTGAAAGACCAAAATATACAAACACATCAGTACTTTTTATTGTCAGGTAGTTTTGAAAGTCATTATCATCATTATCAGGATGCAGTCCTGGAATTTTCATAAGCCCCAACACATTCACGCGTATATCCTCCATTCTCTCTACTGTGTTGGGATCTTGCCTTCAAAATGAATCCATGCTCTGGCCAATGAAACATGATCATACCCACTTCTGAAGGGTAACAGTAGAAAGAGAAAGGAAGCAAAAATCAAACCCATCCACTTGGCCATTTTGTTTCCAAAGAAATTACACTGAAAATAGAATGAAGCTAATGGCCAAACTGAAGAGACTAGCTAACCTGTGGGCTTTATTACTGCTACTTGCAGTCATAACCAGGCAATGAACAAGCAAAAGCTTTACTTTCAGAATTATTCTTCATAAAAACTACGATCCAATTCCTATTTCAGGCAAACCACTATTCTATGAAATGGCTCCATAAGAAACATATTTTAAACTACTCGAAGTATGAGATATATACGTTCGTGAGAAATGTAGAAGACAAAAGATACTTAAGGGACTCGGACATTTTATAATTTGAACAGCCTAGATCTTGGACAGGCTCCTCCTGAAGCCTCAGAAGGGAGAGATGTTCTCTGCAACCAGCGGTCCCTTCCTGCTGTTTGGGTGGCTGTTAACCGCCTGGGAGGTAAAAAGCGGGGGAGATGTTTCCTCTCCACTTTTCCAATTGAACATACCTACTCACAACGGAAGTACTCCACGTGAGGGCTAAGGTCCAGATTAGACCACAAATATTTAACCAATTACTATTACTGTATTATTTTAGCCACATTCTGCCACGTTTTCAAACACTGATATGTAAGTTGACATGACTTCTTTTCATGGAGACTTGAAGCATATTCTTCAGATTCCACAAAAAGTACTTTGGATGTGTTCCTCCAGTGTATTACCTTACCGTCCGACTCCTAGCACAGGACTTCATCCTGCTGAGAAGGGTTAAGGTTGACCTGCTAAGCGCCCCTCCAAGTGTACAAAAACCTATTATCTACTTATCTCTTCACCCATCAATATACCATTATCTGATAAAGCCAACAAGGCAATGACAATGCTATAGGAAAAATGCTTAAATACTAGAAATAAAGGCTTAAGTTAGAGGCCGAGAGAATCCATTAGTATACCTAAGAATATGTGAAGAAAACTGAGGAATTTGGAAAGAAATAAAGCTAAGAGGGGTGAGGTGACAAACTAAAGCAATCATGAAACAGACCAGTTATTTTTGCCAGTTGTTAAATTACACTGTGGGGCCAGAAATATTTCTTGTAATGCAAAATAAATTTCCAGATACAGCTACAAAACCTGTTAGTTTTCAGAAATATTTAAAACTAGAGACCTTGTTGAAACACTATAATCGTACACCTGAAACTAATATTACACTGCATGTCAACTAGTTATATCTTATATAATTTATATAACTTAATAAATAAATAAAACTAGAGACCAAACCAGCTAGTAACCAACCATAACCGAGAAGAGGTAAATTTCTTTCTCCATCTTAAAGTTGAAACCAAAAATGACAATTCTATATAATAAAGAGCAGGAAGGCAAGGTCAAAGACTACGACTGCTGGAAAGATACTCATATCCTTTCTCCCTGTTTCATTATTATCCGTCTCAAAAATAAGAGGAATCACCCATATAATGGGTAAAAGGAGCTGAGTTAAGTTAAAGCAGCTAAAAGTCCTATCAAAAGTGTGAGTATGGGGGCGCCTGGGTAGCGCAGTCGTTAAAGCGTCTGCCTTCGGCTCAGGGCGTGATCCCGGCGTTCTGGGATCGAGTCCCACATCAGGCTCCTCCGCTATGAGCCTGCTTCTTCCTCTCCCACTCCCCCTGCTGTGTTCCCTCTCTCGCTGGCTGTCTGTCACATAAATAAATAAAATCTTTAAAAAAAAAAAAAGTGTGAGTATGTCATAATTTATAACTGTTGTGGTTGTTGAAAAAATTACCTTTCATTTTCTCTGGAGAGCCCTAAAAAGCTTCTCTGTTAAATAGGGTTCCTCTTTGAGAGACCATGGACAAACCCATTCACATTTCAAAAAATAAAAACTTTAAGTTCCTAAATACATGGGAACCATTCAAGTCAACAAGGGAAACTAGTTCCTAAATTCCAGATTCTACCAGTGTAAATTAAAAATCTTCCCTATTACTTAAAAAGCCAAAAGAATACTGGTAGTGGAATTCTCACAAAGGATCATAATTGAAATATAAGCAATAACAATTATATTTTAAAGATTTTATTTATTTATTTGACAGAGACAGCCAGTGAGAGAGTAAACACAGGCAGGGGGAGTGGGAGAGGAAGAAGCAGGCTCCTAGCAGAGGAGCCTGATGTGGGGCTCGATCCCAGAACGCTGGGATCACGCCCTGAGCCGAAGGCAGACGTTTAACGACTGTGCCACCCAGGCGCCCCTGAAATATAAGCAATAACAATTTTAAATGCAATTTCATCTGTGAAATAACTTTGAAAACACTCGACCTCATTCAAAGATGAAATCACAGGTACTTCAGCAACTTAAGTTACACCGGGCTTTCTGCTTTCATTTTAGAGACTGTCATTTTGTAGGAGGTGCATCCAATTTCTGAAGGTTTTGGTGGGATGGCTGAAGGGCGGCAAACCAAGGGAAAAAAGAGGGAGACAATGTCCCAACTCTTCTACCTAGGCCAGCCCCTGGTAAGCCCTGAGAAGTGAGCACTGTAATAAATTACAGCAACATTTTCCCTTAGGTTCTCTAAGATATTAAATACTACACCTACTTTAATTTATACAATGAGTTTGTTAAAAGACAAATTCCTTAAACCTGTTTGTATCACCTATGCTTAGAAAATGGTTGTTCCTGTCTTGATGGTATTAACATCTGATATGCTTAATTTTTAAAGACACTTTTGCAAATCAAAGTGTCAAACCCAGAATCACTGGGAACCTGGCAAGCTGTGGAGTATGAAATTTGTCCAGTTCCTGACAGTTTCAAGTGTGTTTTCCTTTATCTGACAAGGATCTTTTTAGCATTAAGAAGTACAGGTTCAAAAAAGAAAGTATAGGTCTCTGACAATTCTAAAACAAACACGTTGAACACTCTAAGTGGCCTGTGTTAACACAACTGAAACCTGATAAATAAGCACACTAGACCCAAGAGCCTAAAGTGCGCTGAGCACTCTGGGGACATCTCATCAATAATTACAGTTTATGGAAACACTGATTACCTGATTCGCTCTGTTGCAAGGATGGGGAGCTACTAAACAGGGTTTCGGCCCATAGAACACACATAATCTACAGTTAATACATAATTCTTCAAAATATTTTTCTGTGCCTTACTATAATTAGTGCCACATATGCAAGCAACAGGAAAAACAAGCAAAATAGCCACACACAAAAAAAGAGGGCCAGCTCAAAGTAAGGAGCACTAACTCTTTAACTGTCTCTAATTCTTATTTTTAAAAAAGTAATTAAATAAAAGAAACGTTATACACATTTCCATTGTAATAATCTTTTCTCTTAGTAACAATTTTTGACTAAATGAAGTTATAGTCCACTCTGGTTTTATCCAGTTAACAAATTACTGTAACTCAAAATTCATTTCTATTTGATTTGGGCGGTATTACATGATTTTTGAAGAAGCCAAAGTTTTATTGAAATAAAGTGCAATTTGCATCTCATGGCAACTCATTGCTGGAAGAATGGAAAACACAAGCAGAAGTATTTGGGGCAGCCGAGCGAATGAGCCTCTGATATTAAATGACGACTTCACTCTGTTCCTAGGGACACAGAGGTGACTGTAATTTGAAAAAACACACACCAATTTTTCTTTTACTGCAGAACACCAATTCTACTGAAGTTTTTCTTTTCTACTGCAGCCCTTTAAATTTAACATGATACAGAACTAAGACCTTCATTTAAAGTTGAAAACATTTTTCCATTACTTACATTCAACTAAAAAGTGAAGATGTGGAGATTAAATAGCCTAGTGCCTGGCACACATTAAGAGTTCAAAAAATGTTGGATATATCATGTGACATACAGAAATAAAACTGAAATGAGCTTATCCTTCAGGTGGACCTAGTTGCAATTAAATGCTAGTAACTGATGAACCAAACTGTGTTTTGTAGTTATTTCAGTCAACGGGATTCCTAGAGGGGTATACTTCCCCCCTTTCAATGATCTCTGCCCATACTAGGCATAACTGCCACAAAATCCTGGGAGTTACTAGAACCTGAACTGCAAGTCAAACTTGGCTGCAACTGTACCCAGTAATACTACCTCCGCACACCTAGAGGTCAAAATGCTTGAAGGCCTTAGGCACATCTAAAAGCGGAGCCATAAACAGTGCTAACCTCTAACCCCACCCTGCCAAGCACCACAGCTGTTTTCTTTAGCTACTTTTACCCTAAGCGTGTGTGTTGAAGGTGGGGGGGCTGTTCCTCTGGGTTCTGCTTGACTGCTCTTGAAGTGACTGCCAAGGAAAGCTCAACGTTGCGGGGAAAGGGGGGGCGGTGGTTTCTGGTGAGCATAACCCGCAATTAACCCTCCAGAGCTGGGTACAGGTGTTCCACAAATGTATACCCAACTGGGCACTGAAATAACATTTAACACAGACGTCACGTACTATATGTACGGGGCGGTCTTTGGAAAAGTTAACATACGTGTCACACGTTTAAGCTTCGCGACAACCCCACGGGATGAATACTCGTATTATCTCGGCTTTAGAAAGGAGGAAACCGAGCACGGGAGATTTAGAACAAAAACAAACACTTGCCTAAGGTTAGAGGGCTAGTAAACGGTGAGGCAGGTGTTTGAACGGGGCCAGTCTCCGGATTTCACGCTCTTAACATTCTACATGGCTCTCAGTCAAGGAGAATGAAAATAGGAAGATTTAAAATGAATGGACAGGATCAACTGGAGACTCGAGAATGCCCAAGGCCCCCTTCTCAGACCGCGGTAAAAGAACGGGCACTTCTGGAGCACACCTACTTTAGCCGACGCCGCGAGCCGCGGCTGACCTCCCCGTGGACCTTGTAGAGTTCCCCTCCCCCCATTCGCTGCCTATGGGCCGGGCAGCCGCTCGTTCCGGGGCCGGGACTGGAGTGCCAGGCGCAAAGCAAAACAAAAGGCCCGCGGCTCTCTGGACGCTCCGCGGTGCCCTGGGCGGCGCCACACCGCGCGCCCCCAAGGCCAGGCCGCCCTCCGGCGTCCTCCGGCATCGGGCTCCGCCTCGGCTCTGGGCCCCGCCTCGGCCCCGCTCGCGCCCTACCCCGGGCCGCCCACGCTGCCTCACCGGCTTCTGGGCGGCGCCCGACAACACGCGAGAGACAGCGGCGAGCATTTTCCTCATGGATTGCCGGCAGTGGCGGCGGCGGCGGCGGCGACTCCCAACTACTTAAACGGCGCGACCCCGGAATCTCCAAGTCTCCTTCAGGCGCCCGGAGCGGACGCCACGCCTTAACCGCAGCACGACGTGACGCAACGGAAAAACGTCATGCGCCGCGCCGGGTCGCAGACCAACCAGGCGGGCTCCTAGGGTGTGCCCCGCCCACCAGAAAGGCCCGCGACCGCTCATTGGGTGTCAGCGCCAGAGAGGGCGGGGGCTGGGGGGACTCCTTTCGTCACCACGCCACGGAAGGGGGAGGATGCGGGAACTTGAGGGCGTCGGCCTGGGAAAGTGGAGCCCCGCCTCCGGAGCCTCGCGGGAAAATGGCCTTTCCCTTGGATTTAGCAAATCGGACTAGGAGTGCACGATTGGAAATTGTGCAGGCCACCTACCGTGCGTCCAGTCCTGCACTTCTGCAGCCTTCACTCAGTACACGGGATGAAGATTTATGGCATGGTCGGAGCCAAAAGACAGAACATCTGTTTACTGTAAATGGTTCTGTTGCTAACTTGTCTTTAAGAGATCATGTAACTGTTGTAAAATGCTGTCCTGTCTACTTGAACTGCGATCTAAAAATCGGTTCCCCAGGTAAATATTGAGAGATCAATGGGAAAGCCTCTAGCTCTAGTTATTGGTTCACAAGCTCAACTTGAGTTCACAACAGTGTAACACAGCTGATAATAAAAGCATACACAAAGAAACAAACACAAAAACAACTCAAGACTCTATTCAGTGAGTTCCCAGGTCAAAGGGCTGGTTGTAGGCTACTGGGATTGCACCTGGGGTAAGGGGTTCAGATTTCGGCTCCCCATTTAAGGGGAATAGTGTCAAAAATGGGTGGAATCCAGGGGACTGGTCAGAATGGTGAGAGGCTGAAATTATAATTTGTGAAGAATGATTAAAAGAGTTAGGGGAAAAGCCAGACTAACTTGGAGTGGGCTAGGTTATGTTTTGTTAACATAACAAACATCGACCTCCACATTTCAGTCACTCTAAGAACCCGAAGTAACTCAGGTCACCTTGTTTACACTACAGATCCCTCACAGCTTGGTTGGGGCTCTGCTCCATGTCATCTTCACTCTGGCGCTCAGACTGATGCAATAGCCTCTATCAGGAACTTACCATGTTAGAGGGCAAAGAGATCGTTTAAACTGGCTCTCAAAGCTTCCACCCAGAAGTGACACATGCCATATCCTCTCAATTTCCATAAACCAGAGCTAGCTAGTCACCCAACCATATCTGAGTTCAACAGGGCGAGGTATAATCCTGTCAGGAGGAAACCCAGAAAACAGGATGAAGAGTAAAACCATAGAGGATTGAAGACATCTTTATACATTTTCCTGCCAGTCATGTTCCATGAGAAAGAGCTATTGTGTGCATGTGTGTAAATAAAATGACTTCAATTCAGTATAACAATGAATTTCCTAACAATGAGAATTGTCCCATGAGATGATGCCCTACTGGTGTCACCAAAAGCATTCAAAGCAAAAGTTAAAAGTATGACCAGATGTTAGAATGGCTAGAAGAAGGACTTTGACACTGGCAGGAGCCTGAACTGAGAGAACTTGTTGATTCCTCCCACCTCTATGACTAGGTAACAGTGAGAAGAGCACTCCTCAAAGGAGTGAGCAGGGCCCTTAAAAGGTAGGGATGGAAGTGAGATGCTGCGGCTGACTGAATGTGAGGGGTGAAGAAAAAGGAAGGCAAAGGGTCAGAGATCAGATGTCCGGGTCACGAGTAGCAGCTGGCCTGGATGGTTTGGGACATGCTGGCCTGCGGGTGGCGGTGGAACACCTATCTGTATATGTCCCCCAGGAAGTTGGAGTTGTAAATCTGGAACATATGCTACAAATAGGAATTTGGGAATTATTTGCATAGGGGTGATATTGATTTGTGTGTCCAAGAGCAATGTAGGACATATGGACATAAACAAAGTCATTCATTCATTCAACCCTATTTATTGAGCACTGAATGTGTGTTAGGTACTGTACTAGGCATTGGAGATATAGCAAGGAACAAGCAGAATATGGCTGTATCTCACAGAGCTTACAGTCTAATGGGGGTAATTAACAAGTGCACATAAATATTACATGAACATATGATACTAACAATAGATGGTGTGAAGAGAAATTAAACAGGGTGAGGAGATAGAGAATAAGGAGGGTCAAAAAAGCTCCTCTGAGGAGGGGACATGTGAGCAGAGAACTGAATGCAATCGGGAAGCAAACTATGCAAAAATCCTAAGGAGAGCTTTTCACACAAAGGGATCGACAAATCCAAATGCACTGAGGTGGAAATAAATTTTGTGTATAAGAAGAATAGCAAAAAGAGCAAGTGACTTTCATGGCATAAAACAAGCAGAGGGCCAGAAGAAATGGAGTAGAAAAGACAGAGACCAGAAAAGGAGGGCCCTAGTGGAATTTTTTGTTTTTCTTGGGAAGAAATGGAATTTTGAGTGGGATGGGAAGCTATTGCAGGGATGGGAGCAGGGAAGTGGCCTTGATTTAATTTCCATTTTCCACTGAACACTTAAGAACATTCTGGTTGCTGAATGGACATTTGATCACGTGGGAACAAGAGTTCCCTTACTGCTTGTTCTTTGAGTTCTGGGTAGCTTCTGCTTCCTTTGGGGGAACTTGTAGTTGTACACGGTAGCAGACTGGATGTAAGTTGCTCTTTGCTTCATATTTGCAAGAAGCAGATCCTACATCCTCTGTGTGTCGTTGCTACCCAAACACTATAAAGATTTAAGATGTAGGATTTTATAAGAATAGCGAAGGGAAACGTGTACATCATTTTTCCTCAAAGTTTGGACCACTGTACAAGGCCAGATAGACTGAGCAGGCTATGTTGCAGTAACAGATGAACCTCAGGTATCAGGGGATTACTACAACAGAGGTTGATTTTTCTCTCATAGTCTGTGTCCAACATGGATCATCCAGGGACTTCCTCCATGATGTCACTCAAAAACCCAGGATGACACTCTAATATTTCAATACATAACCGTCATGGTCAATGCAGCAGGAAAGGAGAGGGCGCGGAAGGGTCTCACGACGGCTCTTAAATACTTTGGCAGAGTATCCACTGTCCCTACGGTACAATTCCTCTAGAGACGGTAGCTCAGTGAGCCCCTCTGCCATCCAGCAAGCAACACTCTCTCCAACAAGGAGACTCCTCCTTGGGTGCTGTATTTCAGCCCTGGGGGCAGCGGCTGCTTTTCTATCTGCTATTCCTATATCCTTTATATTTCTCTTTATGTCTTCTCCCTCCTTCTCCAACCCCCTATTATTTGAGCCATAAATAGGGGTAGTAGTGGATTGTGACCCATCGAAGAAGATAAATACCCATGAATCCATACAGACATAAATACATATTTGAATAAATAAGTAGGGGAGAAGAGGCAACTCTTCCTTACAGTAGAAATCCAACTGATGTGGAAAAATGATGGAAATGGGGGGGGGGATCACCATCTGGCAAAGACCACAGTAGTAATTGTTGTAGGCCAGAATGCTCATTGGAGGCTAAAACTAGCAGGTGCAAGTATGATGAAAAACAGCACATTTGTATCATCTCAAAGTATCTCCCTACAAGATAGTAATCACACAGGATAAAACAGAAAATTCACAATGGAGAAACAGGTAATCCAATTTTTAACAAGTAGGATATTTTCTTTGCATTTTTTTTTTTTGCCAGAAATTTCAAAGCTAGAGTTGGACATGACCTTGAAGGTGAGGGACACTTCAAGCAAGCGTTGTATGAGTGGTGACAGGCTAAGATTGCAGTTCATAGTCATTGGCTGTGGGCCATAATAATCTCATCTGTGCTGGAACATTAACAAAGGGCTCTTGCCTCTGGAGGAGGAGAGGCCAGGGAGATGGAGAAATAATTATAAAAGGCAGGGACCTGAGGAAGAGAAAATCTTAAGAATAACCTGTGTTAGGGAAGGTGTGGAGGAAAGGAGGCCGTCGTGCACTGTGGGTGGGGATAGAAATTGTGGTGGCTACCATGGAAGACAGTGAGAAGTTTCCTCAAAAAATTAAAAATCGGACTTCCCTACGATCGAGCAACGCCACTTCTGGGCATCTATGTGAAGGAAATGAAAACACTAACACCCCTATGTTCGCTGTGGCCTTGTGCACAATGGCCACGTACGGAAACTACCTCAGTGTCTGTCGGTGGGTGAGAGCAGGAAGGTGTGGTCCACGGGCAACACGGAAAGTCATGCAGCCATCCAAAGAAGGAAATCGTGCCATTTGCCACGACATGGATGCACCTGGAGGGCATTATGCTAAGGCAACTAAGTCAGCCAGCAAAAGACAAACACCATATGGTCTCACTTACATGTGGAATTTAAATAAAGACAAAAACAAAAACAAAACCTGGGTTTAAGTTACATAAGACATACTGGTGGTTGCCAGAGGTAGGGGTGGGAGGTGGGCGAAGTGGGTGAAGGGGGTCAAAAGGTACAAACTTCCAGTTATCAAATAGGTGAGTCCTGGGGCGTCGTGTACAGCATGGTGACTATAGTTAGTAATACTGTGTTGTATATTTGGAAGTTGCCAAGAGAGGAGATCTCATCTTTAAAATGCTCATCACAAGGGAGAAAAGGTACGGTGTGGTGCTGTTATCTAGGCTCACTGCGCTGGTCATGTCACAACATGTACAAATGTCGAATCGTTATATTGTACCCTCTGCCTCTAATAAAATATGTTAATTATCTCAATTTCAAACAAGAAAAAGAATCCGTTCATTTCCTAACTTCCAGGAAGATAAACATTGACAGGCTCTGTGAGAGACAGAAGAGGACTTCAGAGCTTGGGTGGAACTGGAGGTGACAGACTCCTCCTTCTGTCTCCAGCACTCCTGTCTGCCAGGGCTCTCTGCAATCTGGATGAAGCCGGAGGAGTGAGCGGAATATGCTTTTTGGCTTTTCCTTTGCAAAGTTTCCCCAAAAGTACTCAGTCAAGCTGAACTTGAGGGTAAATCATGATCCTTATGTGCCTTTGGCTTTCTTGGTGGGAGCTGCTTCCCCCCTCAACCAACCCCACCCCCACCCCCACCCCCATGAATGACTTACAATAATGGAATAATCATATGCCCAGGTGAAAAAAGTCAGTGAAAGCTTGAGTGTGTTTGGTGTGCTAGGCCCCATGCTGGCGGAAGGATCATGGCTAGGGGCTATTTTGACTTTGCAACCATATAAATGTTTTATATAACCATAAAACAAAATGGAATACAAATGGAAATGAGGAGCAACACATGAATTTAGCCAAATACCTAGTTGCAGACATAATAGCACAGAGAACGGCCTGGAGCAATTGAACAACACAGTAGTAAAACCAGAATGAAAACATCTGCCAAAAAAAATCTTAAATTTTTTTCAGTTATCCATGTTATTGTTCTTTGAGACCACACACACACACACACACACACACACACACACACACACACAAAGTGGATATATGTTAATGTTGTTAGGAACCAAGATTTTCTGCATAAAAGAGACACAATTATAAAATCAAAGAGGTCGAACCTGGTGGTCCTGAATTTGAACTGAAAATAGCAGTACAAACTCATGTCTACCTTCCCCTTAAAAGATATACACCCTAACTCTCCCCACTGGAAAGACCTAGAAGCGAAGAGCTGCCCAGTAGTAATTATTCCAAAAACTGATAAAAGAATCAAGGACTTATCCGGCCTCTCCTGTGCAGACTGAATTTCACTGTAAACTAATAGTTGGTGAGGGAAAGTTTGTTATGGGACAGTTTCTGCTAATAAATACAGAAGGAATCCTCGAGTTTTCATATCCCAGGCATTAAATAATGGATGTAGCCACCGGGAACTTTAGGACGCAGGACTAAGTTGAGAGTACCTGATGAAGCAGCAGCCCCATAGCTCCTGCTGGAGATCAGCCCAGGCGCCTCACCCACCTGCAGAATATTCTGGCCTCCGAATCCAACCAGAATTCCAGCAAGTCTCTAGACGCCCTGCCAGCCGGCAGGATGCGATCTGTAAAATCAAAAAAAATGTGGAAAGCATTACAGGAGAGAAGACCTAGTGTCTTTAAAAACCAGATGGCAAGAGGTGCCTGGGTGGCTCAGTCGGTTAAGCGTCTGCCTTCGGCTCATGTCATGATCCTACAGTCCCAGGATCGAGCCCCAGGACGGAGTCCCATATCGGGCTCCCCGCTTTGGGGGGAGTCTGCTTCTCCCTCTGCTTCTCTCCCGACTCATGCTCTTGCGTGCACTCTCTCTCTGTGCCTCTCAAATAAATAAATACAATCTTAAGGAAAAAAAACAAGTGTCAAGATTTAAAAACACAATGAGGAAGGACAAGGGAAATGTCATATATTAAGAGATTTAAGAGACTTATTAGCCAAATGAAACCCCTGGCTGGATCTCAAACAAACCAACTGAAAAAAAAAAGACATTTATCATATAATTTGGGCACTTTAAACACTGACTGGACGTTTGGTGTTATTGAAGAATTGTTTAGATGCACAAACACTATTAAAGTCACTCTAAAAAGAGTTCTTATCTGTAACTGAGACATGCTGAGGTTTTTATGGTTGATCATCTGATGTCTGGAAGTAGCTTTAAAATAATTCAGCAATGGTGGTGGCCTCGATGGGGTACTTTGTAGGGTGCACACAGGAAGCAAGGTGGGCCGTCAAGCTGATAACTGTCACGGATGGGAGTTCCATCTGCTCTCTACTGCCCATCGCTGACAACTTCTCCTCATGGAAAGAGCGGCAGAGATGCCACATTGGTGATTCACACTGGTGATTGCCTATTAAGCAATTATCTTTAGTTGATTTAAGAAAACCTATATTTCTACTTTTCAGTATTTGCTACAGGGCATTGAAGCTACCAAAGGACTTGCCATGTCAGGCAAGTGCAAACGTTTATAAACACTGTGTTCACAGTACATCCTGAACTCCAAGAAACCAGGCACTGGCGTTACAAGTGTCAGGGCCATGACGGCTGTCTTAGAGCTTGTGGTCTGGGGGGCGGGGAGGGGTGGCAGGCATTAAACAGATAAATTACACATATAAGTATATATATAATTAACACATTTCCATTGTAATGAGTGCTGTGAAGGGCTGAGGGGCTGAGGGTGGTCAAGGAACACTGAGGAAAATCCTTGTAGACACAGTCGGCTAGCTGGGGGCTGACTGCTTAAGGTGAGGCAGACACACAGCCAGGTAAAGATGCTTTTGAGGGGTGCCTGGGTGGCACAGCGGTTGGGCCTCTGCCTTCGGCTCAGGGCGTGATCCCAGCGTTATGGGATCGAGCCCCACATCAGGCTCCTCTGCTATGAGCCTGCTTCTTCCTCTCCCACTCCCCCTGCTTGTGTTCCCTCTCTTGCTGGCTGTCTCTATCTCTGTCGAATAAATAAATAAAATCTTTAAAAAAAAAAAAGATGCTTTTGAGAAATGGAAACAAGACAGGCAGTAGACCATCCTGGGCCATTCAGACCTTATCAAGGATTTAGACATTTGTCCTAAGAACAAGGAGATGCCAAAGAAGGATTTTAACACTAGTTCTGCATTTTGTAAATACGGAAGATAAGATGCACCCACTGCCAACAGGACCCCAAGGGAAATTCATTGAAAGAGGTGCCACAGTGTTTTCTCGGAAACCTGGGTTTCCTGAATCCACGGTGAGGTGTGTGAATACTAGTGGGTATGGTTGCATGTTTCTGGGAGCCAATACAGTCATGTGGACGAACGGTCTCCCCATCCGCACTCCAGGCGTGGCCTGCCTTTGACCTGTACTGTGTGGTCCGACAAGAGTGGAGCGAGGCTTTTCTCTCGGGGGGGGGGGGGGTGGTTGCATCAGCCTGGGCTGGCTTTCATCAGACCACAGATTGCATCACCTCGCGCAGCCTTCCAAGTCTGGCCTCGTTCTCCCACCACGCAGAGCTCTGCTGATCAGCCTGGCCTTCGGTTATCGTCCGTTATTTTCAGTGGTTGATCCTCCAACCAGAAGCAGCCTTTGGAGACCTAACACCAGGGCGGTGGAGAGGTGGTATTGCCCCTGGGCTCTGGAACCAGTCCGCCTGGTTTCAAATCCCGGCTCAAGCCCTTACTAGCTGTGTGACCGCGGGCAGACGTTCTAATTGGCTTTCCTCAGCGCCTGGCTTTCCTCCTCTTTAAAAGGAGAATAGTGACAATATTCATGTCATAGGACTGATATGAAGCTTAAATGGATCAGTATTTGTCAAGCCCTTAGAACAGTGCCTGACTCATAACAAGTACTATACTGGAATTTTGTAAATACGCTATATCTTTAAAAGGCTTGGTGCCTTGCTGTTCTCATTAGAAAAGCAACTTCTAGAAACTTCTATCTTCCAGGTAGGCTTTGAAAATGAATCAGGCAGGGGCACTTGGGTGGTCAGTAGATCTGAGATGATTAAGCGTCTGCCTTCAGCTCAGGTCATGATCCCAGCTCGTGCGCTCTCTCTCTCTCAAATAAAAAATAAATCTAAAATAAATAAATAAATAAATATTTAAAAAAGAAAATGAATCAGGCGGGTCCTCAGCAGATGTAAGGGATGACTATTATCTTTACAATTAATAGTTAACTACTGTTTGGGGACCACCATCAAGTGCTGTTAAATAAAGGGGCGGAATCTGTGTCCCTTTAGTACTTGGCCAAAGGTCGTTAAGCAACCAGACCACACAAAGGCAGACTGGCCCGAGGCAGATTTGGCGAGCTCGGTGAGCTCTGCACTCCACTGACAGCTGACGGCTTCTTTCCATGTCAAGTTTTCCCCCTCGCAAATCCACAGGGCCTTGTCAACTGCCTGCACAACTCACTTAACCCGTGATAAATCTTGCCAATCTTTTTTATCTTTTAAGATTTTTTATTTTTAAGTAATCTCTACACCCAACATGGGGCTCAAACTCATGACCCTGAGATCAAGAGTCACATGCTCTTCCAGTTGAGCTGGCCAGGTGCCCCAATCTTGCCAGTCTTAAAGAAACTAAAACGGGGATTTGCCAAACACAAGGTAGGGGTAGTTATGGACTTGACCGAACAATTACAATAGGATTCTTTTATTAGCATTTTCTCATCGTTTTATGACTAGCATTTTTCTTATTGCAAAAAAGCATGTTCAATGAAGAAATTCTGGAAACTAAAGATAAATCAAAATTAAAAAATGAAAATATTCTACAATCATACAGCCCACAAAAAATCCCTATTAATAAGTCTGTATATCATCTCACAGTGATATACTTTTGCTACACATTTACATATTTAAAAAACGTATAGAAGTGAGATCAGAAGATACCTCTTATTTTGTAACCCTATCCCCACAGGTGATTAAATATTTTTAACAACCTGATTTTTAAAAATTTTGTTTATTTATTCTAGAGACAGACTGTGCACACAAGCAGGGGGAGGGGCAGAGGGAGAGAATCTCAAGCAGGATCCTACTCCCTGCTGAGCGCAGAGTCTGATGCGGGACTCGATCTCACCACCCTGAGATCAGGACCTGAGCAGAAATCCAGAGCTGGCCGCTAAACCGACTGAGCTATCCAGGCGCCCCTTTAACAGTTAGATTTTTAACTCTTAAAAGTACATTGTAGCAGGCGCCTTCTGGGCTCGGTGGATTAAGCGTCTGCTTTCGCTCAGGTCACATGATCCCAAGGTCCTAAGATCGAGTCCCACATCCGCTGAGCAAGCAGCGGGGAATCTCTTCTCCCTCTACCCCTCCCCCTGCTCCTGCTCTCTCTCTCTCTCCGGCGTGCACTCTCTCTCTCCCTCTCAGATAAATAAAATCTTTTTTTAAAAAAAGTAGATTGTAGCTAGAATGCAACCAATCCCCTACTGTTGCATAATCAGGTTTTCCATTTCACAAGCATTGACCATGCTTGATGAGCATATTTGTAGTTATTACCGCATGCAGATTATTATTATTTTTTGGATAAATTTCTGGAAGTGAAATTCAGGATCCAACAGTATGAAAACATTTCAGGGATCTGATTCATATCGCTACCATGCCTTCAGGAAGCGTTAATGCTCTTCAGAACTCTGAGGCCCAAAGAGAACATTATACATATTTAAAAACATGGTTAGATATTTAAAAATTTTGTTGACTCTAAGTGGTGGTAAAGGGGCTAAAAAGTGGGACTTGGACAAAAAATGAATGGTGTCCCAGGTTCATTTGCTTTCCCGACACCGGGACGAGAACCCAGCGCATGCGGACCGTAGCCCGCATGCGCCCTGGTTGGCTGACTCCGCGGCGCTGCACGACCGCTCGCGCATCCTGAGCCCGGTGGTGCATTTCTTACTCTCTCCCCTCTCACTTATGCTCCTCCCATCCCAGTGATTCTCAGTGGCAGCGGAGCTGTCCCCTATGGGTCACAATGGGCACTTCTGCGGGTGGAGGGTTGTCACAATGATGGGGAGTACTCTTGAACTTAGATGCCCGACATCCTGTGCAATGAAAACGTTTCCTATCTTTCACATGACTTTCACATGTTCCTCTAGATTCATGTTGGTGAAAAACCTGCATCTAAAACCCGTATATAATATCTCGACCAAGACTCTAACTCACTTTTACAGAGAAATAAAAACTAGTTTTTGAACGAATGTTCCAGGAAGACAAATGTATTTACCAAATAAACTGAGGAAAGACTATGTCAATAATTTGTTTTGTTCTGGGGCTTTTCCAAGACTTGTTTACCATTGCAGAAAAATCCAATCACCACTAGTAATGCTGCTAGTGGTATTTGAGTCATTGACTTAACACCCCACTTCAGTCTACACCCACAATTGTCACAGACACAGGGATTCCACATTCGGGGGCAAACATCTAACCACTCCATTGTAGCTCTGCGTACTCAAGTCCAAGCATAGGTACTAGTTCATAACACATCACATTGCTTTCATTTCTTCTTTATATTATACTCTTTAAAATATATAAAAATTAGATGTGTAGGTAGGTAATATTATCTACGGGTTGCATGTCAGAATGGTAAAGAGGGTGTTTAAAAACATTTGCTATGAAAAGGGGGCATTGTACTGTGGTAGCATTGAGAGCAACTTCCTGGCGCCCTCTGGTGGCACACTCGAGCATTGCTTCACTCAGCTGGTGGTTGTTGGCCTTAAAAGCTTGTTGCCTCCAAAGCGTGATAACAAAATGACCCTTTTGACAAAACTCAAAGCACAAAATTCCTTGAGTTTTCCTTGGCCATCTCTCTCATTTGTCGTCATTTGCATTCCTGCCGCCCCCCCCCCCACCCCTGCAACCGGACCACACAGCTACCATTCCCTAAGGGAATCCTGGTTGTTTCTGGGAAAGAAGATGCCGCTGAACGGGGCTGGGTGTGCTGGGGGCGGAGCCGGGGAAATGGAAAAGTCAGGAGCCAAGGGAAGTAACGCCAGCACTATGTATCTGTTCATAACTAGGAAATGTAAGCAAACATGCGGGTCGTCCCATCCCATTGTTTTCTTCTGTCTTACCTGCTGGTGCCGCCCAGCTTTTTCCCTCCACGCACAGCAAGGTCCTGGCGTGTCCTTTGAACGCATGCTTTTCCCAAACCAGGGATTCTCCAATTTAGCACGCATCAGCCTCACTCGTAAGGCTCGTCAGCCCAGTCCCCAGGCTTTGGGCCGCCGAAGGCCGGGAGGGGTGGATCTCGCGTTGCCCGCGAGCTCGCAGGTGGGGCAGATGCGGCGTGTTTGTGGAGGAGCTCAGCTGGCCTTGACTCCTTGTCTGCCGTGAGCAGTATTTACCATTCTCATTTTCTGAGACCAGAAGACTTTGCTCAGTTTCCAAAGTGCCCGGATTTTAAGCAATTTTGCAGCTTTCTAAGGCAACAGAGCACAGGACTACCAGACCGCCTCACAAAAAGGGTCTCTGAATCCTCTCCTGGCCAGGGAGAGGGGCGCAATTAGCGATGATTACTCCGCACGGGGAAAAAGGCCCTTCCCCCGAATGAGCCTGCATGCCTCTAATAAAACGCCCAGCTGAGAAAAACGATTTCCTCCTCCTGGCAGCTCTGGGACCTGTGTTTTAAAAGAATACTGCCTTCCAGCACCTACATAAATAAGTAGGTGTCCTTTCAGAGAGAAGAACTAGAATCTCAAATGGCCCGTGGCCAGAGTACTTTTGTATTTGTCGTTTCTCTTGGACTTGTTCCTTGGCAATCGCTTTGAAAATAAAAATCTTGCTGGGCTTTCTCAAAAGTGAATAGGTAAGAAAGAAAAGGACAAAAGGGAATGGAGAAGAGGAAGAAAGATTTAAAGCCGGGTGGAGAACCTAGGTCGGGAGGACTGGCTGGAAATGGGCGGGGGGGGAGGTGGAGGGGAGCAGTGATATCTGTGGAAAGAAAAATCTCGAAAGAGGGAGAAAGGAGAGGAATTGGAGAAAGCACAGAAGGGAGGATGGTACCTGCCACATGCCTCGCGAGTCCCACTCACCCAGGGCGGCGCCCACCGTGTTCCCCAGGCGCGTGGCAGGCGGCGCTCTGCGTGGCCCGCAGCACCGGGCACAAGCCCTGGTCCGTCACCGCTCAGACTGGGCTGCAAAGGCCCCGTGGCTTCCTGTGCCGTGGCTCACCCGCTGTGGGCGGAGGCGGCGGCGGGTCTGAGCAGCTGCAGCCCCGGGACTGAGCCCGAACTGGCTCCTTCAGGCTCACGCAGACGTTCAGGCGGCCGGCGGCCTGGCCCGCATCTGGGCTGCCGCCTGGACAGACACCCTGAGCCCAAACACCGAGCTCAGCTGCTTCTAGATCCCTGACCCACAGAAATAACGAACGCGATAATACACGTTTGTGGCACTGAGCGCTAATTTTGGCGCTGAGACAAGACAGACGTCTGCTAAAGCGTGGGAGGACTGGAAACATGGCATCCCCAGTGAACAAGGAGGGTTCCGGACGGATTTCCTTGCCCTCCCTCTCGGCTGCCCGGAGCCCTTTTTAGATCTCCTTGGAGCATCGTTTTAGGGTGAGGTCCAGGACTCCGCGGGTCTAAGTGGCCCATTTTCAGGATCACCGCGGGACAGAGAAGCGCTCACCACACTTTCTCAGGCCGCAGCTTGCGGCCAGAGCGGTGCCATTTGAGCAGCACAGTGGCGTGACCGTGACCGGGCCAGGCTGCCCTCACCCCCGTGAGGGGCTCCACAGGGGGTCTGGCCTCCAATGAATGTAGGGGAGCAGTGTCTTGGCATCCCTGTAGCTCATCTGGGGCACCCCGATTGCGAGGTTCTGTGCGAGATGATCTTTGCGGTTTCGCCGTCTTTCTCACCCAGGATCGCGGCTGAACCTCAGAACACATGAAATGACCTGACCGTCTTTCCAATTCTCCCCAAGAGAGCGCACAACCCCCTCTATTCTAGGTGCCTAAGAAAGGGTGATTCGTTACATACAATGAATGCTGGGGGTGGGGGGTGATCCACCCTCGGGCTAAGAAAGCCTGGAGACTGACGGGACTTGCCAGGGAGTCCTGGTGTCTTTCTGAAAGAATGCAGTCATGACAATTTAGAGCTGCGCTAGCTTTAGCAATGACTAGTTCAGGCCTCTTGTTCACAAATGAGCGAGCTGAGGCCCAGAGAGGTAAAGTAATTTGTCTGAGATCACACAGCTAGTTAAAGGCAGAGCTGAGAGCAGGACTCAGAATTCCCGACTTTTAGCCCTAAATTCCTGTTATGTAAGACTTTAATAAAGAATGAGGGAATAAATGCATGAACAGAATTTATATTTCTCGGATTTGTACTGTTTGCAACTTATTTTACATAATGCAGCATAAACGGAGTGCTATAAATGCGTCTGTGAATTCGCTTTAATCTTCTCTACTTTAGGGGCAGTCGGTTAACCTGTGAGGTGCCCTAATCAGGGAGCCACACTTAAGGCGCGGGTTACTAACATTGGGAGGACCCTAACCAGAAGTCCATATTTTAGAGGACCTGCAAATACCCTATCTATATTTTCACCACAGAGCTTATTAATTCACCTAAGAAGTGTTAGAAATGATTTTCAGTTGGTGAACTGAGTGGTGTTCAAGACATGTTATTGGCTAAAAAGATGATGAGGGACCCCAGCCCTTGCATGAAGAGTATAAGAATCTGACAAGCCAGAGGTCTAACACTTTTGAAGCAGTGGTCTTGTGGTTGCCACTTAGGACTCGCCCGTGAATCAACTTTTTGGGCAGAAGCTTATGACAGCACCGAAAAGGACCAAGCAGGCCCTCACCTGCATATGGGAACAGGCGGTATGGCAGGTTCTGTGCCTGCATAGGAATAAATGACTTTTGACAGATTTCTGTCTGTGGCTTCTTTTATTGTGACATGCTAGTGACGTTATAGGGAAGGAAGGAGATAAGGCTTCTGCCTACCTCAGTTTAGGAAGCTGTCACGGTTATCCAAACACCCCGGTAAAGCTGAAGGCCCCAGTTCATTCATTCATCCAACAGATATTTAAGGAGCACACATTCTAGGATGTTGGGATACAAAATCCCACATTGTATAGTCGCTTGGATAAGTTTGCAAAACCATATCAAAACAAACTGGTAATTTGCAGCAACATGGACGGCACTGGAGGAGATTATGCTAAGTGAAATAAGTCAAGCAGAGAAAGACAATTATCATATGGTTTCACTCATCTGTGGAACATAAGGAATAGCAGGGAGATTGGTAGGAGAAAGAAGGGAAGAATGAAGGGGGGGTAAACAGAAGGGGAAATGAACCATGACAGACTATGGACTCTGGGAAACAAACTGAGGGCTTCAGAGGGGAGGGGGGTAAGGGATTGGGCTAGGCCTGTGATGGGTTTTAAGGAGGGCACATATTGTATGGAGCACTGGGGTGTTATATGCAAATAATGACTCATGGAACATTATATCAAAAACTAATGATGTAGGGGCGCCTGGGTGGCACAGCGGTTAAGCGTCTGCCTTCGGCTCAGGGCGGGATCCCGGCGTTATGGGATCGAGCCCCACGTCAGGCTCCTCCGCTATGAGCCTGCTTCTTCCTCTCCCACTCCCCCTGCTTGTGTTCCCTCTCTCGCTGGCTGTCTCTATCTCTGTCGAATAAATAAATAAAATCTTTAAAAAAAAAAAACTAATGATGTAATATATGGTAACTAACATAATACAAAATTTAAAAAAAAAAAAAGAAAGAAACTGGTAGCGGGGCACCGGGGTGGCTCAGCTGGTTAAGTGTCTGCCTTCAGCTCAGGTCATGAACTCAGGGTCCTGGGATCAAGCCCCAGGTTGGGCTTCCCACTCAGCTCAGAGTTTGCTTCTCCCTCTCCCTCTGCACCCCCCTCCAACTCATGCGTGTGCACTCTCTCTCAAAAAAAAAAAAAAAAAAGCAACTGGTAAATTTAATCAAAAGAAATCCTGAGTTCTTTGGAAAGACTCAGGAGAGCAAAACTTCCTAACCTCTCCAGCATTTCAAAAATGAAACAGTTGTAGAAATTATATGAGAAAAAACCATTTATGTGTGAAACTAAAATTTAAGGAGTATTTCAGTACTCAAAGTGCAGTCCCAGACAAGTAGCATCAACATAAATCAACACCTCATTAGAAATGCGAATTCCCAGACCCCATCCCAAACCTCCCCAATAAGAAACTCTAGGAGTAGAGACTTGCAGTCCTTCTTTTAAAAAGTTCTCCAGGTGACACAGGCGCCAAGTTTGAGGATCACTGGTATACTTTTTAACAAAGGGCAATTCCACCACGTGGCACTCTTTCACAAGTAAGAAAAAAACATTTTTTCCCCCTATAATTGCTGGATAATTCTTGCCAGGTGGCACTCTCACGTGAGAAATTAAAAACACACCTGTTCTGTAATTGCAGGAAAATCCCACCAGGTGGCACCCTAACCCTAGTAGCAGAAAAAACAGCTTTTTTTTTTTTGCAATTACATACTTCCACCAGGTGGCGTTCTAACGTGAGTAATAGGAAAAGTACATGTGTTCTGCAATTACATGATAATTCCACCAGGTAGCAGTCTAACCTGAATATAGCTTTCTCCTCACTAACCACAAGTGAGTTATGCCACTTCCTTTTTTGGAAAGACCTGCTTTAGTACCTGTCTCTCTAACTGAACTAATTCCGAAGAGGATTGTCACTTTTGTAATGGTGTCACTGTACTAATGTAGGTTTTTCCTAAGAGCAAAGTGGTGTGACAAACCTTTGGAAGGCAGGGAACACTGTTTGCTTCATACCATTTCAACTTAGAAAAGGTTTCATTAGACTGGTCTACTTTTGGATAGCAAGGGAAACTTGTAATAGGAAAAACATGTTATGCAATGGCAAGATAATTCCACTGGGTGGCATTGTAACCTGAGTAATAGGAGAACCTATGTGATCCGCAGTTGCAGGTAAGAGCCACTGGGTGGCATTGTAATCTGAGTAATAGGAAAACCTACGTGTTCTGCAGTTACAGATAAGCGCCACTGGGTGGCATTGTTTTCTGATTAATAGAAAAATATCTGATTTGGAATACTTGAAAATTCCATAGGGTAGCACTCTAACATGGGAAATACGAGAAACTTCTCTAATCTGCAATTGCAGGGTAAATCCACTGGGTGGCACTGTAAGGAACTAGCTAACTAGCCAAATAGTTAATTAGCTATCTGAATGGACGGATGGCTAAACAGATAAATAAATAAACGAATAAATAAAAGGATGAATGAACAAACGAACGAATGAAAGAATAAATAAACAAACAAGTAAATAAATAAATACATTAAATAAATAATAAATAATAAATAAATAAATAAATAAATAAATAAATAAATAAATAAATAAATAAATAAATAAATAAACCGCTGCAATTGCATTATAAATCCACTGGGCGGCAGTGTAACAGTATATAAATAAATAAATAATTGGTGCTGCAATAACATAAAATTCCACACGATGGCACTCTAACACAAGAAATGGTGAAAATGGTAGTTACAGTTGCAAGAAAATTCCACTAGGTGTCACTCTAACATAACAAATGGAAAAATATAATGTGCCATTATTTTAAATTTCCATTAAGGGGCACTCTAACATAAGAAATAGAAAAAAAGTTTAGTTATTTTTTAGAAAAGTGGCATCTAAGTAAACTTTTTACAAAGCAAGTGGTGATAAACTTATAGGATTTATTATGATTTAAAGTGTGAATTAAAATTTGGTACCTATACTTTTGGGGCTTTGGGCACTTTTTTTTTTTTTTAACCCAGGCCTTTTGACTTAACTCTAGCACCTTTGCCATGATACCATGTGGCCTCTTTTCATTTGATTTCTTTTTTTTTTTTAAGATTTTATTTATTTATTTGACAGAGAGAGAGACAGCCAGTGAGAGAGGGAACACAAGCAGGGGGAGTGGGAGAGGAAGAGGCTCCCAGCGGAAGAGCCTGATGTGGGGCTCGATCCCAGGACTCTGGGATCACCCCCTGAGCTGAAGGCAGATGCTTAACGACTGAGCCACCCAGGCGCCCCTGGGCACATCTTAATTACAGTGCTTGGTCTTTGCATTTTAATGACTTGCTTGTACACTCTTCCCACCATGAGTGGGTCCTCTGCAGCAGGGATCAAATATCTAATTTTTTTTTTTTTTTTACCTCTGCAGCCTCTACTCCAGTTACTGATGCATGATAGAAATTCAATAACTATTTATTAAATAAGTGAAAGAAAGAAAGAATAAAGTGGGAGAGGCCAGTTGAAGGTCAAATACATGGAAGAGAACATAAGGAGAATAACAAACTGGAGTCTTTGGTCGCCATTCTCAGGGTTTCTGTACCCTGTAGTGGGACAGGTCAGGTGAAATGTAGAGGAAAATGTGATTAGGAACCAAATAACACCAATGTTTGTCTAAATGCCTTCCAAATTTGAGGGGGAAAGATGAGAGAGTTAAAAGATTCTTTGCTAGTTTAAAACACTAGCGAAGTTTATCAAAAGGCCTGAAGTTGAGTGAAAACTTGGGGTTTGATTGTGGTTCCACAGCCATCAAAGCTGTTTCGGTCCTGTGATTGTTGTGGAGCTTGGTTTTCGAACTAAATGTTGGCATTACTCCTGCGGAGTAGCCTGGGAGAGCTGCCTGTTAGGGTCTGCTCAGGACTCCCTCCCCTGGGGGGCTTCCTGCTCTGTCCGAGGCTAAGCTGGACCAGCAGCAATGAGAAGAGGAGGTCAGGGTCTCTCAATCTGCAGACCAGACCCAGGAGGCCAGAGCTCCCATTGTCGTTGTTATGGGGGAAACGGGGAAGCCACGCTCACTGTCCTGGCCTGCTGTGCACTCTTTTGGGTCCTAGTGGATTGCCTCCTCCTCGTCTCCGAGCTCTCCTCCCGCCCCACAACCTGCCCACCCAGGGGTCACCCCCCTGCGCTCATCCACTGCACACCCTCGGTGCTTCCTGTTCCTCAGCCTAAAGCTGTTTCTCAACTAGAATTCGCAGCGTTCTGCCCCATCTGACTTCGGAATGCCCTGGAGTTCGTGGTCACTCGCACTGCTCCTTAGGGCCCAGGGTCCATCACTGCCGTCTGGTGTGTCTTTGGGAAGGGAATTTGTATTTTATCCTGAACCAAAAACCTAAATTAAAAAGAGTCTCAAATGGTGGAGTTTGAGGCATCAGCTACCAAGTGCAGATTTTTTTAAAGAAAGAATGTGAGGCTCTCCCCCCAAGCCGGCCCAGCTTTGGCCTGTGCTCTGTGCTGCTTACACAGCTGGGAGCTCCTGGCGCCACTCAGCTTTGACTCCCAAGGAAGTGACAAAATGCCCTACTTCCTGGCTGCTAGCCTATTTAAAAATAAGAATGGGTTTACTGAGGCCCTGGCATTCCTGCTGCTTCATCCCCTGGAGCTTCGGCTTCACCTTCAGGCAGCCCAAGTGCTCTACACGCTCCCCTCTCCCGGCCTGCAGCTGACAAGGCCCACGCGGGCTTCCAATCCTTTTCCAGAATCTTCTTCCAAAACTGACTGCTTCGCCTTCACCACTCCAGCCGAGCTGGGCCACCATGGTGCAGCTCCCACCTGGACTTCTGTGCAGATCAAGGGGCTGATCCCCCTGTGCCACTGTCGCCCTGCACTGGGTCAAGGTGATGATGCAAAAGCACATTCTAGATCTTGTCCTCCCCTGCTTGCTACCTTCTAGTGCCTTCCCACTGCAATCAGAGCGGCACCCCAACTTCCTGCTAAACACGATCGAAGAGTCCCTGCCTGGACCCCAACTTCCTCCTCCTTTACTTGCCTTTGGTCTGCTTCGGCCACCGCTCTTTCTGTTCCTCCAGCATCCGACTGCTCGGGGCTCGGGGCTCGGGGCTGTGTAGAGACGCCCTCTCCTCTGCACCGGGTGCTCAGGCTGCCCGAGCCAAGGACAGTGCCAACGCTGAGCCACTCTCCCGTGCACGATCTTAGTATTTTCTCCATCCAGTTGTCTTGTTTGCATAAATGGGCCCAAGTTTATCGTCTGCCCCCCTCACTAGAATGGGGATCCCTCCAGGGATCCACCACGTGAACCTTGTGTCCACCTCTGTATCCACAGAGCGTGGAAGAGTGCTAGGCACACAATAGCGGCTCAATAAACACATCTCGATGGCCGAGTCCGCTCAGGCTAATGTCGTAAGTATCCCAAACCCCTTGGGCGATTTTCTTGCATCTGTTGCATTTATGTACGTATGTGGAAGCAGCGGTTCCATCACCGAAAATGATGAGACTTAGGAAGTCTTCGATAGTAAACACTGCAGGTGTTCTGTTTATCTCATGTTCTCTGTCCAGTGTGAGGACAGATGGGAAACAAATGACCCATTAGGCTGGCATGACTTCAACTTTTGAGAGCGTGAACCTCCTAGAAACCAACCAGATGATGTCTTGGAACCTCTTATTTGCTCTTCTTTGTTTTTTTTTTTTTTGTTTATTTTTATTTTTATTTTTTTAAGATTTTTATTTATTTATTTGACAGAGATAGAGACAGCCAGCGAGAGAGGGAACACAGCAGGGGGAGTGGGAGAGGAAGAAGCAGGCTCATAGCAGAGGAGCCTGATGTGGGGCTCGATCCCAGAACGCCGGGACCACGCCCTGAGCCGAAGGCAGATGCTTAACTGCTGTGCCACCCAGGCGCCCCATTATTTGCTCTTCTTTGATACACTTGAGGAATTGGCCTTTTCTGGAACAAATATTACTGTGGGTTATATGCTGAACATGACGGTGATTGCTTCAAAGTGCAAAAACAAAACAAAACACCATGCACCTCTGAAAGATTTTGAATAATATTACTTTATTTCACGGTCATTAACTGCTATCAGTGGTTTACGATTTTAGGCTCTAAGACCAGTGGTTCTCCATTGGGAGCGCTGAGATGCAGAAGCACTCTCTTCGACTATGTCAACTAATAATGCATTGCTTTAAAGGTAAGAAAACACGTTATTTAGAGAAATGTTGGAAGATACAGATACACCCAGAGACGTGAAACTGCTGGCGAGTGTTACTCCTCTGGTGTGTTAGCTTTCTAGTATTTTTTTCTATGCACATTTATATTATTATTAGTGAAAATGATCCGTACCAAAGATAATGTGTTGTAACCCTTTTTAATTTAATTATAAACCACGCCCATATCCTTAAGTATTATTCTACAACACGGGTTTTAATGACTGTATAGAGTTTTGTTGCGTGGATGTATCATTATTTATTTAACTATTTTCCCCACTGTCGGACTTTTACATTTACATTTTCTAATTTTATCTACTATTCTCAATGCCTTGATGCAAAATGAACGTTCTGATATCTAAGTTCTGTGCACAACTATGATTATTTTTGTAAGATGTATTCTAAGGAGCTGAACTGGTGGATCAAAAGTTATATTTCAAGGCTTTGCTGTCTTCTTTTAAAAAGTAGTAAGTAGATGGTGAGCTTTTTGTAGGTGGAGACATATTTGATGGTCCCTGGTATCGCTCATTATAACTAGCTGTCCTACGTGGGACTCCCTCAGAAGCAGATCTAAGAATAAGATTCGAGTGCAAGTTATGTATCTGGGAGAAGCACGAGTCAAGGAGTGAGGACGTAAGACAGGGAAGGGAAAGAAGCCCCTGCAAGGCACCTCCGTGGGCACCTGGGGCTCCACACCCCTGGGAAGCTCTAAGAAAGCATGTGGAGCCCACCTCAGAGTTGTCCCACTTGAGGGGGGAGAAGCCGGGGTATTAACGCTCTCACTCCCAGTCATCACGGCCAAGGGCTGCCCCGGACCAAGCCCTGCTGCCCTGGCCTTCCTTGCAGGCAGGTGAGGTGACAGCCCCTGGCTGGAGGGTGAGGGGTGCTTGCAGGGGGAGGCCAGCAGTGAGCATGGGGATGGTGAGGGCCGAGGGTATTCCTGTTGGGGCACAGACAGCGGCAGCAACGCTGGCCCCGTTGTAAACACAGAGCAGATGTCCACTCAGTTTTTTTCAAATAAGCTAATGACACTTTCATCTTTTTTCCTTATGGGATGAAAGAGTCCTACTTTTTTAGAGTAGGAGGTGAGCTCAGGCATGATCTCAGTCAAGCTTCCCACTTCACAAATGAGGAAACAGATCCAAGAACTGAAAAAGAGTATCAAAGCGAGGCTTCCTTACCTCACCTGAGATGAAGGACTCCCTGTGTTTCACGTGGTTCTGATCCTTCTGATAATTGACAAGTAATGAAGCGTTCAGTTCTGGCCTTTGGGACGCATTGCCTGTGCCTCAAGCAGTCCAAACGCCGTTCTATCTCAGAGATTTGAGCTGGCTGTTTCCTGCTGCAGAGAATGGTCTCCCCTAGATCTTTGCATGGATACTTCCTTCTTATGCATGTCTTGGCTCCAATGTCACTTTCTCGTCGAGGTCACACTGACCTATGGTTAACTAAACTGTAAGTATAGGGAGATGTCATCAAATGGTCAGAGCACACAAAAGGCAAAGATACTCAGACACTGTATGGACATCAAACATGGATAAAGGGTTATAAAATGTACAGAAAATGGACAGATGGTTTGTGTGGAAGGAAAGGAAGAAGTGAGAGTTCCAGTAGATGGGTGTTCAGCAAAAGCAAGACTGAGAGCAATCGGAATCATTCGGGTGCTGAATATCTTCTGTTTCCACTCTTTAAAGTTCACTCGCCACTTCCTCCAATGTTCTCCATCCTGCAACCCAGGAGGCTGACCTGTGTGAGTTGATCCACAGGCCCCCCTGCTCTCTAGCTTCCTGTTGGGTCTAACCAGTGGGCAACACCAGCAAGAGACAGGAGCTGAATGGGGTCAGTGTAAGTATCACCTGTGAAATTCCTTCCTGTGGAATTCTGTGGTGCTTGCCCAATCCTTTATGAATAAACCCGTTATTAAACTTGTCTTGACTTACCAGTTTATATGTTCCATTGGTGTCTTGCTGGAACCTTGACCGATACAATGATTTAGTGTATTTAGGTGGACTTCTCCACCCTTCTTCATCTTCATGACCTTTAAAAAACTCCACCCAGGGCGCCTTGGTGGCTCAGCTGGTTAAGCATCTGACTGTTGGTTTAGGCTCAGATCACGATCTCAGGGTGGCGAGACTGAGCCCTGCATCGGGCTCCACGCTCAGCAAGGAGTCTGCTTGAGATTCTTTCCCCCTCCCTCTCTTTCCCACTCTGCTCCTCCCCTCACCCCCCAACTCACACTCTAAAATAAATAAATAAATAAAATAAAATACTGAAAAAAACTCTACCCAGGTGAATTTCTTGAATGTGGCTCTTGACTCCAGAGGGGACTAGCCTTGAGCTTGCCTACCACAACACCCTCCTCAGGGCGCCTGGGTGGTTCAGTTGGTTAAGTGTCTGCCTTTGGCTCAGGTCATGATCCCAGGGTGCTGGGATGGAGCCCTACATTGGGCTCCCTGCTCCATGGGGAGTCTGCTTCTCCCTCTCCCTCTGCTCCTCCCCCCCACTTGTGTTCTCTCTCTCTCTCTCTCTCTCTCTCTCTCTCAAATAAATAAATAAATAAAATCTTAAATAACCCCCCCCCCCCACACACACACACAAACCCCACCTTCCTGCCCTCTGCTCTCTGGGCCACAAAGAATGGGAATCATTCAACCTTTCAAGTGACAGCAAGGCAGGTATGGGAGATGATTTGGTAATCTTCAGAGAAACTGAAGTAGTGAAACATTGGTAGTTTTTCATTTTAAAAAACCTAGCAATTTAGGTGAGAGCTTGTTAATCTCTAAGGCTGTCAGGTATGGGGAAAAGGTTCTCTGTGGACGATAGGGTTGTCTCCTCCCAGCCCTTCTCCTTTATTCCTGTCTACCCACAAGAATGGTAGTTTTTGATGGAACATGGTATTTCAACTTATACGAAGTGGGTTTTGAAAGATAGTCAATATTAGAAAAATAAAAGATTGATTTGGTTTATGAAAGCTCCATTCTAACAAATACGAAAGTCTTCCTTCCAAGACCTACCATCACAGGGCAGGATGGAGTGGGCAGGAGTTTTTGTACCCTGAGGGCCTGATGATGCTTCTCCAGATGGCTCTGACAACCCGATGTGCAGAGTTCATAATTGCTCCTCCGCAATGAGCGTACTTAGGGTTCTGTGTTCTTAATCTCCCTTGCAGCTCAAGAAATTATTTTATTCATTCAACGAACATTTAGTGATCACTTACAATATGCTAGATACTTGGGACAGAGAAGTGAGCATGACACAGGCACTGTCTTTCACAAGCAGCTCATAGTTCGGTGGAGAGACAAGCGTAAGTACATAATTACCCGGAGGTACAAGGGAGTGAATTTTGTCTGAGGTCCTTGGGAGAAGGCTTGCTGAGGAAGTGGTAATTGTGCTAGGTATTAAAGGAGCCCTAGATATTCACCAGGTAGGGGGGAGGGACAAGAGTGTTCCCGGAAGAAGGACTGGCATGTGCAAAGGCACACTGAGGGTTGACAAGGCATGGAGGGTTCAAAGAATAGCTCTCTGTAGCTTCAGGGTAGGAGTCACAGGTGGGGGAGTAGGGGCAGTGTAGGATAACCCCAAAATTAATGAAAAATGTGTTTTGAAACTTCCAGAAGAGAAATTTGTTTTGGGAGGGACATACTTTTTCTTGTCAATATCTAGTTTTATTACACTGAAGTGGATTTTTTTTATGCACACACCCGTTTAAAATATACAATAGGAATTAAAAAATTTAAGAAGCTGGGGAATCCAAGTCTGTAACCCATTTCAGGTGGAGTTTTACACATGTATGAGATGGGAGTTCAGTTTCTTTCTTTTGCATGTGGTTGTCCATCTTTCCCAACACCCTTTACTGAAGAGATTATCCTTTCCCATTGTGTGTTCTTGACTCCTTTGTCATAAATTGTGA
Organism: Ursus americanus; assembly: GCF_024610735.1. NCBI lineage: Eukaryota > Metazoa > Chordata > Mammalia > Carnivora > Ursidae > Ursus > Ursus americanus. The sequence goes on from NC_142164.1 coordinate 107,662,669, forward strand.
CCTCTTTTTTGAGATAAATATAGGAAAGTGCACAAATCTTTTTTTTTAAGATTTTATTTATTTATTTGAGAGACAGAGAGAGCATGAGTGAAGGTAGGGGCAGAGGGAGACGTAGAAGCAGACTTCCTGCTGAGCAGGGAGCCCAATGTGGGATTCAATCCCAGGACCCAGGGATCATGACCCGAGCTGAAGGCAGATACCCAACCAACTGAGCCACCCAGGTGTCCCTAAAGTGCACAAATCTTAAAAGTACAGCTCAACGAATCTGTATGTTTATATATACCGATGGAACTACCCCTGAAATCAAGATCTAAAAAGTCCAGCATCCCTGAAGTCTCCCTCATGCCCCTTTCCAGTCAATATCACCCTCCCAGAAGTAACCACTTTCTGATTTCTGTCATCACAGATTAGTTTTGCCTGTTCCTGTATGCCATCTAAATGGAATCATATAGAATGTGCTCTTTCTTACCTGGCTTCTTTCCTTTTGTTCAGTAGCTATGAGATTGGTCCATGTTGTTGACTGTCCTCTGCTTCTAACTTTGATTTGATCCGGATTGAAATTAATATCATATCAGGCTTATATTAACTTGGTTACTTATCTGTAAAATGAGATACATGACAAGTATGTCTTAGGGTTGGGGGATAATCAAATTTATATGTAGCTGTATCCATTTTAGTTTTGTGATTTGACCAATAACAGACAATAAACATAATTGGAAACATTACAGTAGCAGAATCAAAGCCTGCTGTGCTTCTGTCAACAGAAAGCAAATGTTATCTCGGGAAAGACTTTCCATTAGGTTACTGGGCATGAGTTTTGTTGACCAACCATGTTGCCCCTTTTACTGAGAGAAAAGGCTTTCATTTCCCCACTCAGAGTGCCATTGAGCCAAATGGAGATTATCACTAATGCTCGGTCAGCTCATGAGAAAGACATTATTTTCCACAGATCTCTATGATCTGTGTGGTTTGGATCTGCTGAAAGGGTAGGCTCCCCAAAGCCCCATTCATGCATCTGAGCCTGCCCCACCAAGTCTTGGGAAGGCCAAACTCCATCTGAGTGATGCCCTTGGTTTCTGTCATTTGGACCTCCTCTCTAGCTGGAGGAGGAAGCCTCCTCAGCTGCCAAGAAGAGTTCCATCCTGGCCACACATCTGAGACATCAAGGAGCTTAAGCAGCTCCAGAAGGAATCTGTAATTAATTATGTTTCACAAATTACCTTTAGTGTGGGACCAGTTCTTTGCAGGCCCTGGGTGAGGCACAGTGTGTGACTTTGGCAGGTTTACCTGACTACGTTACACATCCATGGGGGGAGTGGGGAGCACCAATGTCATTTGCAAGAGCCCCACTCTTTGCAGGAGAGGAGAGCATCACCAGCCAGGACATTTGGCAGTACCGTCACACCCTCCTGGGCACAATCAGCTCCATCTTTTAGTCATCCACAGTGTGGAACATTTGGCTGCCTATTGAAAGGGATGGAATTAATGATTTTCTTGTGCTCTGTTGAGCTGGGATAGACTTCTTACATTTCTGTTACACCACAGAGTAGCATCTTCCCTAATAAATCACAGGCCCTATTCTGTGGTCTGGGAGCCAAAGGTGGGCATTGCCATAGGGAGGACTGGTCTTATGGATAGGTAGGTGGTCATCTACAAACACGGTGGAGGGGCTAAGTGCCTAGACTCTGGAGACTGGCTGCCTGGGTTCAACTGTCTCCAGCAGTTACTTGCTGTGTGACTTCAGGCAAGTAGTTAATAACCCCTCCAAGCTTCAGTTTCCCCATCTGTAAAATGGGGATTATTTTACCTAAGTCATGGAGTTGTTGTGAGAACAAAATAAAACATAATCATTATAACATGCTTAGGATATCCTGTGTTTCAATACATGTTACTTAACGTAATAGGAATGACTCTGAGTCCAAACATTCAAATACAAAAACATAATTTTATTATTTATTTTAACTTAAATTCAATTTGGACACCCATGGGGTGGGGAGAAATTTGAACTCAATTATAGAGTCTTTTTTTTTAAGATTTATTAATTTTTTGAGAAAGAGAGCACAATTGGGGGGAGAGGCAGAGGGAGAGAGAGAGAGAGAGAAAATCTTCAAGCAGACTCCTGGCTGAGCACAGATCCTGATCCCCAAGATCATGACCTGAGCTGAAATCAAGAGTCAGCCGCTAAACCAACTGAGCCATCCAGGCGCCCCATTATTGAGCATTTTCTATGCCAGAGCTGTGCAGTTGTTTCATGGTCATCACTCATTCTCCTTATAACAGACAGCATCCTGGTTCCCTTTTAAGTCCAGCAGTTCTGCTGCTTCCAAGATACACCTGGGTCATAGGACTTGGGCAAAGCTGGAGCCCCTGCCCCTGGGACCCAGTGTCCCTGAGTGTGCTACAAGGCTTTGCCCTCTAAGATGCTTGCCATCTTTGTGAGGAATCAAGAAAACAGCAGGAATCACAAGGCTGCAGATTCTTCCCCTCCCTCAGGGTTTCATAAGAGAACTTTCTAAGGTATTCTATGAAAACTACAACTATTCCCAGCAGACCAAGTCCTTCTATTAAGGTTATAGATTATGCTAACTAAATAAGAGAAAGGATATTTTGCTTGTGTGATGATGAAATGAGGCAATTAATAAATCTGTTAAAAATTGTAATTTTGTCATTTTCTTCTACAGTGCCCAAGATGACTATGGTTTCACATGATGTGTACAACAGAAGACATAACTTGATTTTATCTGAAAGTAATTTTTTCTTGAATGTTTTAGATTTTTTTAATTGAGAAAAGTTTAATCCCTCCATAAAAGTTGCAAGAACAATGCAACAAATACATGAACACCATTCACCTAGATTCACATTTCATGAACATTTTGCCACATTTGCTTTCTCTGTGTGTGCATAATTTTTAAAGAACCATTTGAGAGTAAGTTGTAGACATGATGACTTTTCACTCTGCATACTTCTTGCGTGCATTTCTTATGCAGGACACTCTCTCTCTCTTTTTTTTTTTAAAAGATTTTATTTATTTATTTGCCAGAGAGGTAGAGATAGAGAGAGACAGAGCGTGAGTACACAAGCCGGAGGAGCAGCAGGCAGAGGGAGAAGCAGGCTGTCCGCTGGGGAAGGAGCCTGATGCAGGTCTTGGTCCCAGGACCCGGGGATCATGACCTGGCAGATGCTTAACCGACTGAGCCACCTGGGCGTCCCTCTCTACTAATTTTTAAAGAAAATCCTCCATAGACTGAAGTGTGTGATGACCCCCTCCCCCGACTTCTATTGTCCAAGCCTGAGGCATTTCACCTCTGAGCTCAGGCATTACTGTTTTCCGAGTCCACACAATAGCACAGAAGAAATAAAATGCCTCTAGGGCTGATGTCAAAACTCCCAAACTTAAAGTGACTGCAAATTTCACAGCACCCGATCTGAGAGGCTGAGTCATCATCTGCAGACCCTTGAAGGGACAGCAGGAGTCTAGCCTAAAACATGTGTTTTTATGGATGAAGAAATGACTCAGTGACTCACCTGAGGTCATGTGACTGGTTAAGGTCATAGTCTAGATTGGACCCAGGTCTCCTAACTTCTGGGCAGTGGTTTCTGTTTCCTTCACTGCCTGGTTCTGAGTTCTCATGGTCCTCGCTCTCCAAACCAGCACAGCCCTCTTGGGCAGCTTGTTAGAAATGCAGACTCTCAGGAGGGCACGTATTGCATGGCGCACTGGGTGTTATACACAACTAATGAATCATCGAGCCTTACATCGGAAACCGGGGATGTACTGTATGGTGACTAACATAATATAATAAAAAATCATTATTAAAAAAAAAAAGAAAGAAATGCAGACTCTCAGGCTCCACCCCAAACCTGCTGGAGTTCGAGAAGCAGCGGTTTAAGGGTCGGTACTGATTTTAGGGTGAACATCCTTGTCTTCCAGACGCAGAAGCGGGGGCCTTCAGTGGACAGGATGAGGTGACTGGGGAGAGACCTCCTAGAGAACTACACAGCATTCAGTGTTTGAAGCAGCATTCAGTGTGTGAAACCCCAAAACACTATTCCAAGTTCTATGAGAGGTGAGACAGCGCAGACACTGACAGATACCGAAGTCAGCTTACAAAATCCTCTTAAGAAGCGAACTGGCTATTCTCACCTCTGGGCCACTGCGCTTGCAATTTCCTCTGACGAAAACACTCTCCAGATACTCTCAGGGCTTGCTTCCACACGTGTTACTGATACCAGATCAAACATCACTCTCCCTGCCAGGTCAGCCTGGCTTGCTGGTTTGTGTGGTGGCAGAAACAGTTCCCACAAGATGGCTGCTCCCACCGCTGCCCTCTGAGTTCCCCCTATCACTCTCTTCTTTGCCCTTCCCGCCCAGGCGGGTACCAGCTCCGTGCTGTTATTCACTCTCCTCTACTGCAGTCTCCTTGGGACTTCCCTAAACCCTGACCACACCTCTGCAAAGCATCCCTTCCTTAATCACCTCAATTTCTCCTAATTGAGTGTGGCTTTTGTTTCCCCGCCAGGACCCTGTCGGTGGGTGCTGGGTGGGTAGTGGGTGGGATGGTTGGTTGGCGGGTGTGTGGTGAAGCGCTCTCCAAGTGATTTTAATTCACATTCGCTTCTCTGCCTTCAGGGTCCATTCCTCCCAACCCCTTTTCAGAAGATAATGAAGCCCAAGTTGGGAAGAAGCAGGGGGGTGGGGTGGAAGGAAAGGAGGGGCTGGGGCAGAGAGAGGAGCAGTTATTAAAGCCTGGGATGCCGGGGACACCACCATTTTCCTTTCACTTCAGGGTCTTTGAAAATCCTGACTAGTCTGGAAGCAAGTACTGGACAGCAAAGACGAAACTTACCAACTTGTAAGATCAACTTGGATGTGGTCACTCGTTAGACTGCCACATATTCTGCCTTAAAAGAGAAAACAGTACACAGGAAACATTACTCTCCTTTTCCCCTCGCTGACTATTTCAACTAATAGGCCTATGCATTAGTCACTTTGCTAATGAGTAGTTTTACCCTGGCTCTCGGTGAACGAGGCCAGAGAGGGGCCCTGCAAACTCTTGGAACACCTCATGAAAAGTCCTGTTCTTGTTGACCCATTAGCAGAGAGGCGAGACATGCCAGGGACCAATGTTTATATATTGTAGCTATATTTGGAAATTTAATTGTTTTTCTAAAAATCGCAATTGAGAAAAGTTAAGGGTTTTATAATAATAGAATCAAAATAGTACATTCTAAGACCTAATGTATTCTTATTTTTCATTGACCTCTACCATTTTCATAGTCCAGAAAAGCAAACAAGGGAAAAAGTGTTTCACCATGTCCTCTACATCAGCGGTTCTCAACCAGAGGCGATTGTGTCCCTTAGGGGACACTTGGAAATGTCTGCAGACAGTTCTGGCTATCACCACTGGAGTGAGGATTCTACTGGCATTGAGTGGGTAGACACCAGGGCTGCTGCTGGGCATCCCACAGTGCGCAAGCCAGCCTCCACAGCAAAGAATGATCTAGTCTCAAATGTCGAGAGTGCTGAGGCTGAGAAACCCTTCTCTGCTTTCCTAATCACAGCTCCATCAGCAAGGAGATTGGTGTTAAATAATCTTCACAACTTTGCAATTTAGGAACCACGCTCCAATGAAGTTAGGTTACCCCGAGTTTACTGATATTACTATAAACCACCAATTAAATATCACTGCCTTAGGGCTTGTGGAATTTTGAAAATGGCAAGTTTATTGCGTTTTTGGTGTGTAATCGATGTTTTTCAAAATAGAAACCAGGCTAATTGGTCAGATGGAATAAAATCGTTTTGGCACGCATGGAATTTTATTTTTGATGTCTCTCTAATCAAAAGCATTTCCCTTCAGATCATGCTTCTGACTAAAGAGAGACGCTCAGCCCGAGAGGAAGTGGTCTGAGGTTCCGAGCGCCCAAGGCGGGGCACTGGAATTAGCATCTTAATCATTAGCAACTGCAAAGAAGAGATGAAAATCTTGGGCTCTTTGGGGAGGATTTTACCAGACAAAAAGGTCTCAAATGTCCTGTCTCCTTTCCACCCAAAATAGTTCTGGCCTGAACATGAGGTCCTCAAGGTGTCTTGGAGTAAGGAGGAAAAAATCTGTTCTGGGCATTGACAACCACCAACCATTGAGGTTTGCTGGTGAAAGAAGAGGCCAAGAGTGTCTTACTTATAATGTTTGTCACGAAGGGACATGGCATGCTTGTAAAAAAGCCCTTTTGTTAAATCTTACTCCGTGCTGGAGAAGCAGGAGGAATCAAAGAGCTATCAAAGAAGCTAAAAGCCTTTCATGGCAAAGAAAAATCAGCCTGGTATTAAAATTAATGAAGATGTTGGAAGAGCAGAGACAAAAGTGCTGGAAGGATGAAGATAGAGAAACTATTTTAAGGTCAGTCTTCAAGAAGATGGAGAAAACAAATGTGGCCAGGTAGAAGGAAATGCCAACTTCTTCAAATTAATTACCCAAAAGAAGGACTGCATTTCTTGGAAAAACTGACCCTATGCAAACTTGCAGTTCCAAATACCATTCTCCTGAGTCAACTGCAAGAATCGGCTCAAGGGCCTCACCAATTCAGGAGTTTGAAGAGCACTTGAGAGTTTATTAAAATTTCTCCTCTTCTCCAAAGGAATGTTCCTAGAAGCAGAAATTGGTCTGTTTAGGCTGAGAACACTAAAATGATGAAGAGCTCAGATAGGCCCAAGCTGTAGGAATTTAACAGGGTTGTCCAAGTGATGGATAAATAGTGGATGCAGCTCCCTGCCAAAGTTGTGCAACTTGGCTTTGTGCACCATCCAAGCCCAGCTCCCTGCCAGGTGAGGGTGTGGGGAGTGTGTGGCTGTCATGGTTGGCTCCCTGCTATGAAGCCTGCCAGAACTAGGCTAGTCCACTGATGCTTTAAGAACGTTCTCATTTCTGGGCCAATGAGGGCCCATGAGAACATGGTGGTCAGTTGGGGTCAACACACCCCAGCAAAGCCAATAATACTACTACACAATAAGTAACTAGAAATGCTAAGAATCTTTGTTACGACATCTACTTTTTGAAGGTAGACCACTCAGTGGTTTATTCTAATCAAAGAGATGATAACAAAAGGTAGGGATTAAAATAGCAGGTAGTATTTGGAAACACCAGAATAAATCAAGAGGAAAAAAGAATTTAATATGGTAGAAACAATTCCAACAAGGATTAGCAAGAAAGTGAAGCTGGTCATGCCCAACCGGAATAAAGCTAATGATAATAACCCCTGACACTAAGTTGTCCCTTACTCTGCAGCAGACATTGCTAGGTGCTTTTATTCACATTATCGTAGGGAATCTTTCTCACAGCTCCATACGCATAGCTTTCATTACCCCCATTTTGTAGATGAGATGCAAAGAGTTTAAGTGACATGCCCAAGTCTCTGTAACTACAAGCAGCAGAGCTGGGATTTGAATTCACATCTGTCTGACTCCAAAGTCCACGCTATTAAACACTATATTCTACCAGCATAAACTTTCTGGCTCTGTGGTGGAGTGGGATGCCCCAGGGGAACAGCGGAAGTTTCATCACTTGGGTTTTCAGACTGAACAAAATATTAGTATGTGTGTCATAGGAAGTAATCTCTAATGGCTCAGGGTGGATTAAAATAATATCTGCAACTTCCATTTCTGAATGTTAAGAACTCTTAATCCACAGCACCGACCATATTATCGCAGCCCATTGTCGTTTTCAGAGGACCTTCACACACACTCCCTCATCTGATACTCACTGAAACCCTGAAGTGTGGTAGGCAGGCAACATACTACCACGCCTCTTCTCAACCATACGACAGGCAGTCCCATCAGAAATGAAGAGTTGCCAAGTTACTTATCATCAAAAGTATGTGGGAGGAGGGGGAAATGTGATTCCAAAAAAGTTGCTTATTTCAACCCTGAGCAGTTCATAATTTATTTCCACAGCAGTGTGATTGCTTCCTTTTCAACAAGGCTTTGAGTCACTCAGAGGAATGTATTCCATTACAAGTCCGCTGGCTTCAGGCTTTATGTAGAACCCGTTGGTTGCCATGACGACCGGGACTAACAAAATACAAACCATGAACTCTTTCAATACTGGTCACTAGCTCTCTTCTAACAGTGCACTTCGGAACAGTGGAAGCTGATGGTGGGACAGAGGGGTGTTCTTGAGTTGCTGAACAGATGTATGAAAGTCTAGAGTTACTGGCAGCCATCTTGCTACCAACAGGAGAGAGTCACCTGAGAATGGAACCTACTTAGAGGGAAAACAGAAGAGAGATGGAAAGAGTAAGACCCAATTTCCAGTGACATTGTTTGAGCCCCTAAATCAAGCCTTGCCTGAAGTCTGTCTCTGGACTTTTTGGTTATTTGACCATCAAATTCCTTTTCTCCTCAACTTTAGCTTGATTGGATTTGTTATTTACAACGAGAAAGTCCTGACTGATAGATAAAAATATCTGTATTATTTTAAACGCAACGATTAAATCTAAGCTAAAAAGTACAAGAGATCTCCAGGGACCCTGTTTCACTGCTTAGATAATTATGCCATTCTAATAAGCCTAATTAATTCCCCTGAAATCAGTCCCTTGGGGAAAGTTTATTTGCTTAAATATTTTAAAGATCTGCCCTTACAATCTTATTTATGATTTTAATTTGTGCTCCTGAGAATAGGTTGCTCAGAAAGGACACATTTTGACTCCCATCTTAACTAAAACACATCAGTGGGATTTTATTGTAGAAGGAGCATGGTGTCTTTCTCAGCCTGACAAATAACTGGACGTGTTAATATTCTCATCATGGACAATCCAGAACCTCCAAAAGAAAAACCGAAGACATACTGTTTTTGAGTCTTCAGCTTCAAGGCATTATTACATTTGACTAACTTTTGCTCCAATAGGCACTGCATAGTTTTTTTTTTAATTATAAAATATTTGGAGCTCCTGCCAAAAAAAGACTTTAACAACATATAATTATTATCTTGTTTTCCTTTAAACATCTTCAAGAACTTTACACATTTTCCTATTCATTATCATCTATTTTAGGGGGTTAATATATTTACTTATTAGACTTCTTGGAATATTAATAAAACACTAAACGTTACATTATGACCGGGATTCTCAACGCTGGCTGCCAAGTGGAATCACCTGGGGAGCTTTTCAAACATACTCATGGCATGGCCCCACCCTAGACTAATTGAATTAGAATTTTCTGGAGTCGGGTCCTGGCATCCGTATTTTTTAAAAGTTCCCCAGGTGATTTTAATGTCTGGCCAGAGCTGAGAACAACTGTACTTTTGGAAATATTGACTACAATCTATGATTTGTGAAGCATTTAATAAGGAATATTTTGGAAACACCCTTAATTTCTCAAAATGAAATTTTTAAAAACTATGCACCTACATACACACGCACTGACACACACATGAAATACACTATATGTGTTTGAGAACTCACTTACGCTCTTGGGTATATGGAGGCACCTCTCACCAAAGCTCGTCCTTCAAAGTTACCTTTCAGAGAAATGTGCAAGGGGCTGACTGCTTGCCATGTGTTAGACCATCATCCTTCCTTTCTTCAAGGTGAATTATCTCCATTATTATCCTTGAATATTGTCTATTTGAAATTGCATCGTTCTGCAATTGTTTCTGGTTACCTTTCCTTAAGAGAGAGCTTACTAATTCTCTAACTCTACTTAGGAGCGTTTGTACTTAGAGGAAGACTTGTGATTACTGCCCCAGGTGATAGTATCATCTTGGTGCTGAACAGTACATAAAACCTAAAAAGACCCAAAGAAACTTTCAGCGTGCAAGAGGAAGAGGAAGATCTTGAGGTAAAGGTGACAGGATGAAGCCAATCTCGGAATCTCTTTCCCTTAATCCAAACAAAAAGCAATTTTTAAAAATAGCAAAAATTTACCAACAGCAACCATAGAAGAAAAGTGGTATGACCTTGCCAAAATAAGAAGCGGTGGCCAGAGGAAGAAACAGATAACGTGGGCTTTTATTCTGACTCAGTGGTGCACTGGAGCGGGTTCTAACTGGCTCACAAGAGCTGATGGTCCAATTTTCAGGGATATTGCAAGCCAGGTATTAAATAGAACAATTATTAAAAATTAAATTATATACACTTACAATTAAACAAATTACATTTTAAAAAGAAATGTTTATTTCTAATTCATATTGAATCCATAGCAAATATTTAAATTTATTTTTAAAATAAATAATATTTATTTTTTTATTATGATATGTCACCAGACAGTACATTAAAATAAATAATATTTAAAACAAAGAGAGTGAATGCTCAAAAACCACCACTTTCTAATTATTTCACTTCATTTTGCTACTATCTGTGCTTTTGAAGTTATTTACATCGACTGTCTCCGTACAGTGGAAATACTGTATAATGATGGGCTAAGCTATATAGCGCTGGGTGTTCCAATTCCACATTTAGTAATGTCATATTGGTAGCTTGAAATTGGCTACGTTACGCTATGGAAACAGGCATACACTATACATTAGGTACTAGGGGTTGGGGGGAGAAAAAAAAGCCAGTCGACAAAGACCCAAATTCTCACCGGTCACTCTCAACTTGGAGAGAAGTGAGTTGATGAGGAAAATAAGAAACCCTAGGAAAAATCAAGGAAAAGAACTCAATATTTCATCAGGGACAGAAAAAAAACATCCTTGGAGTATGCCATTTACTATGGACTCATACAAAATTGGGAGCATAACCCAAGCCTAAGGATACAATATATTAAGAATAGGGTATGTCTCCAAGTATGAGATCGGAATTCCTAGCGCAGAACACAGAAGAAATTCTTTAAAGAGAGTTCGTGTCCCCCACCAAAGAGGGCACACAACACCAGCTGAACTCCATCTCTGCCTCTATGGCCACATCATCAGTGCAGAGAGAAGTATATAGAACCCCTCATTCAGGCCTCAAACTGGAGCTATAAGAGGAAGACAAAGTTTGAGGTAAGTTAGAATGGGGTCGAGATTTCACTCATACATGTCAGAGAAAACAAAAGGTCCAGTCAGCTGCCAACATCGAAAGTAAGAAAATAAAAAGAAGGCCAAAAACCAAGATGAAATGCTAAAACAGCAGATGTGGCTAAAAAGGGAGTTGTCAGAGTTAAGAAAACAAGTTGAGGACCAGCACGATACTATTACAGGTTGAATAAATTAGAAACAGCAAGAAAAATGGACACCAGGTGAAATATCACATTATTGACAGAAAAGGTTTGAGGTTTTAGAGTTAGAACAAAGTAAAGACAAATGTTAAAATTTTAGAATATTAGTAACTAAATAGAATTTGGTAACACCTCGATTAGGAGGTTAGGATTAACATCACAAATGAGGGTCAGACAGACAGGAGACGGATATGACCCACTGAGGACCCAGCACTTAACATAGTTTTCTGCCTGTGAGTGTATAACTGGAATCTAAGAAGCGCTCTATTACAAAAAGAAAAAGTTCTGTATTCTTTTAAGATGTCAGTGTCGTAAGAGACAAATGCTGACGAACTGATTCATATTAAAGGGGATTGAACAGGATGATGACTGTTATGGTCTGAATGTTTGTGTGCCCGCAAAATTCATATGTTGAAAACCTAATGCCCAGGGTGATGGTATTAGGAAGTGAGGCCTCTGGGAGACAATTAGTTCATGAAGGCAGAGCTCTCATGAATGAGACTAGTGTCTGTGAAAGAGGCCCCAGAGAGTCAGCTCACCCCTTCCATCATGTGAAGACAGATGCCACAAAAGAAAAAGTAGCTAATTTTGGTCCCATCTAGATTAGGCTTTTGTGTTTCAAAGAATAGCATCACGACAGTGAAACGACAACCCACGAAATGGGAGAAAAGTTTTGCACATCGGGTGTCTGATGAGAGATTTGTATCTACGATATATAAAGAACTCTTGGGGTGCCAGCGTGGCTCAGTCGGTTAGGCGTCTGCCTTTGGCTCAGGTCATGATCCCAGGGTCCTGGGATCGAGCCCTGTGTCCGGCTTCCTGCTCGGCGGGAAGTCTGCTTCTCCTTCTCCCTCTTCCCTTCCCCCTGCTCCTTCTCTCTCTTGCTCACTCTCTCTCTCTCAAATAAATAAGTAAAATCTTAAAAAAATAAAGAACTCTTACAACTCAATGATAAAAAACAACCCAATTAAAAACTGAGCAAAGGGGGGCGCCTGGGTGGCACAGCGGTTAAGCGTCTGCCTTCGGCTCAGGGCGTGATCCCGGCGTTCTGGGATCGAGCCCCACATCAGGCTCCTCCACTATGAGCCTGCTTCTTCCTCTCTCACTCCCCCTGCTTGTGTTCCCTCTCTCGCTGGCTGTCTCTATCTCTGTCAAATAAATAAATAAAATCTTTAAAAAAAAAAAAATAAAATAAATAAATAAAAACTGAGCAAAGGATCTGAATAGACATCTCTCCAAAGAAGGTATACAAATGGCCAATAAGCACACGAAAAGATGCTCGACATCATTAGCTATCAAGGCAATGCAAATCAGAATTAAAATGAGATATCAGGGGCGCCTGGGTGGCACAGCGGTTAAGCGTCTGCCTTCGGCTCAGGGCGTGATCCCGGTGTTACGGGATCGAGCCCCACATCAGGCTCCTCCGCTATGAGCCTGCTTCTTCCTCTCCCACTCCCCCTGCTTGTGTTCCCTCTCTCACTGGCTGTCTCTATCTCTGTCAAATAAATAAATAAAATCTTTAAAAAAAAAAAATGAGATATCAGGGACGCCTGGGTGGCTCAGCTGGTTAAGCATCTTCCTTCTGCTCAGGTCATGATCCCGGGGTTTCTGGGATCGAGTCCCACATCGGGCTCCTTGCTCAGCAGGAAGCCTGCTTCTCCCTCTGCCTTCCACTCCCCCTGCTTGTGTGTGTGTGTGTGTGCTGTCTCTTTCCCTCTCTCTCTCTCTCTGACAAATAAATAAATAAATCTTAAAAAAATAAAATAAAATGAGATATCATTTCATACCTACTAGGATGTCTGTAACTGAAAAGTCAGACCATAACAAATGCTGTGTGGAAATGGAGAAATTGGAACCCTCCTATACTTTTGGTGGGAACTTAAAGCAGTATAAGTGGAAATCAGTTAGGCAGTTCCTCAAAAGATTACACGCAGTGTTCCCATATGACCCAGAAATTCTATTCCTGTGACTATACAAAGAGAAATAAAAACCTATGTCCACACAAAAACTTGCATATCAATGTTTACAGCAGCATTATTCCTAATAGCTAAAAGGTGGAAACACCCAGATGTCCAGCAACCGATGGACATAGAATGGAATATTATTGACAATACAATGAAATGAAGTACTGATACATGCTACAACTTCGAAACACGCTAACTAAAGAAGGCTGCCACAAAAGGCCACGCATAGTATGATTCCATTTATGTAAAATGTCCAAAATAGGCAAATCTGTAGTGACAGAAAGTAGATGAATGATTGCCTAGGGCTGGGGGAAACTGGAGAGTGACTGCTAAGGGGTACAGGGTTTCCTTTTTGGGGGCTAGTGAAATGTTCTAAAATCGATTGTGGTCATGGTTGTACAGCTGTAAATATACCAGAAATCATTGAATTGTATGTTTTCAATGGATAAATTGTATGGAATGTGAATTATATCTCAATAAAACTGTCATTAAAAAAGTTTTGAGGCCACCTGGATGGCTCAGTCGGCTGAGGATCTGCCTTCGGCTTGGGTCGTGATCCCAGGGTCCTGGGATCAAGCCCCTCATCAGGCTCCCTGCTTAGCTGGGAGCCTGCCTCTCCCTCTCCCTGCTTGTGCTCTCTCTCTCTATCAAATAAATAAATAAAATCTTTTAAAAATAAGCTTTGAATGAAGGGGAAAGACATAGCACAGAATTTAACTAGCAGAAGGAAAAATTTTGTGTTATTTTGATATTTAACAGATCAGAATTTAGAATCACCCCACCTTAACGCTAATGGATTTAAGTCAGTATGGTTGTCATACTTAAAGTACTTAGAGTGTGCTAGGAAGACATTCGTTAAATTACAAATCACACAAATAAATAAATGTCCTAAGAGAAAAGTCCAGATAGTAAGAAAGGGTACACTGGAGGGCCCCAATCTAATCTGAGAAGGGAGGGGAACTTTTTGAAGAAGTGGTGTTTGAGTTGAGCTCTTGAGGATTATCAAGAATAAACTAGATGAAGGGGTGCCTGGATGGCTCAGTCAGTTAAGTGCCCAACCCTTGATTTTGGCTCAGGTCATGATCTCAGGGTCGTGGGATCGAGCCCTCCGTTGGGCTGCACAGTGAGCATGGAGTCTGCTTAAGATTCTCTCACTCCCTCTGCCCCTGCCCCTACTCTCTCCCTACCTCTAAAAAAAGAAAAAAATAGAATAAACAAGAATAAACTAGATGAAGATTAGGTGTAAGGTAGAGAGGATTCCAGACAGAGGGGACTGGGCCTCCTCTACTAAGGAACCAAAGGACACAGGACAGTGAGAAGTGGAGGGCAGCATGGAGGGTGCTGAAGGGGCTGGCAGACCCTGAGGGCTTCATAAGCCACATTGGGAAGTTGATCCTTATTTCAAAGACCATGAGAAGCTGTTGACAGATTTTTAAGAAGGAGAGCTTTCAACTCATGTCTCTAGTATGCTTTCCTGTTAAGTTTCCCCCTGGGACCAAAATTAGCTACTTTTTCTTTTGTGGCATACACACAAAAATAAAACTACCTGATTGTATCAGTGGAGGCGATGTGCCTCCCTCGATCCCTCCCAAATGAACCAAATCTCCCAGCCCACGGTTCTCAGAATTTGGTCCCTGGGAAACAATGTATCCAATTCCAAGATGGAGAAGGGAGGAGAGAATGTACAGAGGAGCCCTGAGGAAACTAAGCTGGGCCACAGGAGCTGTGGTGAGCTCAGCAACACCAGTAACACAATGATCCATAAGGACATATTGGCCTTCTTTAAGCTTTGGATGTATGTGAGAGAATGAGATCACTCCCTATGACTCTAGGGTCTTGTTATTTACAGCTGCAGTGCTAAAATTGGCACCATAGGCACTTTATAAAATATGGGTGGAGTAGCCCCTGGCCTCTGTTATATATTGCCTGGGCTATGAGCTGGGAATCCTCAATTGAGCACAGGTGAAAACAGATGGAAAATAAATCCTCTTACAACTCTCAGTGTGTTTTCATTGACTTAGCATCTGTTGGAAAATTTATTCTGAGAATAGCATCGAGGAGCTGATCTACATAGTGGGCAATGGCCAACTGAGGCCTCTGAGAGATGGTTTCTCCATTGGCCAAGGAGTGCTTTGCCAAATTCTTGAGGCTATGAGATTGCCTTGACAACACCAAGTAAAACAAGACACTGAAGTTCTTTAAATTTACCATAAGTCAGAAGTTACACTTGCTCTTAATTCTGGATCTTTTTTTGTCTTGGCTGGATGTGGTGGGGGGATGTCTTCCATGCTGTTAATAGTAACTCAAAACATTTTTTTGATTCTCCTTGCTCTTGACCTTCCCTCCTTCTTTCCTTGTCCTCTTCTACTATGATCCTCTTTGTTTCTTGATCTCTTTCCTTTGAGTGACCTGCTAGAATTTTGAGCTCTTGTATACATGGTTCCAGCTGGATAAGGTGAATTTATCATGAGCAACCACCAAACAATACATCTTATTGAAAATAATTCAGGGGCATCTGGGTGGCTCAGTAGGTTAAGCGTCTGCCTTGGGCTCCGGTCATGATCTCAGTGTCCTGGGTTTGAGCCCCACATCAGGCTCCCTGCTCAGTGGGGAGTCTGTTTCTCCCTCTTCCTCTGCCCCTCATCTCCCCCTCCCCGCCTCATGCTCTCTCTCTTTCTGGCTCTCTCTCAAATAAAGAAACAAAATCTTTAAAAAAAAAATAGTAATTCAATTCTACTATGTACAAGGTATGCACTCTGACCTCAGTGCAGCATTTTGACTCTGTTAGTCACCCTACCTTCTTCTTTGGCTTCTCCTGACACCCATCTCTCTCACTTCTCTTTTGTCATGGATGCAGTGATTTAATAGCTCAATATTCATTCAAACCCCAAAATGATTAGCCTGAGCCAATCATGGTGTTTCTATTGTTTTTGACAATGAATGATTGCTTTAAGAACTTCTGCAGCCATTTTCCCTCTAGCCTAAGGAGGAAGCCAACACTATTCTGGACAAGTTACAGAGAAGTGAAGCTGGAGCCCCGAAGCACTGTGCCTGGAGCCCATGCTAGTTCTGAACTTCCTGTTACACGACATAATTAGTTTCCGTATTGTTTAAGCCGATGTGAGCTAGGATATTCTGTTGCTTGCGCCTAAAAACACACTTACTGATGTTCCTCCTTAGTTCTTTCACCTCTGCTTCTCGGGCTCTTTCATTGATTTTGCTTCTTTCCATCTTAGGGTTTTGTGCTTGGTCCTCTTCTCTTGTTCTCTGATCTCTATGAGTGAGCTCACCTATTTCTTTTGCTTCAACTACAGTTTACGTGTTGCTGGCTTCCAGATCTAATTTCCAGCTTACCTTCATTCTCAAGCTCCATATTTATATTTTCTGCTGCTTGGGGTCAATAATAAAATCAATCTTGACTGCACTTTGCAATTTCTGTAGAACTTTAAAAATGTATAGGTGTCCATGCCCATCCTTTTCAATCTTGGTCCACCAGATTTAGGCCAAGGCCAGGGATATTCACTAGAACTTTCTGAGACACTGGAGATGTTCTACATCTGCACTAGCAGGTACAGTAGCCACGTGGGTCTACTGAGCACGTGAAATGTGGCTGGTATGACTGCAGACCACAGTTTTTTTCGTTTAGTTCATTTTAATTAATTTAAATAGCCACACGTGCTCGTGGCTACCAGAAAGGACACCGCAGCTAGTCCTTGCAAACCCCGCTTGATTAGGTCTCGGAATCTTTATGAACTTAAATACAAGGTAACTACTATTTCGATCAGATGCTACTTCTGCTCCACAGGGCAATCCCTTTGTGCTTTAGACCATGGCCCACGGGAAGAGCTGCATGTTACAAAATGACCCAGTGCATGTCCACATATACTCGCTCACATGTATGCACACTCACACATACATATATGTCTACTTACTACTTGTGAGAAACCCATGCTTTTTATACTAGTCTAGTCTATTAAAAAACTGCCAGCCATGACCCACTAATGTGTCAGGTCCCACGATTGGCCAATCGCTACCACCCCTGTGGAGCTACCTTGTCCCATAAGGTGCTTATCTTTCGACTTTAGGCGCCAATGTCTTTGCTGGGGCCCCTGCTGCTCAGCCAGGCTCATCAGAGCTCCTGAGGTACAGAGCTGTGGTCTGCGGCAACGAAGGGGAGAACGCCTGTCTCCCCTCTGTGCTTCAGTCTGTTAGAAGGCTTCCAAAGCATGCAGCTGATATCTGAGTCCTTTAAAGCTTCGCACTGAAGCCTCTCTTTTGGCTTCCATTTACAGCCCTCCAGCTTGAGAAGCTGTGTTTCCATCGGGACTTTAGAGGTAAGAAAACCTGAGTAACAGACACCGTGCTGTGCTCAGACTTGCTTCTCATCCTTTGGCTCTTGGAGCGCCTCTCCTGCCTGATGACCAAGGTTTCCCACCGGCTCAACCTTTTGTGTCCAAGACCAAGTTCTCTCGCAGGAGTCTCCTTTGCCCGCACACATCAGGCACCTGGTGGGCCAGACTCCCACTTTACCTGACTTGCAGAAATTTCCTCAGACTCAAAGAACTTGATCGGCATTAAACAAAGGAAGTGTGCTGTGGGACCACGGTTGGATTCATTCTGTGTAGAGCTGAGGGAGCCTCAGAAAGGGATAGAGAGGAGAAGATAAGGAGGAGGTAACAGGTGAGTTCATCTCAAAGGATAAGTAGACGCTTGTAGGAAGAGAGGGACTTGCCGTGATGTCCTTTCAGCTTCCAAGTCAAGTCAGCTTCTCTGCTTCCACGTTTTCTTCCTGCATGTATGATAGACTTCTTACACTTCAGAGGGGCTGTTTCTGTCTAGACTTTGAGATCTTCAGGTACAAAGGTCATATTTTCTTCATCTTTGTATCCTTACCAACTAACAGGATGCTTTTCTTGTTATAGAGAGAAATAGTCACTGAGAATATAGGCAGTGTAATAGATGGGATAGACGAGTGCAAAGTTTGAAGTGAATTTCCATGAGGGAATGGAGCTCTGCTGGTAATTACTTCCGGAGGCTCCAGGCCAATCCCAGGTCCTCTTATGTCTAAGTGCCCTAGAGAGAATGGATAGATGGGCCTTTCTGGAGACTTCCAAGGTAGGCTTGAGATCATTAAGGGCACTTTCAAAACCACCCCAGCAACCAACTGTGTCATTTGAACCCAGGAATTTCAGCAGCAAGGCTCCATTTCCTGCACATGGAGCCCAGCACGACTTTAGTATCCTGCTCCCGGTCCAGACCCAAATCCCAGTCAGATGTGCAGGCAAGGAATTGAGGCATTTCAGGTCTGAATGGGCTTTTGAGGTGGAGTAGGAAGGTCCCCTCACCAAACTTTCACGAGAATCAGACTTCAAGCCCTAAAGCAGTCCTTCAATCGACTTCCTTTCTTTTTCTTCTCCTGGATTTCCACGGAAATCAGTAAGGAAGAAATGATTGATGTTCTGCTTCTTGCAAGCGTTCATGTTCTCACCTCTTAGTAATACCCACTGGGAGCACTAACAGTGAGGAAACCCAGGAGGGGGAGGTGTGGGCAGAGATGATGCTATTTTTAGGGGCTGAATCTGAGTTCTGGAGGCGGTTCCGGAGGCGGCCGAGGACCCTCGTCTATACAGCTTGCCGGGAGCACAGAGCCTCTGAAGGACTCCAGGGCCACGGGAACCGAAGCCCTGTGGGCAGCTGGAAGCCCGAGCGCAGCTTGGAGAAGCACGGAAGAGAAGCTTTGGCACCGAGACTGATTCTGGAAGAGCACACTGCTGACCCAGTCTTGCTTGTGCTTTACTTCACTCCTCAAAAATTCTGCGGCTGATCTTGGAGTTTGGAAGTAGCTAAATCTAGAGGGGAGCAGGCATGTTGGCGTCGGAGCCTTACAGCGTTTGCCTCGCAGCTGCACTGCTCTCATAGCACAGGTGTACGGGGAGCATGATTCAGTGACCCCAGAAATGTGACCGCCTGGGGTGTGGTGCTCATTCTTTCACCGTGATGCAATTAGCTCAGGGTGTGGGTACTCTCCACCTCACGCCCCTTTTCTCCTCCCCGCCCCCAAACACTGATTTTCAAACTCTGGTGTCCCTGTGAAAAATAGAGACATAAGGAGACAGGTTTCATGCTGTTGTTGTTGATTTGATCTTAGAACCACTCACTCTGGTCCCTTTCAGAAGTCTGCCCAAAGAGCAGGAAGAAAGGCAGGAGGAACCTTTGAAAAATCTTTCAGCACCTTCATTGATCCAGATTTTGTGTGATTTGGCAGGCAGTGCCGGGTAGCGTGTTCCAGTGTTTTAACTTGTGCATAATTGCCCGATTAGCTATTGTTTGACTTGTACGATTATTAATGAAATGTGGAAGAGAAAGGGTGGTGCCTGCAAAGCCTGCGGGAATGTCTAGACATGAGGGTGGGGGTTGGGAGGTGGGGCACCAGGGGACTCGACACAGAATTTCCTTGGCTTTGGTTTTTCTCAGACTCGGTATTTCTGCCTTAGCATAACAACACGTGGGCCAACATATTGATAGGTGAGAGATCATTTTTTTGGATACAATGAAAAATCAAGTTTTAGGCTACGTGCAGGAGACATTTAAAAGAAAAGATGCAATCACTTAAGCTGTATGGTTAACACACACACACACACACACACACACACACATGCGCACAAGTACACACTGCCGCTTAGGTCTTGAAGAGCTCTTACCGTGTCAATCCAGCCAGGAGACAGACGCTCAAGGTAACTTGGTTTTTGGAGGAAGAAGATTTTTGGTTCAGGAGAGCTTACGAATGTCATGCATGTGCTTTGTAACCTTGTGTCATGGTCACATCGGGGTGGGTGGTGCGGCAGCAGGGTTATCGCGTAAATAGGCCCACCGACTCTGAGAACTGGGAGAAGGGACAATACATGGGATTATGAAGTAATTGTCACTCTTACAGTCTGCTGAGCAGATTCCCTTCCCAGCCCACAGTGGGGAGAAGAAAGCTGAGAGAGGGAATTAGACAAACACACGAGGATTTGGGGTGAGACCCCCGTAGGCAAAACCCAAAAAGAAACCACTTAGCTTGTGTGTTTAGTTGCTTTTGGGGTAAGTATAGCTGTGTAAAGTAGGTATTATAATACCGTACATAATGGATCATATGTACGTACGTGCAATTGCATATAATTTTTCTCGTCCACATAAATGTAAATTTAAATTTGAAGTGGCGGGGCGCCTGGGTGGCACAGCGGTTAAGCATCTGCCTTCGGCTCAGGGCGTGATCCCGGCGTTGTGGGATCGAGCCCCACATCAGGCTCCTCCGCTCTGAGCCTGCTTCTTCCTCTCCCACTCCCCCTGCTTGTGTCCCCTCTCTCGCTGGCTGTCTCTGTCTCTGTTGAATAAGTAAAAAATCTTTAAAAAATAAATAAATAAATAAAATTTGAAGTGGCTGCATTGACTGATTTTTATGGATGTTGGAAAAAGGCTTTCCAAACTTTGATTTTATTCAAAGCAAGGCAAGAAGCTCCCTCCCCCAGTCTCTCAACCCTCCTTACAGACAGACCCACGTTAGAAGTGAGCACACAAGTCGCAGCTTTCAGAAAACAGGCTTCGGGGAGCGTGGAATAGGCAGCTGGACTTGTTCTCCGTGCCTCCCCACCCCAACACCCCCCGCACCCCGCCCTGACCTGGCCACAGTAGCTCAAATCCTCGGGCTCGTTTCACTCCTTTAAGTCCATTAGTAGCATGGCCCTGGGACACACGAGAGTGAGTTTTGATTTAGGACAGGTGCCACTGTCTAGAATGGGTGCCTGTCTCGGGAAATAGCCCTGGGCGGTGGGGCAAGTGGAGGCAGTGGGTGGCGTAGGAGCCTGGGATAGAGGACGGAGGTGTGAGGATCCACAGGGGCCCTGCAGGGTGGGGGGAGGGAGGGTAAGAAATGGAGCCACAGTATTTTAGAGCTAGAAGAAAACTATGAGAATATTTAAGCCCAACCCCTTCATATTATGGATGAGGAAACTGAGGCTCAGAGAGATGAGCTGATTTGTCCAAAGTTATGAGGCATGTAGCAGCAGATATGAAGTTAGAATTCAAATTTCCTGTCTCAAGCCTGATCGACTTCCTACTGTAATGAAATATTAAATACACTAAAACCACAATAAGCTAATATTGAGTTAATTGTTAATTCAAAGGAACTGTTGTTTCTCAGCCGACTAAATGCCCTATTGTTCTTCATTAAGAAATCAGATAATTCTGATTCCTGACTTTTCCATATTTCTCTTATAGATCCTGCACCTTAATGCAGTTTTATTGTAATCATGCCAAATATCATGGGCAGGTATTGAATTTACTAGATTATTTTAAAATCGTTTCCTTATACACTAATTTGTTTTATAGAATCACATTCAAACTCTTTTCTTTCTTTGTTTTAAATGGCCAGAATTACTCTGTGATTTAAGTAGATAAACTTCAAAACACCAGGAGAAATTATTTCTAGTATTTCCAGTTAAGACTTGAAAAGCCTAGGGGCTGGAAACTGTATGAAGAAGTCAGGTGGTTCTCTCAAGGATTCCAATATAGTTTTCGCATTTGTCTCACAATTGAAGTCTTTGTTTGGACTGTATGAAATTTCATAGCAGTTTTCCATCACTCACTAGGAAGGAATGATTTGCTAAAAAACCAGATACAAAATTATTATTATCATTATCATTATTATTATTATTATTATTAGAAAGGGAGGGGAAGGGAGGGGCAAAGGGAGAGGAGGAGAGAGAATCTTTAACAGGCTCCACGCTGGGTGTGGAGCCTGACATAGGACTTCATCTCATGTACCTGAGATCATGACCAGAGCCAGAATCAAGAGTTGGATGCTTAACTGCCTGAGCCACCTAGGCACCCCTAAAATTATTTTCTTAAATGATGATCAAGACAGGTCCTTAAACTGGAACTGAGTTGATCTGATATACAGCATGCCAGAGTCTGCGGCCTTTAATTTCAGAAATGGGTCCTTGACTTTCTAACAAGGTAGACCCAGTGGCAGCTACCTCCAACTCAGATTGTCTTCCAAGGACAACTGTTAATTAGCCCTAGTAGAAAACTTCATAGAAGCATTCTTGCAGGGCACTGAATAGTCATATCTGTCATGCCATCCATCTCTGTTGTGGATATGAGAAGATAATGTGACTAGAAACAGAAATCCCTGTGTGTACTACGTCTACTTCACATTGATTCTGAAAAATCACATGTGATCTGGGGTTACACCATGATTCTGGATTACATAAACTTAATCTCCAATAATGAGCACACAGAAGCTAATTTTATATCAAAAAATAGGTGGAATTCTGGATAAAATATATTGTGAATACACTCTGTTTCTCTTCATTTTTCTCCTCACCTCCCCAAAATCTTGGTGCATTCAGCGGGCATTCAACGGACAGTAAGATGACAGGTCCTTAATTGTGGTATAGAAAGGCAGCTGACGTGTATATTGAGTTTGTGTCTTGTCACTTTGTTGAATTCATTTATTAGCTCTGACAGTTTATTTTGGTGGAATCTTTAGTGTTTTCTACAAATTAGATCATATATTCTATGAACAGAGATAATTTTACTTCTTCTCTTCCAATTTGGATGTCTTTTCTTTCTTTTTCTTGCCTAGTTGCTCTGGCTAGAACTTCTGGTGCTATGTTGAATAGAAGTAGTAAAAGTGGGCATCTCTGCCTGGTTTCAAATCTTAGGGGAAAAAAGTTTTCAGTCTTTCACCATTGAGTATGGTGTTTGCTGTGGGTTTTTCATATATGGCTTTTGTTATGTCAAGGTAGTTTCTTTCTATTCCTAGTTTGTTGAGTGTTTTTTATCATAAAAGGGTATTGAATTTTGTCAAATTCTTTTTGGTCATCAATTGAGATAATCATGTGGTTTTTTCTCCTCATCTTCATTCTATTAATGTGGTGTATTACATCAATCAATTTTTGTATATTGAACCATCCTTACACTCCAGGAATAAACCCCCCCTACTCATGGTGTATAATCTTTTAAATATGCTCCTATATTCACTTTGCTAATATTTTGTCGAGAATTTTTGCATTGACGTTCAAAAGAGATATTGTTCTGTAGTTGTCTTTTCTTATAGTATCCTTGTTGGGCTTTAGTGTCAGAGGAATGCTGGCCTCAAAAATGAGTTAGGGAATGTTTCCTCCTCTTCAAATTTTTTGGGATAAGTTTGAGAAGAGTTGGTATTAGTTCTTCCTTAAATATTTGGTAGAATTCACCAGTGAATCCATCAGGTCCAGGGTTTTTCTTGGACAGGAGATTTTTGATTACTGATTCAATCTCCTTACTAGTTATATGTCTATTCAGATTTTCTATTTATTCATGATTTAGTCTTGGTAGGTTTTGTGTTTCCAGGAATTCATTCATTTCTCTAGGTTATCAAATTTGTTGGCATTCAATGGTTCACAATACTCTCATAATCCTTTTTATTTCTGTAGAATCAGTAGTAATGTCCCCATTTTGATTTCCAGTTTTAGCCTTCTCTCTTTTTTAATTAGTCCGTCTAGCTAAGGGTTGTCAATTTTGTCGATCTTTACAAAGAAACAACTTTTGGTTTCTTTGATTTTTCTCTATTATTTTTTATTCTCTATTTCATCTATCTCTGCTCTAATCTTTATTATTTCCTTCCTTCTGTTGGCTTCTAATTTGGTTTGTTCTTTGATTTTGTAGTTATTTAAATTGTAAATCCAGTTGCTAATTTAAGATATTTCTTGGTTTTTTTGTCTTTTTTTTTTTTTACATATTTCTTTATTTGAGAGAGCGCAAGCATGAACAGTGGGAGGGGGGAGAGGGAGAAGGAGAGGCAGAGAAACTCAAGCAGACTCCCCCACTGAGCACGGAGCCTGACACAGTGTTCTATTCCATGACCCTGAGATCATGACCTGAGCCGAAATCAAGAACCAGATGCTTGACCAGCTGAGCCACCCAGGTGCCCATATATATATATATATATATATATATATATTTTTTTTTTTTTTTTTTAAAGTAGGCTCCATGACCAACATAGAACTTGAATTCACAACCTTGATATCAAGAGTTGCATGCTCTATTGACTCAGCCAGCCAGGCACCCCAAGATCTTTCTTGTTTTCTACTGTGAGTGTTGATAGCTATAAATTTCCCTTTTAGGACTGCTTTTGCTACATCCCATAAGTTTTGCTATGTTGTGTGTTTGTTTTCATTTGTGTCTAAGTATTTTTCAATTTCCCTTGTGATTTCTTCTTTCATCCATCAGTGGTTTAAGCAAGGGTTTATTTATTTATTTATTTATTTGAGAGAGAGAATACGAGCGGGGTGAGGGGCAGAGGAAGAAACAGACTCCCTGCTGAGCAGAGAGCCCAATGCAGAGCTCTAGCCCAGGACTCAGGGATCATGACCTGAGCTGAAGGCAGACACTTAACCAACTGAGCCACCCAGATGCTCCTAACATGTGTTGTTTAATTTCCATAAATCTATAGATTTTCCAGTTTTTCTTCTGTTATTGATTTCTAACTTCATCCCATTGTGTTTGGAGAAGATATGATGTGGTATGATATCTATCTTTTTAAACCTATTGAGACTTAGTTTGTGGGCTGACATCTGGTCTATCTTGGAGAATGTGCCACATGCACTGAAGAATGTGTATGCTCTTGTTTTGGGTACAATGTTCTGTAGATGTCTTTTAGATCTAGTTGATTTACGTTCTCCATTTCCTTATTTTTCTTCTGTCTGGTTGCTCTATCCACTACTCAGAGCGAATACTGAAGTGTCCAACTATTATTATAGAACTATTTCTCCCATCAGTTCTGTCAATTTTTGCTTCTTCTATTTTGTTGATCTGTCATTAGGTATGTAAATGTTTCTAATTATTATATCTTCTTCCTAAATTGAAACTTCTATTAATAAACAATGTCCTTCTTTGTCTTTTGCAACCTTTTTTATTTCATTTAAAGTCTATTTTATTTGATGTTAGTATAGTTACCCCTATTCTCTTTTGGTTACCTTTTGCATGGAATATCTTTTTCCATCCTTTAACTTTCAATCTATTTGTGTTTGGGGACCTAGAGTGAGTCTCTTGTAAACAATGAATAGTTGGATCATGGGTTTTTATCCATTCTGTCAATCTCTGTCTTTTTGTTGCTGTTGTTGTAGAAATATTGATTTTAATTTAATTAATAAAATATTGATTTTAAGGTAAATTCCAGGCATCTGTTATCTTCCAGCCTAAAAATTAGAAAAACTGTTGAAAGAAGACACAATTTTCCCCTATACTTGTTATGTGGTTCCAGTTACAAAAAAATTTATGAAAATGTTAAAACGTAAAAATAGAAGTCGGTGGTTTAGAAAAAAATATTAAAAATTCCCACAAAACCTGTCAATGTTACTCCTTATTCTATAAAATAGAACCAGTAAGAAGAGCAAAATGTGTTAAAAACCATGACAACAGCATTTCCTTTTTTAAAAAAGATTTCTTTATGAGCAATACGAGGCAGTATGGTATTAAGGGCCAATAAAATGATAAAGGGGTGGTTCGACAATGTTTAAAATATGGAACTTGAATTGAACTGAAGGAAGGATGGGATTTAGAAGGCATCGAGATGGTGGTGTCTTCTAGGCAGAAGTGAGGATGAAACCCGACAGGGAAGTAGTATTTATTGTGTATGATGTGTCAGGCACATCAGCCATCTCATTTAGAATTTAGAATGGAGTACTAAAATATCAAAATGGAAGTAGGTACTAGTATTCTCATTTTACAGATAAGAACATCGATGTTAAGGAAGGTTGAGAGACCTGCCCAAACTCACATGACTAATGAGTGAATCTCATGGCTAACTAATAACAGACCAGGGAGTGAGAATTGACTGAATTCATGCACTTTCCACTTTACCATCCTATCAAGAGTAATAGCATGAACAAAATTTGGAAGCGAGAACTGGTAATCACTCTGGAGTCACGTAAATAGGGTTGGCTGGACGAAAGGGCAAGTGTAGAAAAGCAGTAGGAGATAAAGCTTAGATAAATGGGTCGCATTATACAAAACTTCAAATATCAGGCTGGAAGTTTAGACTTTCTTTTATGGATAAAGGAGACGTACTGGCAGTTGAAAGTAAAGAATTTTTAATTTCTTTCCAAAAGATGTTGTATAAATATGAAATGACAGTAAAAAGTAAATTCCTTGAAATCACGGATGTCTTTTTGCACTAAATTAAGGTGCCAAGGGTCGTATCTGCATAGTTAGTCGACAAGTAGAGGGATAATAGATTCCGCTCACCAAGAGCCTTTCATCTTCTGTTTATCTCTTAAGAAAACTTAAATCCAGTTTTCTTTGTCTGAACACTTCATTTTCCTCCCCCAAATAGCAACTTCTGTTTTATAGATTATTCTTGTTCTATTCTTTCTTTTGGCTTTATAAAATGAACATCTGGAATTTTCCTGGATTGTTATATTCTTGAAATAAAATTCTATTAAAAGATTTGTTGTCATATGTAAATTTAGCTTTTCAATCCCAACTGAAGCCCTTCGACTAACGAATATAATCTTGTTGGGACAAGTAAAATTCATCAGGCTTTTATGTAGAAATGCTTTCTTTACTGTAGTAGTAAATTGGGTGGGTATTATCATTTTCAAGATGAATTACTGGGAAAACTACTAGTCCATCTAGAAATGAAAACTCTTTAAAAGTCCCATCTTCGGTTAAAATGCTTGAAATGCTTGCTCTTGCAAGGGCCTGATAAGAAATGTCACAGAATGGTATCTGGTTCGTGGAATTGCCTACTATTTTAGGGGGAAGTCTGATTTTTCTATGTGAAGTGCCTCACACAGAGCCTAGCACACAGCAGGACCCAAGTCTTAATTTCTACCTTTTCCCCTGTGGGGGCGAAAGACTCAATGTAAGGTCCAAATGTGTCCTAGCAGCTTATATTTTTGGGTGGTTCTTTTTTCTGATTAAAAAAAGTCAAGATATAATTTACATATAATACAATGCATAGTTTATAAGTACATAGTTAGATTAGGGGGTTTTTTCTATTATATTTACCTATGTAACCACCATCCAGCACAAGATAAAGGAATTTCTCTTACTTCACTTTCTTATATCTATCACCACAGATTAGTTTTGTTTATTCTAGAATTTCATAGAAATAGAATTGTACAATGTATACTTTTGTGTCCAGGTTTTTTCACTCAGGATAGCGTCTGAAAGATTCATCCGGGTTACGATGCTGGGGAGTATTTCACTATATTTGTTTATCCATTCTCCTTTTGGTGCACATATGGCTGTTTCTAGTTTGGGGCTATTATGATTAAGGCTGCTATGATCATTCTTGTACAAATATTTCTGGGAACATATGTTTCTATTTCTGTTGAATAAATATCTAGTGGAGGGATTGCTGAGTCACAGGATAAGATGTGCATTACGGTTTACGGAATCTGTCAGTTTTCCAAAGTGCTTTATCATTCTCTACTCCCAATAGCAGCTTATGAGAATTCCAATTGTTCCACAGCCTTGTCAATACTTGGCGACATCAGTCATTTTCATTTTAGCCATTCTAGTGGGTGGTCCTCAGCAGGTTTTGACACAAAGGATATCTAAGTCTATGTGCAATGGGGTGAGCAAAAATATCACGTTTTTCAGTTGGTACCTGAGTTTCTCTAAAAGAAGGAACCGTCTTTGCTGGAGAAAGGCCCTTGACTAGCTGATCTGGGTGGACAGGGAAGCCCTGAAACCGTAGGTTGGAAGGAAGCACTGAAGAGATGGCCCTCTGTAAGAAAGGAGCAAGAATTCAGGAGTGTAGTCAGAACGGAGAGGAGAAAACATTTAAAAAAGTATTGGGAACTATGATAGAGACTAGAGCCCTGGGCAGCCGAAATGGCCAAGGGACTTTTCAGAAACAAGGAAATTTAATATTAAAATGTAAATGATCTCTTCCAGCTACATTTAGGCACACTCAGGTGCCTCAGTAGATTCCTTTTGGGGAGTGGGATAGGGAACCAGAAGAAGGACCTAGGACTTCTCTTTGGGCCATGCTCAGTGTGGAGATGAGAGAAAAATTCCAAGAAGCTGGGTAGAAAATGATAATTCAACTTAAATTAGAAATGAGAAGTAGGAGCGCCTGGGTGGCTCAGTTGTTACGCATCTGCCTTAGGCTCAGGTCATGATCCCAGGACCCTGGGATCGAGCCCTGCATCGGGCTCCTCTATGAGCCTGCTTCTTCCTCTCCCACTCCCCCTGCTTGTGTTCCCTCTCTAGCTGTCTCTCTCTCTGTCAAATAAATAAATAGATAAATAAATAAATCTTTAAAAAAGAAATCAGAAGTGGAATTAATTAGAAGAATTCTCAAAGAATTCCAGAAACCTTTAGATTTCCCAAGGGGTATGGAGCTTACATGTGAGCCAATCTTTTCATTCCTTTATAAATTTTAAGGGACAGAGTGACACCAGCTGACAGCCAAAACTAGTAGGACCATATATACAAGTGCCTTCAGGACTTAACTGGCTTATTCTCTGGCCCCAGGGTAATTAGGGATAGCATCAGCCTTCATTCTAAAAAGTGTCTTCGTTTGGACGACAAATTAGCATGGTTGCTCAAGCTCAGATTCAAATCACCGGAGGAGCCTTACAAACTCCCGATGTCTGAGTCCCGGGTCTAGAGTCTGATTCATTTGTCTGCTACACAGGCTCTGGGAATCCCAAATGCTCTCAAGTGATTCCAGTGGGAGGCCAAGGTTGAGAATCACCGCTCTTGCTATAAGCCACGAAACTAAGGGTCTATTGGCGTAGAAATTGTGCTCTTGGGAAAACCAGTCAAATGAGGGCTATCGTCAAGAAGCGTTTCTTTGTTTCTGTAACATCCCAACATTTGGATCTGAAGGAAAGAAATATTGCAAAATTCAACTTTATATTCCCCAAAAATATTTAAACAGCAAATAATCTTTATAAAAATAATAGACTATCTATAATCTTTTGTATAGCATGACATTTTCACAGAAATTTACGGAGTTAGAAATTCTACTTACGGGTTTTTATTAGCAGCATTTGTGTAGTAATACTAAGATGTCCAACTTACTCAGGTTTCTCCTTCATTGGCAAAGCAAAGATAAAATGTTTACGGACCGGTCTTTTATTTTTGACACCTTGTTGACACCCCCAAGACACACCCATGTGCGTCTGCATCTCGGGTAGGGACACTACGAAGAGATTTGGGCAGGAGTGGCTGAGATTCACATGGACCAGGACCTCTTGTTTTTGCCACCTGGAGGGTGCCCATTAACTTGTCTTATTCATGATAAACTGCTTCAGACACAATTCTGGTAGAGTTCTCTGACTCCAGTGCTCCAGGGCTCTCACTCCAGGCCTGCCTAGTTTCCCCACAAGTAAGGTCCATTGTCTCTCCTCTTGGTTAGACCAGCTTACTGCCCCTGCCAATTCTGACGTCTTCAGGAGAGATTTGAGGAAACGTAGCCTGCCTCTCTGGGATTCAGCATCAAGTCACCATGGCTGCTAGTTAATTTTTTTTTTTTTAAGTGAGCTCTACGCCCAGTGTGGGGCTTGAACTCACCACCCCGAGATCAAGAGTCACATGTTCTACAGACTGAGCCAGCCAGGTGCCCCATGGCTTCTAGTTAAACCTCAACTCTATGTCTTGGTAACTGGGCTTCTGCCTGTGCCTAAGACCCACTCCCCCATTCCCTGTAGCCATGGGGCCTGGATACCATGCCTCATAACCCCATACTCCCATCTTGTATCTCAATCATTCCAGGATGCGAGCCCACCTCTGGCCCCATGGCTAACTCCAGCCCCGTGAGTGAGCCCTTCTCTCAGCCAGATGCCTGCCTCTCAGATTCCTCCAGAAGGCCATCCCTGGGACTAGGTCTGACTGGGCAGTGCCTATCCCAGCGCAGTGGCCAGGTCTGGCTTCTCACCCTGGCCTTTCTCCCCCTGTCCTGCCTCCATGCACCCTCCGAGCCATGTATGACTGTGATCAGAGACAAGATAAAACATCCATCTGTACATCTCATCTTTCAGTCCTCACCCCTACCTCCCTCGTCCCACGGCTGCTGCTGTCCCCATCTCCTAATACACCAGCATCTTCACACAGCATCAGGGACCTGGCATCTGGCAAGTCTAAGTGCTTAAGGCCAGACACTCTGTACTTCAGGCAGTAAGTGGCCAGCAAAAGAAATGAGAATGAAACAAAGGTTGTTTCTTGCAGAAGCTTATTCCTGAACTAAAAACACCAACACACATTATGATTTTTAAAAGTAATGCTTTTTTTTTTTTTTGTAGAGAGGTCAGAAAGTACATGGGACACCTAGGTGGCTCAGTCGGTTAAGAGTCTGCCTTCAGCTCAGGTCATGATCCCGGGATCCTGGGATCGAGTCCTACACTGGGCTTCCTGCTCAACAAGCAGTCTGCTTCCCCCTCTCCCTCTGCCCCTCCTCCCCACTCTTGCTCTCTCTCTCTCTCAAATAAATAAATAAAATCCAAAAAAAGAAAATACAGAAAAACCCTGAGATAATCTCTATCACTATTTTTGGTACATTAGGGATCTATCCTTTCATTCTGTTTGCTTTCTCTTTTAATTTTTTTTTAAAGATTTTATTTATTTATTTGACAGAGATAGAGACAGCCAGCGAGAGAGGGAACACAAGCAGGGGGAGTGGGAGAGGAAGAAGCAGGCTCACAGCAGAGGAGCCTGATGTGGGGCTCGATCCCAGAACACCGGGATCACGCCCTGAGCCGAAGGCAGACGCTTAACCGCTGTGCCACCCAGGCGCCCCTGCTTTCTCTTTTATACACACCAACACGCACATAGATGTTACATATGAAGGTACATATATATTTGAATTACATTGTACATGTTATTTGTAATTTATTTTTTAACTTAATACTACATCTTAAATCTTTTTAGCAGATTCTTTTAAAAGATCATTTTTAGGGGGCGCCTGGCTGGCTCAGTCGGTGGCACATGCAACTCTTGATCTTGGGATTGTGAGTTCGAGCCCCATATTGGGTGTAGAGAGTACTTAAAAAATAAAATAAAATCTTTAAAAAAAAGATAATTTTTAGTGGCTAGATATATCCCATAATATGGACATATGTTATAATATATTTATTTATATTTATTTATGTTATTTTGTTAATATGTTATATTAATATGTTAACATATTAACATATGTTAAAATATATTTAATTCCTTCTCTATTTGGGGGATGGACTGTTTCCATTTTTTGATATTGTAAACAGTGATGTGATGAACCACTTTGTACAAAAGTATACATTTTCCCGTGCCTTGCTGGTGGTGTTACTAAAATAAATGGCAAGAAATGGAATTTCTGGATTAAAGGTGATATGTGGGTTTAAGGCTTTTGACCCACTAGTGCCAAATAGCAGAAAGGATATTCTAGTTCCCATGAGAAGCATCTGAGGCTCGTTCCATGTTCTTACTTCCAATGCGGAGTATCATTTAAAAAATTTTTTTGACAGTTGCATACTTCTAAACACGTGTCAGCTAAAAGAAACGAGAATAAGATACTGCTTTGAAACAACAACATGATAAATGTGAAAAAGGAGCAGAGTCTTTAATATTCATAGCACTGAAATGACATTCTTTTACGCCTGCAACTAGTTCTTCCGAGGGCTTAAATTCTGGAATCTGGTTCAATTACATAATCCCTTGGATTTAACTTTTGATTATGTTTTATAAATCTATTTTTATAAGAAAATCACCAAACCCATTGAGACAGACCTTAAATAGCTAGGCGAAGTAGTCAACAACCATTCTATTGGGACACGTGGGTGGCTCAGTCAGTTAAGCGTCTGCCTTCAGCTCAGGTCATGATCCCAGGGTTTTGGGATCGAGTCCTACATCGGGCTCCCTGCTCAGCAGGGAGCCTGCTTCTCCCTCTGTCTGTCGCTCCCTCTGCTTGTGCACTCCCTCTCTCTCTGACAAATAAATAAAAGCTTAAAAAATTAAAACAATCATTTTACCCACGTGAGCCCTTACCTAATTTTATTGCTATTATAATTAGATTTGAAAAAATATGATTAGACAGTAGCCTATCTCCAAGTTCATTAGAGGCCTTGAAGCTGCTGTCAAAGACTTTTCACGTACTAAAAAGTGGTCCTCTTTCGCTTAGTTTGGCTGGCCGAGGAATTTTGGCTAGCCGCCCCAGGAAATATTCACATTGTGGAAAGGATCCGAAGGAAGAAAGGAAAAGAAGTGGCAGTTAATTGTGGGATACATGAGTAAGCTTCACTTTAAGGATTTACTCTGAAGTGGAGAATTCAAAAAACACCGGAAACCCTAGGGATGAAGAAGGAGAAAACTATCAGTAGGCGGAATAATTTTCTTCAAAGACAAGAATTCCTTGCTATACGAACTGTCATGAAAACCACCCGAGTGTTGAAATCAGGATGCATTTGAGAAGGCTCTCTTCACTCTGGACGTTCTTCTGGATAAAAACAAACTAGGTGTGCAGCTGGAGCCCCTCGGAGGGCTTCAGATTTGGGTATTCAGGCAGACCACAGAAAAATGCTTCAGATGCAGTATGACAGTATTTCTCCTGCGGTTATGGAAGTTTTCTATGAGGGAATGATTTGTTTTCATTTAACACTACAAAAGAGTCTGCTAACGGTTGGGCATCAAAATGGGATTTAGGATTCCTTTCCCTGGTTGGCCATTAGTCTTTTTTGCTGGTGTTGGGCAGCTAATTTTGCTCTTTTCTCAGGTTCTGTAAAATGTTAAAACACAAATAATGAAGAGATGCCAAGAAGATTTTTGCAAACACCTTACTGGCAGAGAACATGTATGATACACCAAATAGCTGAAACTTTGCTTATTGAAAACATCTGATGACTGACTCTCGAAACGAGAAAAAGGATTCTCCTTTTATATTTAAGCAACCTTTGTCCCATACCCTGGCCAAAGCAACTCAACACCATTTCTTAAGACTATAAAAGCTGCTGCATTTATCAAATGGCTTTCTGACATCTGTTTTGAACATAGGACAAGTACCGTACTTGGTAGGCCCTCGGCTGTGTCCCCAGGGAATGGCGTGCCAGAGTAATTTGAGAGTAACTATTTTGAGGTATTAGCACCCTCGGAAAGTTTTTATTAACTAGTGCTTATGTGTAGTACCATTTCTGAATGTTGCTTTGGACTCTTCATAATTAGAGCCCAACTATAATGCTATGGTGGGGGTAGAACCCAAATTTGCCTTGCAGGGAAATGAGGCCCTAGCGTGCTTTCTCCATGTGGCTCTTGGAGGGACATGGTTTGACTCAAAGTAGAGTCCCATAGTTGTGCAGAAATAGTGATCATTACAGGGTCGACGTTGTGCTGGTTGCTTCCCTTTCGTTACCTCATTGAGTGTGTACGATGCCCTGCAAGGTAGGATTATTACTCTCACTTGACACATAAGGAAACTGGTGCCACGGAGAAGGCAGGGAATTGATCCGGGGTCCCATGAGTGCTGGGGCTGGAATGTGAATCACTGTCCTCAGAGCCCAGGCGCTCAGCTGTGAGCCAGGCTGCTTCCCCAGGGCCCGCGCAGACGCCGATGCATATACGGTGCCCTGTATCACAGGGAGCTAGTTGCCCTGCCTTTTTTTTTTTTTTTAAGATTTTATTTATTTATTTATTTGAGAGGGAGAGAGCACAACCAGGGGGAGAGGCAGAGGGAGAGAGAGAAGCAGACTCCCTACTGAGTGGGGAGCCCAACGTGGGGCTCGATTCCAGGACCCTGGTTTCGTCACCTGAGCCAAAGGCAGACGCTTAACCGACTGAGCCACCCCGGTGCCTCCTGTTGTCCTGCTTCTAAAACCAGAAGTGTTATTCTTCCGGTCCTGATGTGCCTTCATCCTTCCAAGGACCTGAGCCAACTGCCAAGAATGAGCAACCAGAGTGCGGTTAGCGAACGGTTATTTCCTGTTAGGCCCTGTGGTAGATCAAATAGTGGCTCCCTGAGGATGTTCACGTTCTGATTCCCAGAACCTGTGACTATGTTAAGTTACCTGGAGAAGGGGAATTAAGGTTGAGGTGGAATTAAGGTTGCTATCAGCTGACCTGAAAACGGGGAGAGTATCCCGGATAATCCTGGTGGGCCCAATGGGATCACAAGGATCCTTACGTGTGGAGGAGGGCAAGTCCAAAGAGGAGTTCATCTGCCACCTGTTTCTATAAATAAAGTTATATTGGAACTCAGCCACGTCCATTTGTTCACGTGTGGCCCGTGGCTGCTACAGTGGCCGAGTTGCACGGCTGTAGCTGAGAGCCCTGGGCCTGCAGAGTCTGAAACATCTGCTGACCCTGTGCAGAAAGACGCCCCACTCTAGAGCACGGTTACAAGTACGACACTGTAACTCTGGGTGCAAATTAGGCATAAGAATGTACCAAATTACAAAAAAATGTACCAAATTAAAAACAAAAATGTACCAAACTGCTTTGAGAAAAAGAACAAGTCCTCCTATACTTTTTTTGCTTAGTGGTCTGAATTTTCACTTGAACAGAGAGTAGAGCAACTTCCCAGTTAATAGAAAGCACCGATCAGTTCCATGCGAGTGACTTGGCATTCCAGTGTGTGTCATACTATAGAAAGGTCGAGCTGCCTGAATGTGAAGTCAAGGAATAAAGATTTTATGGGAGAGGACATTTATATTGTTGAGGTAGGTAAGAATTTAATTTTAATTCTTGTCTTTCGCCTTCGGAAAACACACACACACACACACACACACACACACACACACACACACCAGAATAATTTCCAGCCTAAAAAAAGGTTGTTTTTCCGTTCTTTTCTTAAATCCCTCCTTCCTGCTCTCAGCTGGGGAACTCCACTCGGATTGGCAGCACGTACAGGCCAAGAGGCCGCCGGGCCAGTGCTCCCTGCACCGCCCGCCGTCAGCCTACCGTTCCCAATTAGCTTCAGCTGGGCCACTTCCTACTTGGGTCAACTCCCTTCTGAAATGGGTGACAGAGGTAGGCACTGCTGGAATACTGTCGTCCACTTGAACTTGACTATAGAGCAGCTTTTCCATTCATGCTTGGCAATAGTTCTTTTACTGCAATGTTGGAATATTATTTTGGCACGTGTCTCACGTCTACTAAATGCCCCTTTTTCACATCTCTGACCATGGAGCCTAACGTTTGTTCGGAATGTTTGCGGAAATCTGTTTTCTTAAAATGTTTCAACTTTTTATCATGGAAAACATCAACCATTTATCAAAGTGGACAGAGCAGTCTAATGACCCCCTTCACTAGCTGCCCTCGCTGGGACATTGACTCTTGGCCAGTCTTGTTTCATCCTCTACGCCCACCTACTTCCTCTGCGCCTAAATTTTTTGAAGCAAATCCCAAACATAACGTTGTTTCATCCATAAATATTCCGGTATGTATCTCAGAAAGATAAGGACTCTTTTTAGAAAGAGTATAATGGTAAAATAATGATACCATTATCACTTTTTTAAAAAGATGTTATTTGTGAGAGAGAGAACACAAAAGGGGTAAGGGCAGAGGGAGAGGGAGAAGCAGACTCCCTGCTGAGCAATGAGCCCAAGGCAGGGCTCTATTCCCACGACAACAAGATCATGACCTGAGCTGAAGGGAGACATTTAACCGACTGAGCCACCCAGGCGCCCCACCATTATCACTTCCTAAAAATGTTTAGCACTAATTTCTTTTTTTTCTTTTTTTTTTTTAAGATTATTTATTTATTTATTTGACAGAGAGAGACAGCCAGCGAGAGAGGGAACACAGCAGGGGAGTGGGAGAGGAAGAAGCAGGCTCCTAGCAGAGGAGCCCGATGTGGGACTCGATCCCGGAACGCCGGGATCACGCCCTGAGCCGAAGGCAGACGCCTAACGACTGCGCTACCCAGGCGTCCCTAGCACTAATTTCTCATCAAATGTCCAGTCAATAGTCAAGGAAATAGTTTTCTAAAAAATTACCTTACTCTTGAATATTTTGAGTGGGTTATGATTTTTATTTCCCCCTGAGGCAGGCTATGACGAAAGCGGTGAATACAGAACTAACGTGAACTCACGCACACCATCTTAAACACACCGCCCCCACACAAGCAAACCCCAAAGACCAGCTAACCTTCTTCACTTCTGGAATTAAGTTCCCAAAGGGGGCAAAGAAGGTGGGTTCGAGGAAGGTGGCCATTGTACCTAACTTTAACTCTGACCGGCTGTATGCAGATAAAATATTGAAGTCACTTTTGCTTCTTTCTTGACTTTCTACGTTTCAAACCAGGGAAGTTCTACGGAGTGTTTGTGGATTTCCTCCCTACTCACACGCTAGCTTCTCTCATAAAACTTAAAACATATTTCCAACATTGTGAAATCCTTTATTGTCCATCCTTGAAGATAAATGACATGCTGTCACTTGCTCGAGCAGAGGTGTGAACAAGGGTGTATGGGGTGAAATTCTGTCTATCACTTGTGTTTCTGGGGGTACTCAAAGACTTTCGCTTTCATTGTTTAAGAAATGTGTGTGGCGACACAGGAAAACAATGATTTTTCTCACAAATGGAAACAATAATGATGCAAATTTCCTTTTTTTATTTTCAGTCTCTCCTGCTGAAGAGAGTCTGTTCTTTCCATTTAGGCCAGCCTAGGGAATGCCTGCATCTGTTCTGCTTTTGTGGGGCTGGGGCTGGAGTTGGTAAGAGGGAGGCTGGGAAGGTGTGGGGGGGGGGGCACTGTCTGAAGCTTTGCTTTAAGCCTCTCCTGTTCATACTTTTTTTTAACAGCTGTATCAAGATATAATTCACATACCATACAGTTCACCCATTTTAAGTATACAGTTCAATGTTTTTTAGTATAGTCACAGAACTGTGTAACTTTCACCACAATCTAATTTTAGAACATTTTCATCCTCCTCCGAAAGAAACTATGCACCCATTAGTAGTCAACCCCCTCATTCCCCCACCCCCAATCCCATGGCCCAATCAACCACTAATCTTTCTGTCTCTACAGATCTGCCCATTCTGGACTTTTCATGATTGATGCTTTTTTAGTTTTTATGGTTCAACTTTTAGGTCTCTTTGGAAATTGGGGACTTAGACTTTCCATTGATGGCTAACATGCAGACTTCACCACCCAAAATCTAAACTGAAGTGTGAAAAGGAAACTAAGAAAGGAGAATGCTAATTATATTTCCAGGGGAAAAATAGAAATATGATATGTTTAATAGAAGCTGTTAGATTTTTTTTCCCTTCAGAATAGTCTTAACAAATTTCTAACCTAACAGGGAACCAACGTAAAATGCCTTCACATAGATCTGGGTCTGCATGGTAGGTTCTGCCTTCAGCTCCCCAAATTGGGTAGTGTTACCCAGAGTTTTCATGAAATTCAACATAATAGAAGACAAATGTAACAGTAATCTCATGCAAGTATATGCGTCTTTTAAACATTTGAAAGAATGGATTAAAAATAATAGATGATCATATTAGATAACCAAGCATAACATAAGAACAGGCCCCAAGATAATCGTTTGGAAGTGGATGGAAATAAACATTAACCACAGATAATGAATCTTCTGACTTGTGTATGCATGTGTTTAATTTCCCCATTTAAAAACCCTGCCTTAATCTCTTTCTATTTATTCTATTTCCTCTAATATATCTGTTCTTGTGTATGCATGTGTTTAATTTCCCCTTTTAAAAAACCTGTCTTAATCTCTTTCTCTTTATTCTATTTCCTCTAATATATCTGTTCAGTGCCCCAGAATATTCAACAAGAGAAGCATACAAATTAAAATGTCAGTATCTCCAAAGAGTTTTGAAGAGCTTACCATTTTCCAAAAGACCTGAAAAGAAGGCTTCAGAACCATAGATAAGTATCTCAGAATAATTTCCAAAAACAAATGTGCAATTGGTCTTCTTACTAAAATGGATCCCACACCAGAGCTCGTCAACATACTGTGACTTAGCCACATATTCTAAAAGGGGATGGGATGATGCCTCAATCTTAGCTATGTTTATAAAAATCACTTGCGGGGTCTGGAGTTTCTGTCTTCACACTGTGAGAGCAAAACAAAGCCCCCAAACACCTCACTATTATGTGTTTTCAATGACTTTGGCTAGCTTAACCCTTCGGAGCTTCATTCTCTGGGCTCGAGTTGTTGAACGCTGCAACGGCACCCATCCATCGAGAGTGTTAATTCCGACCTTAGACGAATCAAGACAGGTAGGAGACAGAGTTTGCAGTCCCATGTCTTGTTCCATTGCTTAGCTTAAATTGAAAACGGTGTCGGAATGGTTTTTCTCCTCAAGGAAGGAAACTTGTTTTCTGTTCCTGGGCTTCATGGCTGTTTCCTCTCTTCCACTGTTGGAGCCCAGCAGAGCCAGCACTTACATCAGAGGTATCTGTTTGCACTAGGAAACTTTTGGTAAAATACAACTGGCCCTATAAGGTTGTTGCAAGGAACTTTGGGTTACTCAGTAGGTTTTAAAAAGCTCTATTTGGAGCTTTTGGAGGAAAAGTGTTGTGTGAGTATGCTCTGTCTGTGAAGGTGGGTGAGCTGAGGAAAGGTTCTGTCTGCCCGGGGAAGACAGGGGATAGGAGAGACGGGAGCTCACGTTCACAGACCATCAGAGGCTTTCTCTGGTCAGTCTCTAAGCTCTTTGGATCCTTTTAGTTTTGGTTAATTAGCAGGGCAAATATCCCCCATAGTTAGGGGCAGGGAGCTGCATTTCTAATACAAAATTGTTGTGTTAGGAAACATGGAACAGATACAAATTTCAAAAAAGGTCCTGCATTGAGGCAAAAAATTCTTCTGACTCCTACCATCTGAATCACTATAAGATATAGGTCCAGGACCCCCTATTGAACCACAGAAAACCTCTTCTTCCTATGGCCAATGTCATCTTTCAATATATAGGGGACCCTTCCTGGGGCTGCTTGTGTAAGACACTAGTGGATGTAGAATTTGCAACTGCTTCGCTAATGAGAAATCTTAGTCCCTATTTCACTGAATGACGAATTCTACTAAGCTCTCATGTGATAAAATAAAAAAGTCAATGTTAGGGGGTGTCTGGGTGGCTCAGTTGGTTAAGCATCTGACTTTTGCTCGGGTCATGATCTCAGGGTCCTGGGATCCAGCCCCACATCAAGCACCTCGTGGAGCCCAGTGTTGGGCTCTGTGCTCAGCAGGGAGTCTGCTTCTCCCTCTTCCTCTGCCTTCCCCCTGCTCATGCTCTCTCTCTCTCTCTCTCTCTCTCAAAAAAAGTCAATGTTAGGTTATCCTAAGGGAGATATGTTTGCTGTTGTAAACCCCAGGAGGAAAGACTTCACAACCACAATTCCTTCATTTATTCAACAAATATTTACCAAGCTCTTTCTGTGTGCCAGGAGCTATTCTGGGTGCTCAGAATATGGAAATGAGTAAGACCAACAAAGATCCCTACCCTCACGGAACTCCTATTCTAATGGGAAGAAAGAACATAGGTAATAAACGTTGATGGTTGTCCATCAAAACTCCCTTTTCCGCCTCTTCCTTGGAAAATGGCTGCTTGGCTAAACTACATTTTCCAGCCTCCTTCGATTGGATGTGGTCATGTGACTAAGTTCTCACTGATGAAATGTGAGGGGCAGTGATCTTCGCTACTTCTTAGATTGGACTTTCAGAGAACTTAGGCTGTGCTTCCTTCACGTTCTCTTCCCCTTTTCTGCCAGCTGGAACCCGGATATGGTGGTGACCCAGCTTCAGGAATGCATATGAGAACAGAACCCTGGGAGAGGGCAGAGCAACACGGTGGAAGCACC
The DNA here is from genome assembly GCF_024610735.1 of Ursus americanus. Lineage (NCBI taxonomy): Eukaryota > Metazoa > Chordata > Mammalia > Carnivora > Ursidae > Ursus > Ursus americanus. Next base: position 107,702,592 of record NC_142164.1, read on the forward strand.
CAGAGCTCTGAATGACTGGAGCAGAGATAGCCCCTGGTCAGACTCTTCATGTCTATGTTCTTCAAGCCGTGGTATTCTGGGGCTTCTTGTTTCTAGCTCTTTAGCAATACCCTACTATCATAAGCAAATAAATAAGTAAAACATGATAATTTAGATGGGATAAATGCAAGGGAGAAAAATAAAAGAGTAATGAGAATAGAGAACGCCAAGATGGAAATTGAGGCAGAATTCACTGAGATGACATTTGAGAAAAGGCGCAAAGGAGCTGAGAGAATCAAGCAGTACAGATACCTGGGCGAAGGGGTTCCCAGCAGGAAAGGCAGCGAGCGCAGAAGTCCCGAGGTGGGACTATGCCTGGCATATTTGAGGAACAAGAGCAGGTCAATGGGCTGAAGCACAGTGAATAAGGGTGGACTAGCAAGAGATGGTGGCACAGACGTGGTGAAGGGAGGAGGAGGACAAGCAAGTGGACCATAGGTGGCCTTTGGTGGGTCCTTATGAGGACTTTGCCTTTTAATCTAAGTGGGAAGGGGAGCCACTGGAGGGCTTGGAGCCTGAGTAAAAATATGATCTGGCTTCTGTTTTAACAGGATCCTTCCAGCTATGCTCTAGGAGATCGAGAGTGGAAGTGTGAGGCCAGTTACAAAGCTATTGTCAGAATCTGGTTGAACAGTGATGGTGGCTTGGTTCAGGTTGGCAGCAGTGGTGGTGGGGAGAAGTGGTCGGATCTCGCTTGTATTTTGAAGGTAGAGCCCGTAGAAGCTGCTGATGCAACAGCCATGGGCTCTAAGAGAACTAGAAGAATCAAGGGCGATGGCCATGCTTCTGGGTTGTAAAACTAGCAAAATGGAGCGGCCACTTACTGAACTGGGGAAGAGCCTGCGGAGAGCAGGCTCGAGGGGGAAGAGTGAGGGTTAGTTTAGCAAAGGTTAGTTAATTTGTTAAGTTTGAGGTGCCTCTTAGACATCCAAGTAGAGATGCCAGGTAGGCACAGATGGACACGTAAATCTAGAATGAAGGGGGGGATGCGTGAGCACACAGATGATCTTTAAAGCTATGAATTGGATGGGATCCCCAGGGGAGGGAGGGTGGATGGAGAAGAGGTGTGAGGATAGAGAGGGGCCCTCCAGTGTTTACAGTTTGGGGAGCTGAAAAGGACCCGGCAGAGGTGACTGGGGAAGAGGCTTCGCTGAGGTGGAAGGAAAGCCAAGAGAGTTTGGCATCCTGGAAGCTGTGTGAAAAAAACTATTTCAAGAAGATTATTTGGGGCGCCTGGCTGTCTCGGTCGGTAGATTGTGCCACTCCTGATCTGGGGGTTATGTGTTTGAGCCCCATGTTAGGTGTAGAGATGACTTAAAAAAAAAATCTTAAAAAAAAAAAAAGAGAGAGACGATTATTCACTGCGAGGCACTGAGGGACAGAAAGGGAGCGCTGCTCTGAGAACCAAAACGCCCAGGGTGTTGTTCCCACCTGCGAGAACTTCAGTTAAATTTCTGAATGAAGTGGAGGCCCAAAGAATTTATCTGTAGAAGGGGACAGCTAAGTTCAATGATCCAAAAGCTTTCTCCAAGGAATACAGTTTTGGAGGAAAAAAAACAAAAGCAAAAACTTCAGTGTGACTTAGTTTCCATTCCCTGACTAGACTGGTTTTTCTTTTAAAGATTTATTTCTCTATTGGGGGGTGGGGGGTGGAGCCGGGCAGAGGGAGAGGGAGAGAGAGAATCCTAAGCAGGCTCCACGCTGAGCGCAGAGCCCACAAGGGGCTCGATCTCACAACCCGGAGATCACGACCTGAGCCGAAACCGAGAGTTGGATGCTTGACTGTGGCACCGAGGCGCCCCTAGATTAGTGTCTTTTACTTTTTTTATTGGTTTTCTATTTTTTAAAGTAACCTCTCCGCCCAATGCAGGGCTCAGTCTCACAAGTCTGAGGTCAGAGTCACATGCTCTACCGACTGCGCTGCTGATGCGCCCCAGTCCTACGTGTTTTTGAGGTTAGGGGAACAAGCCCTATATACCTGCACCCCCACGCCCCCTGCAGGCAAGAGGGGCTCATGGCAGGCATACAGTAGATACGAGTATTTGATAATCCCACGTGAAACTCTTCAACTTCATCTTTGTCTGGATTCTGAGGGTTTGAGACGCGCCATCAGGAGACAGAGCCAAGTTCCTATGAGAACAGAGTCCAGGAGGCCACGGATAAGGGAGCCCCACATGCAGTGCAAACACACCATCTGTCTCTTGCCACTTTTGAGGCAAAATTTCGGTCAGCCCTTGAAGCCACTCAAAGACATGTCTCAACTTTTTCCCTTTCCTCTCTCTGGTACATTTCCATCACTGGAGATGCTAAAGAGGGAAAGCAAAGCAGGCAGCCAGAGTGGAAAAGATCATGGAGACAAATGTACAAACAGAACCGTGAACTTCCAAGTGACTTTTTTAGGTGGTTTCTGTTAGTTCTTTAAGGGGAAATGTGCAAACACCCAGTCCAGGGGTTACTTCTGATTAGCTGTGACTGTCATTCTCCATCGGTATTTCAACTGACCAAAGCAAGGTTTTGCAGCGGCTTGGTTTTTTGGCGGGGAAGTGTCTTTGGGGTTTGTATCCTACCACTTGATTGCTTTTATGCACACTGTCCGGCAGCCTATCTCCGTGTTTCTCCCAGCCATTCCGTAGTGTAAATACCATGATCTTACAGTGTCAAAGGCGAGTGAAATTTGTGAACACAAAACCTTGATGTTTTTAGAATGATCACTAAATAGTACGTGGATTTAGCCTTTACATCCTCGGCGTGCTTTTTGCTCAGCCGTTGATTTCTCAGATAGAAGGAGTGAGACAGCAGAGATGCAGGCTATGAAATCATCTTAATCACAATGTTTTCATGACGAGCAGCGGCCTAGATGATTTCCCAGTAGCTTGTTGTCAAAAGACAATCAAAACAGAACAAAACAGGGGACAATCAACCAGAACACTGAAGGTTTCTTTAAAAAAAAAAAAAAACAACTGCAGAATTTGTTTGTTGAAATTGGGTTTGGTTAATCATACTTAGTGGCCTCTTTTATTCTAACAGTTGTTTGAACTCAGTGTAAACACAGAATGACTTATGAAATCGCCTGATTTGGGCAACCTCAAGAAACTCGAGTAGTCTTTTCAGGAATAACAATGCTATGAGAATATCTTGTTTTTTCTTGCAACATAGAATTATTTCATTTTGCATTATTAACATGTTTGCAATCTGGATGGGTACCGCAATGACTCTTGAGTAACTGCATTGATGAGGAAATCTGAGATGTCTTGCTGATCTAAACCAAGTCAATTGTTTAGAACTATTTTTTTTTTCTGTTGGTGCCTTGTTCTCTTTCCATGTCTTGCCCCTTTTGCCCTTGCTTTGTCGGGTCACATCAACCCAAAGGTATATGTACAGCCCTCATTTTTAGTGAGTCTAAGAACTGTTTTCACTACCCTTTAAAACCAAAAAAGTGCATTTGCTATGCGATACCTCTTTCCTCTGCATTTTGGAGATAAAGCCGTTTAGAGAGTCAGGGAACTTCCGTAATAGGTCCCAAAGACTTGCATAGGTAGAAACACTTTTGTCTTTTTCTTGCATCCTTATCTTGGTGGCGATATGAAAACAAGATCTTTGCTATCGATTTGTAAGACAGGGTATCAGTTTGCTTTCTAGCAGCTGATACCAAAAAATTCAATTAGAAACAGCTTAAATCGGGGGTGCCTGGGTGGCTTAGTCGGTGGAGCATTCGACTCTTGATCTCGGGGTTGTGAGTTCAAGCCCCACCTTGGGTGTAGAAATCACTTAAAATCTTTGGGGGAAAAAATGAAACAGCTTAAACCAGTGCTTCTCAAACCTTAACGTGGCTAGGAATCACCGGTGGCTGCAGATTCACACTAAGCACCTTTATTATCTCATATAACAAGTCCAGAGGAAGGAAGTTCAAAGGTTGGTTCATTCAGAAGTTTTACGATATCATCAAGAACCCAGGTTTTTTCTTTCTTTCTGTTCTGCCATCCTCGGAACGTTGGCATTGGTCTGCATGTTTGTCTCCTCAAGGCTGGAAGATGGCTGGCACCTATATGTGGCCCCTCCCGTCTTCTCAGCTGCCTCTTTTCAGCCAGGTACACTTCTCCAGGCTAAGTTTCAACCTCTGGACAGTGTGGCAGAGGAGAGCCTGCCCCTCCAGGGCACTAATTAATGACAACACTAACATGGCTTCCAATGGGTTCATTTTCTACCTCCAAACCAATGTCCACATGTGACTTTTAGCCACATATTCCAGTCTTGAGGACTGGCCTGGTTCGAGAGGGAGGGTGGCTTCGTAGAACTTGGAGATGGATTAGTCATTTTAACATTTCAGAAGGAGACTGTAAATATCCAAGATTATTGATCTCTAGATGCCATAATCTTAGATTCCAAAGGACCAAAGAAGAAAACATCTGTGTTCGTACCACAGGGAGTAGCACCAGCCCTCTTTCTCAGTCTTGAAACTCCTTCCTCCTGTGACTCTCACTGATGCAAGGACTCGCGTCAAACACGTATTGAATTCCCACTACATGACCCAAACAAACCATTCTCCATTTTCTCCTAAAAGCCCTACTGCTAAGTGAAAATTTATTAAATAACAAATATTTCCGTTAATTTCAATGGAAAAAATGATAGCCTATCCCGATTCCCAGATACTGAAACAATTTTTGCAGATAGAAAAATGTAGCCATTGAACAGTGAAAACATGTTTTGTGTGTAAGAACAATTTCACAGTAAATAAATCTGAACTCATAATATAAGGAGGTTTAGGAAGGTTTCCAAAGGAAAGGAGAAGAGCCGTGAGTGGTCCTGGTGGAGGGCGTGTGAGGGAGTCCTTCTTTGGAAGGGCTGAAGAGTTGTGACTGACTTCGAGGCAGACATTCAATTCTGGAGTCAGAGGTGCACGTTGCTAATTTTCACTTACTTGAGGCTTGGACACAGAAGACACTTCCGACGTGGATGGCTTCGGCATAACGACAGAAGTGGAATCTCTGGGTTGGAAAAAAGACCAATTGGAAGTTCACCTGTCTTTTCATAGTTTGACCACGGCAGTCGAAAATCAGGTTGACATAATTTCACAGAACAGACAACTGATTGAGAACTTATCTTCTCATGATTTCCAAAAATCATACGCAGTAGAGTGAGCTCTGCCTCTTCATCTAACACCCACCTCTCGCAGCTGGTTACCAAGTTAGCTTGCTAGATTATTCTTATTCTCTGAGTTGTGTCTTTCATTTGTTTCTTACTTTGTATGCCCTTGGGCACTGGATTGGCCCAGCTCTGCCCCCTTGGCTCATGTGAACTCCTCATCGCCCTTCTAAAAGGTCTCCCTGCTTAGAGGTGGTACACGTGGTGATTAGGAGTAACGACTCTGTGTGTGGGCAGCGGTGCGGTATAGGCAAAAATGGCGAAGGGGTTCAAAAGGTGCAAACTTCCGGTTCTCCAATAATGAAGTCATGGGGATGTAATGTGCAGCGTGGTGACTATGGTTAATAATATTATACCGTGTATTCGAAAATTGCTGGGGCGCCTGGGCGGCTCAGTTGGTTAAGCATCTGCCTTCAGCTCAGGTCATGATCCCGGGGTCCTGGGATCGAGTCCCACATCGGGGTCCCTGCTCATCGGGGAGCCTGCTTCTCCCTCAGCCTCTGCCCCTCCCCACCACTCATGCTCTCTCGCGTGCTCTTTCGCTCTCTCTCAAATAAATAAAATCTTTTTTAAAAAGTGCTAAGAGACTAAATCTTCAAAGACATCGTAACAAGATAAAAAGTGTCACTACGTATAGTGTTGGGTGTCAACTAGATTATTGTGCTGACCATTTCAGAATATATACAGATCGCGAATCATTCTGTTGTACGCCTGCAACGAATCTAATGTCATTTGTCAAGTATACCTCAACTCAAAACCAGAAGACCAAAGGCTCTGGAGCCAGACTGCCTGTGTTCAAGTTCTTCGTCGGCAGCAGCTTCCTAGCTGTGTGGTGTCAAAAAAGTCACTTAATCTTTCTGTGCTTCGCTTTCCTCACCCATCTCGGAGGGTTGTTGTGAGATTTCTTGGAGTTAATAAATAGAAAGACCTCTAATTCTAGGGGCACCTGGGTGGCACAGCGGTTAAGCGTCTGCCTTGGCTCAGGGCGTGATCCCAGCGTTATGGGATCGAGCCCCACATCAGGCTCTTCTGCTAGGAGCCTGCTTCTTCCTCTCCCACTCCCCCTGCTTGTGTTCCCTCTCTTGCTGGCTGTCTCTATCTCTGTGGAATAAATAAATAAAATCTAAAAAAAAAACAAAAAACAAAAAACCTCTGAACAGAGTAGCACGGGGCACACAGCAAGCTCTCACGAAGTGTGTTATTTTACCTTCCTTCTCCCCTAGTAACCATCCTTGCTGCTGCTGCAGAATTATCTTCCTGTATCATCTCAATAACGGCTACCACTTACTATGTGCCAGACACTGTAGCAGGCACTTTATACATAATACCCATTCAATCCTTGCACGTTATCCCCAGTTTACAGGTGAAACTAAAACTCGGAGGACCCTGGCACTGGGGCATGCACACCAAAAAAATTAGAATCTTAGTAACTAAAAAAAATGGTGTGGGGGTATATGGAGGAGTTCTTTTGTTTGTTTGGTCTAGTCCTTATCTGGTCTATTAGTAAGCTCTTGCTAAACAATGCTATAAGTAATCCCTAATTTTCAATGGTTTACTATGAAAACACTTATTTTTTTCTGGCTTGGAAGTCTGTGGATCGGCTGTGGTTCTGCTGGGCTCGAGGCTCTGGGTTATAGACTAAGCCGTGTCTACTCCTGTATCTCCTCATTGTGGGAGCAACAGCTACCCGGGGCATATTCTTCTCATGAAGGGTAGCAGAAGTGTAAGCACACAGGTCAACTGTCTAGCACATTAAAGCCTTTACTTTATGTCACATATCCTAACATTTCATTAGGTCAATGGGGGCAGGGAAGTATCCTTTTTCTACTCTCCTGGGATGTACAGTAAGGTTATCGGCAGAAAAAGGAGTGAAGAATCAAGAACGATCATCCAACCTAACACATTTATTTATTTATTATTTATTTGAGAGAGAGAGAGAACTTGTATGTAAGCAGAGGGGTGGGGTGGGGAGGAGCAGAGGGACAGGGAGAGAGAGAATCTTAAGCAGGCTCCACGCCCAGCATGGAGCCTGTCACAGAGATCGATCTCACAACCCTGAGATGGTGACCTGAGCTGAAATCCTGAGCTGGACGCTTAAACAAACTGAGCAACCCAGGCACCCTCCAACCTAACACACTGGGGTAGAATCAGACTCATTCCTGGTGGTGAGGGGCACAGAAAGATACTGACCACTTAATTTTTAGTGTAGTGGCTGTCACATAGTAGGTGTTCAATAAATTTATGTTGGATAAATGGGTGGGTAGGTAGAGGAAGGAGGGAAGGAAGGAAGGAAGGAAGGAAGGAAGGAAGGAAGGAAGGAAGGAAGGAAGGAAAGGAATTTAATAGCCTGTTGCTGGTTGTAACTGAGAGGAAGCTGTAAGAGAAAGAAGCTAGTGGTGGTGCATACAAGACTGTACTGGCCCTTTGGGTCTACAGGGAGTTATCACCTGTGGATAATGAGACTTTGTGGCCCTTATGCTTCCTTGTACTGGGATATGGGTTCAGAAACCTGGTACTTGGAAATTTGACTATTGCCATACTAATACATTAAACATAACTACTTTTATTTTATTCTTCCTTAATATTTATCAAAGTTCTTGAAAGTAACAGCATGCCCCAGCTTGCCAAAAGAAGCCAAGAATGAGGCTTTTCTCCATGCGTGGCCAGAGTTTTAAAAGGGGAGAAGGGCGGGGGCATGGGCGGGGCTGGGCAAGGGGCAGCACTAAGCAGTAACCTGACAGAAGTGCAAGGGAGAGGTAAGAATCAGGGTTGCGAGACAAGCCAGCTGACTTGCCCACCTGGAAATTCACCCTCCTGAATGAGGTGCCATTGACTCTTTGCAACAGCAATGCTGGCTTCTAGCAAAGTGAGGGGAGAGGCTCACCCTGGGAATTGAACCACGCCCCCTAAAATAGGGCCCCAGCCTCTCCTCCCTCTCCTCTCACTGCTTTCCTACTTCTGACCTGAGCTGCAGTCAGAAGGAATTACTCTAGAAGGCTGCCTCCTCCAGGGAGCCGTTAGTGATTTAAAAAGAAATTGCTCTTCCTTTGATTCCATGTTCACATTCATTTGTGTTTCTCTTATGGCACTTCACTGGCTCTACCTTTTGGTGCTGTTCTTTGTGTCTTTGCCTTACCTTTTCATACAAACCCGTGAACGCCTGGAGACGTAGGTCTGGCTCATCTGTATCCCCTCCACGCCCACCCAGTGGCTGCCCGAACCCCCAGTATGAATGCATTGAGTTATCTCCCACCCCATTCCCCTCTTTCAGGGTTTCTGCTCTGTGGGAGAGGCTGTATATTGTGGGGATTAAAAGTGCAGGCTCCAGAGTTCCGGGTATGAATCTCAGTGCTTCCATTTCTTCGCTGAGGCTGTGGACAATTTACTGACCCTCTTGTGCCTTCACACCTTCATCTGTGACATGGGATCGTGTGGGGGATTGAATGAGTTTGCAAATGTAGAGGACTTAGAGCAGTGCCTAGCACGTGGTAAATCTCAATCCACCCCCGGGACAGTTACATGGAACCTTACTTTTTGAAATCTAGTTCAATTTCAGCTCAACTAACGAAAGAAAAGCACAAGCAGAGCGTTAACACGCACTTGGCGCTTGGTGTGCATCTTGTCATATTGACCTTGGGGTTCATACTGGTAGCCAATGGCCCGCTGTCTCTTTGTCCAGGGAGCTTGGCATCGCTGTGTATCTGTGAGCAAAACTGGGAGTTTTCCTTCTCCCTTTATTTTACTTTTGTCCTAACTTGAATGTTTTCAGATCTTGTAAATTTCAGTTATGTACTTTCTGCCAAGTGCACATGAAGACGTGTCTACTGTGAAAAAGAAAAAAAAACTGTCTGCAGTGTGGCTTGAATGCGCTTCTTCTCAACGCTGGCTGCACATTACAATCATCTGGGGAGATTTCAAAAATCTGGCTGCCCAGGCTCTTCCCCGAACCAGTAACATCAGATTCTCCTGGCCTAGGGCCCAGGCATCTGACCTTGTTAAGGCTCCCCTGGTGATTCCCATGTGCATCCAGGGGTGAGGCCCCTTGAAGGGAATTTTCTAACAGGTAGCCTGGCTTTTCAGACACTTCACTGAAGGTCACCAAATATAAAAACAAACAAACAAAAAAAACCCAACACTGCTAACAAACTCATTTAGACTTTCTACATCCCATAATATTGCAAATATACGTAAGCCCCATTCTCTTTTTCACCATGGTTTGTGGCAAACATTGAAGTGCCCCCAACCTGCAAACACACTTGGAGGCTCTGGTAAGTCTGCCCCTCCCTCCCTCTGCACTTTCTGGACGTGAATTTTGGTTTCTTTTCTCAAGTGGCCCGAGGGTGGTGAATAGATTGTCCCAAGAGCATGAGGCAATTGTTCATGTGTTTGTTCCCTGCTGCTCCTTTTCTAGGAAATCTACTTGTGTTCTAAGAAGATTACACTCACCTCTGCCCCCCAAGCCAGTCATTGAAAAGCTGAGCTAAGGCCAAAACTTCTCCAAAACAGTTTTGTAGAGGTTCGGATGCATAAAATAAACACACAACTTCTAAGTCCTAAAGACTCTTAGAAACGATTGATGGACGGTGCCTGGCTAACGTCGTTCACTTCGTGTAAAGGTGTATTTACATCATAGCAATGCCTCGTCTATCTGACCTCTTGGGGAACGAGGAAATTATTATCCCATAATTTCTGGAAAATTGAAGCTAATTCCTTTGGGTGCCCAAATCTTTCATTTCGACCCTTTTATTAAAAAAAAAAAAAAGTTCTACATTGGTTGTTTTCTTTCATAGAGAATATGGAAAATGATTTCATCCAGGGGTGTCTATATCGTCTCAAACTTCTACTCACCGTGACTCAGCCGAACACATCTTCCCCTCGGGGCAAACACCGCGTCCATCCTCTTCGGTCACAGGTGGAGGCGCCAGCAGCCCCACAGCCCTGCAGAGGACCAGCCTCCACAGCTCCCTCTCCCGCTTGCTCACTCCAGTCAGTTCCCAAGGCCTGCTGGTTTGGGCACCCGAGTATTCCCCTCCTTCATCTCTCCCTTTACTACCGCTGCCGCATGTCCAGAGCTCACCACCACCGCTGCCTGGACTACTGGAAAAGTCACATCTCCGTTCTGCACATTCACGATGGTCTATTTATTTATTTATTTATTTATTTTTTTTTTTAAGATTTTATTTATTTATTCGACAGAGATAGAGACAGCCAGTGAGAGAGGGAACACAAGCAGGAGGAGTGGGAGAGGAAGAAGCAGGCTCATAGCGGAGGAGCCTGATGTGGGGCTCGATCCCAAAACGCCGGGATCACGCCCTGAGCCGAAGGCAGACGCTTAACCGCTGTGCCACCCAGGCGCCCCCACGATGGTCTATTTAAAATATGCACCTACTCGTGTCATACTGTTGCTTGAGAATCTTTCAATGGTGTCCAGTCGCCGGCAGGATAAAGACCGAGCTTGGGAAGACGGGCTTTTCCTCTAACCTTCCCTACGTCTCCACTGAAGCTCTGCTCGGGCTCCTGCACACAGCAGACTCCGGGCCTGGCCCCTCCTGTTCCCAGACCTGGAATATCTTTTGCCCTTCTTTTTGCCAGCTCAGTTTCAGCTCTCCCTTCAGGGTACAGCTGGGCCTCGAGTCCCCTCTTTCAGGAAGTTCTTCTTCTTCTCTGCCCACACTTACTGGCTGAAATAGATGCCCCTCCGTAGAGGTCCCAGAATGCCTTGTGCATGTGATAGGGTCAAGGGGAAGAACGTGTTCACGTGTTCAATCATGTGGTGATATAAGTCAGCGTCCACTCACATTTTCCTCCCCCTGTTTGGCTCTCAGCGGCCACTTACCAAGGCCATCTTTGGGCACATTTTTAGCTGCACTATAACTCCCCTGATGTTCTGGGTAGCAGCTTCCAATCTGCAGTGGCCTGGATATCCAGGCTTACCAGAAATTGTAGGTCCAGAAAACAATGTCAAGAGTGATCAGGTCTGGATGTTGGCACTAAGGGTGACATACTTTTCTTTCTACTTTTCATTTTTAAACCAAATTTCCTCTAATGAATATGTACTATATTTATGACAAAGATGTTAAGAATATATACATTCTAAAGAGTCAGTAAAATTTTTAGTCAAGGTCAGCACCTTAGGCTAATTCCATGGAATTTCCAGATTCTCAGTGTGGTCCCCAAACCAGGACCAGCAGCCTCACCTAGGAACTTGGTAGGAATAAGAATTGTTGGGCCCTACCCTAGACCTACTGAATCAGAAACTCTGAGCCCAGGCCCAGTCATTTGTGTTTTAACAAGCTCTCCGGGCGATTGTGATGCACGCTCACGTTTGAAGATCACTGGTTTCAGAAACAAAGTCCAGAGCATTAACAGAGGGCCTGGTGACAACAGTTTGTTACTTGTGGCTCATTTCCAAGCTTAGGGCCCTGGGTTCTAGAGGGTTGTGGCTGCTGAGGATTTGCCCTCCGCACCCTCACGGAATTTCCCACATCTCTCTGGAAAAGCACGTGCTTAAACACACTGATTTCATGAAGGGAGAAAATATGAACAGAAAAAATAATAGCTTCTCAAGCTGGGGGTGGGGGTTGGAGGGTTACTGGATGGACGAAGAGTTAATTTTAGATTTCTTTGTAATGATTCCATTCGTGGAGTCCCCAGCTTCTACAGACATTTCAACAACAGAATGTATTTCTTACAGGGCTAGAGGCTGGAAGTCCAAGATCAAGGTGCCGACAGGTTTGCTTTCTCCTGAGGCCTCTCTCCTTGGCTTATAGACATCTGCCTACTTGCTGTGTCCTCACACGGCCTTTTCGCTGTGCCCATGCATCCCTGGCATCTCTTCCTCTTCTAAGGACACCAGTTATATTGGTTAGGGCCCACACTTAGGACCTCACTTACCCCTTATTACCTCTTGAAAGGCCCTATCTCCCAAATGCAGTTACATTCTGAGATACTGGGGGTTAGGACTTTATCATATGAATTTTGGGGGGAAGCATAGCTCAGTCTACAACAGACCTCAATCTAAAAAGTCTCCCACATGCTCCAAATATCACTTCTCAAACTTTAATTTACATATGAATCACCCAAGGAGCTTGTTAAAACATAGATTTTGATTCGGTAGGTCAAGGGTAGAGCCTGAGACTCTGCATTTCTAGCAAGCTCTGGGTGATGCTGACACTGTCCATCCATGGACCACACTTTGAGTGGCAAGACAAAGCCTTCTACAGCAATGATAAGACTTTGTTTTTGAGGGATGCCTGGGTGGTCAGTCAGTTAAGCGTCTGACTCTTGATTTTGGCTCAGGTCATGATCTCAGGGTCATGAGATGGAGCCCCATGTCGGGCTCTGCGCTCAGCATGGAGTCTGCTTGGGATCCTCTCCCTTTCCCTCTCCCTCCTCCTCTGCTCCTTCCCTGACATGCACACGCATGTGCTCTCTCTCATAAATAAATAAATAAATAAATAAATAAATAAATAAAGGCTTTGTTTTTAAAGCTTTTCCTAAGTGGCCTCTCAACAGTTTTAGGGAAATAAAGCTAAATTCTTCCCACTGGTAAATCATTCCAGATAAGAGCAGATTGGGGGCTTTCTGGATGGTCATTTCTGCAAGCTGAACAGTTTACATCAATTCCTTGGTGACATCAATTTTCAGTGGCCAGTCCAGCCCTTTCTTTCCCAGATGCTTTGTGGGGCATGACCCCCCAGTTACCAGCACTAGGCAGGAACTTAGGAAGAAGCTTTAGGAGTCGTGACCAGCTGGTGCTCCCAAGCTTGTCAGAGCTGGAAGATGCCCTAGAGATCAGTGACAGCGATCGGCCTCCCGGTGCCTTTTGAGAGATAAAAGAGCTAAGGTAGAGCCACGTGAAGTGTCCGAGGTCACACGGCTGGTGAGGGCAGAGCTGGGCGGAGGATCTGGGATGTCATTCCCTAAAGTAGCGGTTCTCAACCTTTGGGGCACATTAGAATCACCTGCGGAGGTTTTAAATGTACACATGCCCAGGCCCCACTCCAGACCATTTAATCAGAAAGTCTCAGAGGTAGGGCCCAGGCATTGACTTTTCCCCCCTCAAAGCCTCCATGGTACAAGTCTAATATACTAGTAGCTCAGAACTACTGTCCAAAAGCACTATCAAAATCACCTGGAGGGCTGGCTAAATCAAAGATCGCCAGACCCCATCCCCAGAGCACCTGATGCAGTAGGTCTGGGTCCAAGAATCTGCATTCCTGACAAGCTCCCCAGTGCTGCTGATGCCGCTGGTCTGTCCTTGAGGCTGTGAGCGTGGTCAGCTCATTTACCCAGTCCCAAGGGCAAAGGCCTGTGGTTGTCCCCACTTTCAGTACCCACCCCTCTGCACACCGTTCTTGAATTTCTTTCTCTTGAAAGGCTAATTTCAGTAACGGTTTGTTGCAGATTTTAACCTGATTTTACCCATTGAAAAAACGCTGGGGTCTGGGTGAAGAGGAGAAATTGTATTTGCTCTAAGCTCCTCATCCTTCTGTTTAGTGGAAGAAGGACCTTGGTTATTCTGAACACTGTATTTTAATTTAAACACTTTCACCAAGCTCCTCCTACACACACACGTGCGTGCACACATTTTCCTCTGAGTTCTGTATATATGAATCAGAACACGACAATTTCATTTTCCTGGAAATATCCACTCAATTCCAAATTAATGACTAGATTCCAGGTTATACCAACCCCAAATACTTGAAAGGTCTCCTAGAGGTTTGCCAAACCAAATACAAAAGCATGGCAACCACATCATGTTCCTCCAATGGTTGTACTTTCCAAATCCTAGGAATGGCAAATTTGTACATGAGGAATCTTCCCCAGCTGCAATTTGAACTGAGAACCTGGGAATCCAACCTCCAGAGCTTTAGACACTGGAGCTATGGATGGAGATGTGACTAAGGCAAAGGCAAAGGCCAGGATCGTTTTTCCTGCCTTGTAATGATGACTGCGAGAACATGATGTCCGTAGCAGGGAGCTGAGGGAGGTTGGCAACACTTCTGAAAAGGTGGGCTGTGGTGGAGAAATGCTCCCGAGCATCAGGAAAGGCCTGAGACTTGAAGCACTGACCGGGTCACGAGCCAGTGGAGGAGCTTTACGCCATCTTGGTGCAGTGTCAGAGCCCCCAGCCCTTGCCTCAGCAGCATGTATAGGCGGGACATTCTGTTTATGTGGACGGCAGGCCGGACAGGACATAGCCCAGGAGCCAGACCCCGGTTCAGAGTCCCTTCCTGCCACTTACTGTGTGTGAACTTGAACATGTTCCCACTTCTCATCCTTAGCATGGGCCTCATTTTTATAGGTTTATTGTGCCGAATTAAACATAATGCGTATAAAGCTCACAGTAGAGTGCCTGGCACATGACGGGCTCTCAATATGTGGTAGTTTTTAATTGCATCAAAATCAAGTGCAGATTGAAGTTGGAGATACCTCAGATTGGTAAGACATCACTTGGACAGGTTTTTTCCCCCCTCATAATTCAGACAGTCCAAGAACACACATAAATGCATTGGAAAGAATTAAAAATAGAACATTTGGAAACTTGAATTACTGTTCCAGCTCTGATTTCAGCAGACCATGTGACCTTGGCAAATCAGTTCTTTCTGTTTCTTCATCTATAAGAGGGGGAGTTGTAGCCCATGTCTTCCAAGGCCCCTTCCACCGCAACATTACATAACATATCCATGAGGTCATCAAAATGGCTCAAAAGCTCCACCAGTACTTAAAGTGGCATTTTCTGAACTTACTTGATAAAAATCACCTGGGATGCTTCCAAACATATAGATTTCCAGGACTTTCCCTAGCACTGCCCTGTCCAAAATAGCAGCCACTAGCCATATGTGCCTACTAAGTACTTTAAATGTGGCTGGTCCAAACTGAGATGTGCCATAAGTATAAAATACACATGGAAACTTAAGATTTAGTGTGAAAAAAAGAATGTAAAACATTTCAATAATTTTTTATTGCTCACATGTCGAAATGACAATATTTTGAATATATAAGTAAAATATTTATATTTTAAACAACAAAATATATCATTCAAATTCAAACATATTTAAGTAAAATAAAGTCTTTCAAATACATATTTAAATAAAATACATTATTAAAATTAAATATATTATTGTTTAGGTAATATAAATACATCCTTGAAATTAATTTCATCTCTCCATTTTTTAAAATGTGGTGACTAGAACATGTAAAATTGCGTATGTGGCTTGCATGATATTTCTATTGGATAGCACTGCCCTAGAGGTAAGAACTCAGAATGTCTACTAAAGTTGACATAATCTTTAATTTTAACATCTGACTCGGGTGACACTTTGGTTCATCACTATTTGGGAAACACTCTTTTATGGAACCAAAACAGACCTCACAGCGTCAGGCAAACCTTACAGCTGGAAGAACCCATAGGCACTAGATGGATGGAGAAATTGTCTTGGAATAGGATCAATCCGGGTAGATCTCACTTTTTTCCACTTTGCTTTTAAGAACTCTGCCAGCGCCCTGGTCTTGGCATGGAAATTACTATACATAATTCCTGAGAGTGGAGGAAAGGCACACTGAAGGAGTTAGAAAAAGGAGCCTTTCTACCTAGTTCTATGGTTTTACTGTTCCTGGCCGCTGTAAGGAGCCTTGTGCAGGCCAAGAGGGTGTTGTCTTCGGGTCCATATCAGGTGAGAGGTAGGCGGCAAGAAGCCCATCGGGGAGATTATGAAAATGACGTCTCATGTCTCTAAACTTGGACCACTAGCTCTTGCCAGCCGTGGCTCAGAGCTTTGAAGTCCGGCGCTGAGCAGGTGAGTTGGAGAAATGAAAGTCATGCAGTGCTCGAGCCTTCCCCTCCAGGTGAAGCAGAACGGGCAGTGCGTCCACCCAGGGCATGCACGGTTCTTCCCCGCTCCTGGTGACCGGGTAACCCGATTCAGTGCGTGCCATCTTGCTCTCAGCTACACTGGGCTCCTGACACATCATGGGGGATCCGAGGGGTAATGTCATGTCTCCTCCCCCACTCCTCACCTCATACTGACGCACAAGAGCACCCTGTCAAGCCTCTGCTCCACTCTGCTTACAGGAACTGCGGATAATTGAACTCCCCCCAACACCAAATAAAGACACTGTAAGCGAAATAAAGACATTTCCAAACATTGACAATTCAACACCAACAGAGGTCCCCCTGAAGAGTTTATATAGAATGTACTGTGGACAGAAAGAAAGCGATCTCAGATGGAAGGTTGGAGATATAAGAAGAGAAAATGAGCAAATTAAGTAGTAGATATGTGAGTAATCTAAAACATCACTGAGTACAAAAGCAATATCTCATAAGGTTAAAAAATAGAATCATAATAACCAATAACAATAGCATGTAAACCAGGCAGATGGTGATGTTCAGATGCTAAGTTCTTGTGTTTTCAAACAAGAAAGCAAAGATATTAACGTAAATATTGATATTATTTTTGCTTATCAAAATTTACGGGGTGACCAGTAAAGCAGTGGAAGTTGCAGGGGCGCCTGGGTGGCTCAGTGGGTGAAGTGGTTAAGCGCTGGACTCCTGATTTCGGCTCAGGTCATGATCTCAGTGTAGCGGGATGGAGCCCCAAGCCCCCAAGCACTCAGAAGGGAGTCTGCTTGCCCCTCTCCCTCCCCCACTGCCCCTCCCCTTGCTCTTGTACAAGAGCATGTGTCCACGTGCGCGCTCTCTCAAATAAATAAAATCGAAAAGAAATTTTTTAAAAGTCATATTAGAATAGGCTAACTACTTTACAAAATTAAGTCCAAAATCATAAAATGGCCAAAACACGATGGAAATGGATTTCATGCTTGCGTGACAGTACTAGGCAGGCAGAAAAGGTCCTCGGAGTGGTTCTTCCTCCACCGAGATCTGTTTTCTGGGCTATCATTTTCCATTGGTTTATTTCACACCATCCTAATTACTATAGGTTTCAAATAGTTCTTGATAATGGTAAGATGAGCTCCTCCTCTTAGCTCTCCTTTGCTTAGAAGTGTTTTGACTATTCTTGCTTCTCTGATCATCGACAAGTATTTTAGCTTGTAGAGTTCCACGAGCACACCTTCTGGGATCAGCCTGTGTACCAACTTCTCTACAATATTGAATTTGCTTCTCCATAAACGTAGTATTTCTCCTCAATTATTTGGACTTCTCTTGCTTCCTTACAATGCAGGATCTTTACTTTCTCATGAAAGACCTACCTTTCTTTTTTTTTTTAAAGATTTTATTTATTTATGTGACAGAGAGACAGCCAGCGAGAGAGGGAACACAGCAGGGGGAGTGGGAGAGGAAGAAGCAGGCTCATAGCGGAAGAGCCCGATGTGGGACTCGATCCCGGTACGCCGGGATCACGCCCTGAGCCGAAGGCAGACGCTTTAACGACTGCGCTACCCAGGCACCTCTACCTTTCTTTTTTTTAATTTTATTTTTTGATGTAAAGTTTGATGATTCATTAGTTGCGTATTCATGAAAGACCTATCTTTTGTCATGTTTATTTTATGATGTATTATGCTTTTAGAAACGACAATTTTCTTTCTATGTTTTCTATTGATTGCTATTGTATATAAATACAATTGCTTTTTGTAGGTTGTTTTTATACAGCAAAACTGCCAAAATCTCTTACTAATTCCAGATTTTTTGGAGTTTTCTGGGGAAACCATAACATCACTTTCCACAGTAGCTAACCAGTAGATAATTCTAAAATGGAAAACTTAAGAAATAGAAACAATAACATTCTAAACAATATAATTATTAGAAGAAATACGTAAAAAGATTTGAAAGGAGTTGCCTTTGAGAAGCAGAAAACAGGATTGGGAGGAAGGGGCAGGTGGCCGCAGTGCTGCAGTTTAAGACTAATCATGCTACTGTACTTTTCAAAACAACATACTTACATAAAAATTTAAATGAAAAAAATAAATGCTATGTTAGCTATCTTGATAGAATTTTGCATTACGCAGGTGTATGCATTTGTCAAAACGCAATGAATGTACAGTTTGAAATTTGTATATTTCCTTGTATACACATCTTACACGAAAAGAAAAAATTGGTAAACAAATACTGAATTCGAATTAACGGCATGCATGCTGACGTCTGTAATTTACTTTGACATCCTTCCAAAAATAAGATGGATCAAGGAATGGGTTGAAGGATGGATAAATAGGTGATAAAACAATTTGTATAAAATGTTGATGGTAGACTCTAGGAGGCAGGTATACAGGGGTTCGCTGTAAAATTCTTTCAGTTTTGCCATGTGTTTCAAAAGTTTTATAATAAAATATTGGAACAAATTTTTAAAAATCCAGTACTAAAAATAAATTCAAGAAAGAATGTTCTACCTGGTGTATCAGCTAGGTAAACTTTAATCTGGAAATGCCACTAGCTTTCCAGAAGCATTCTATAGCCATTTGACCCACAGACAACTAGTCAAATCAAAGAGGGCAGTGACACGAGAAGAGTGAGGGCAGGCTGATATTTCTCGTTGGCCTTCTTACCCGTTTCCCTACAGGGTATGTGTGTGGTTCAATGTTGAATATTTAATGTCTCTTAACAAGCTTTGTCCTCTGGTTATGAATATCCCTCTTGTCACATGTTCATCTATCTCTTCGCTCCAACTGAATTGTAAACCCATCCAAGCTATAGTTTGTCTACTCCAGGGTTACATACCCGGCGGTTCATCAATATCAATTTTAGAGGGAAAGTAGCTCTCCAGAATAATCGATCTAGGAAACACGTACGCTGGATTGTCTGGGGAATCGAATCATACAATTTTCATTACAGTGGCTCTTAGGGATTGGATCCAGTCTGGTCGTTCTGTAGCTGAGGAAACTGAGGGAAAGAGAGATTAAGCACCATATTCAGAGCTATTTAGCTAGTTAGCATGGTTATCTTTGGTCTTTTCTTCTTTAGGCCCATTTTAAGCTATGAAGTAAGAAGCTTACAGGAGGTTAACGCACATATACTTGAATTAATAGCCACCCTTTTCCCAAAGAGGCACTTGATTTGAAAGGGACTGTGGGTTTAAGGGATTATGAGACCCTATCCAGCCCGTTTGTGGGGTGAAGCAGAAGCAGGGGAACATAAGTGGTGGAATGCTCCCCTGTACTCAATTTACAACCTCAATGAACAGTATCTTGGTAAAAGTACTAATGCATGCTCCGTTGCAGACGAACCTTGAGCACATTATGCAAAGAAGCCAGACACAAAGAGGTCACATATGGCATGATTTTATTTATATGAAATGTCTCCAGTAGGCAAATCCACGGAGACAGAAAGCAGACTAGAGGTTCCCCAGGGACTGGGAAGAAGAAGAATGGGAATGACTGCTTACTGGATATGGGGTTTTATTTTGAGGGAATGAAAATGTTTGGAAACTAGATAGAGGTGGTGATTATACAACATTGTGAATGTACTAAATGCCACTGAATTGTTCACTTTGCAATGGTTCATTTTACGTTATGTCAATTTCACCTCAATAAGAAACTATTACTCTAGCAAGAGGGAAAAAGCAAATGCAGCAAAATGCTTACCATTGATGGATCTAGGTACAGGCCGTCAGGAGTTCATTGTACTGGTCTAGCAACTTTCCTGTAAGGTTTTAAATTTTTCAAAATAAAAAGCTGATAACAATAAACTATCTCTGGGAAACTAAGAAATAATTTAGTGAGATTGCTAAATTGAGGTCAAGAGCTGCAATCTAAAATGAATACAGTTTTATATCTACCATTTGATCACCGGCCTGTCAAAATAGGAACAACTATTACTTCCTTGGCCAGGAAGGTTTCTAGCAGTTAAAATTACTTAAAAAAAAAAAAAAAAAAATATATATATATATATATATATATATATATATATATTAGAGAGATAGAGCAGGACTGGGAGGGGCAGAGAGAGAGGGAGAGAGAAACTCGAGCAAACTCCACGCTAAGCTTGGAGTCCAAATTGGGGCTCGATCCCACGACCCTGAGATCATGACCTGAGCTGAAACCAAGGGTTGGATGCTTAACCGACGGTGCCACCCAGATGCCCCCAAAATTACTTTTTAGAAGAGTCACAAGCCAACATTGTTTAACGTAGGAGTCTATTAAGATTCAAATTTCTGAACATCAATGCCTAAAAAAAGTTTATTGGGTTCCTCTGAACAGGTGGTATTAACATGTGATTTAACTGAAAGATCTGAGCTTTTGAAACGAGGTGTGTATATTCGGGCTTTGCCACCATCAGCCGAGGCTTACACATCTACAGATAGCTAAAAGCAAAAGGCTGCAAGCTGACTGCGAGTGCCACAAGAGAAACGTTAGGGTGACCGTCCTGACCCTTGCAGAGTGTTCTGAGACTCAAGCAGTAACGTAGAAAAGACAATCCTGTGATTCCCCAATGTCACCCCACCTTGTAACTTCATAACGATGAGAGAGGACGGCTTGTCTGCCCCCATTGCACGGCACATCAGATGGCGTGCATGCGTCCCTGGTTCCTCACAGGCCCATGACCAAACTCTAAATCTTCCATCCAGCCATCTGAGGCCTGAGACAGCAAATCGACCTGTCCACATCGGTGACAGCCTGCTGTTTCTCTAAGATGCACCAAAAACAGTGCACCAAGACGCATAAGGTTGCACAGCAGTGCGAACATACCGAACACTACTGAAACTCACACTTAGAGCTAAGAGGGTAAACTTAACGTTAAATGTTTCTACCAGAATACTAAAAGACCCATAAGACCCAAGTTTCATTTTTCATGCAGCAGACCTTAAAATTACTTCCCTTTTGTCTAAAATGGAGGTACACTGCCAATCTTTAAATCCTGATGCACATCAGATGAAACGCAATCTGCTCCTACGGGGGAAAAAATAAAAACCCTAGAAAAACACTAAAGCTTCCCACATTCTTTGTTGAGCAAGAAAAATGGACATAAGAACAGATTAATGGCAGGACATTAAAAATAGAAAAGAACTATTGATTTGAAGGTGTTACCTCAAGAGATAAGTACCAATAAATATTGGCGAGCAGGGTTCTCCATACTTAGATGATGATGTGAACTAATCTATTCTCCTTAGGGTTTACTCATGCTTTTGAGAGGCAATTTATTGTTTATCTAGACACAGCTTTGGAACTAAACAAATCGTTAAAGGGAAGGAAGAGGTTCAGTTCATAAATATCACTTTAATAGGGTGACGGACCCAAGAAAGCTTACTTAAATAACTGAGTTCTTTTTTTATTTTTTTGCAAAGTTTTGCATTTTCCCAGAATTTTCATCAAGCAGGCAAGAACAAATTCATGTCCAATCAACAAGGCCTAATGAGATCTTTGATATCCGTCTATTACAAGATCATTGTTGAGATCATAGAGCTGTGCTGACCCGCTCAGTAGCCACTATAAACCCGGGGCTCTTGAGCACTTGAAGTGAGGCTAGTCTGAATTGAGATGTGCCATAAGTGTAATATAGTCACTGGATTGCAAAGGTTTAATATGAAAAAAACCCATACAATATTCCATTAATAATTTTTGTATTGATTATATGTCAAAATGATAATATTTTGGATGCATTGGGTTAAATAAAATGTATTATTGAATTAAGTTTACCTGTTTCATTTTGCTTTTCTAACGTGGCTACTAAAAAACTTACAATCACATTATGTGTTTAGCATTATGTTTCTAGTGGACGCCACTGTAAAGACCATTTGAATTTTCTATCCCATTGTCTCACTCGTAATATGTCTGTGTGTCGGATGTAAACCTAGATACATGGGTAAATAATATATATTCTGATTATCAAAGTAACGTATGTTCTCTTTTAAAAAGTGGAATAGGGGCTCCTGGGCGGCTCAGTCGGTTAAGCAAACCGACTCTTGGTTTCGGCTCAGGTCATGATCTCCGGTGGGGGGGGCTGCGTTGGGCTCCTCGCTCAGCGGGCCTCTGCTTGTCCCTCTCCTTCTGCCCCTCCCCCGATCTCTCTCGCGCTCTCTCAAATAAATAAATAAATAAATAAATCTTTTTAAAAAATAAAAAATAAATCAATAAAAAGTGGAATATGTAAAAACCACTAAGAAAGGAATACCCCAAGATAAACATTCTTCCCTCTATAATTAAAATGTTTAAGCATGACTTTTATGAACATAACCACAATTTACATTAAACATTCCACTGGTAAACGAGTTTACACTAAACAGTGTTGGCACTGGAGCTGATTCAGATGGGCTGCTAGAAATTGCCTTCGTTCCTCAGAAATTGTTTCCCAAAGGGTTTCTCCTCCATTCAGATTAATTGGGATGGAGTGAGAAACGAAAAAGTGTAATTCGCTGTACTTGGCTCTACGTCTCAGAGATGGCTTGGAAATGACTGTATCAGTTACCTCATGAAAAGTGATCTTTGGCTACAAAATTGCCGAGGATCAGAGAAAAATTACACTGACTATCAGCATAGCCACAGGACTGAGTTGAAGAAGCAAGGATCTTAAATAACATTGGACTTGATAAAATGATGGGTGAGGTTTTGTTTGTTTGTTTTTTTTTTTTGAATGCAGGAATTGTGATTTTTAAAAATTATTGTCTAGCTAGCAGTTGGTTAGAATGGAACTTCTCCCCCTCGGTTTCAGCTGAGATGTCCATCCTGCGTTGCCAGATACGCAAGCCAGCAGGAGGCAAAACCCTACAGGCAGAAAGTATGGGGGAAGCGTTCAGGTTCTGCTCCTGCGGCTCTGGGACCCTTGGCCAGAGCAAGGTTATCAAAAGGCTTCAGGGTGTGTGTGTGGGGGGGTCTGTAAAGAAGACAACTCTTGCTTGTGCTTTGGGGGCGGAAGAATCACACCTCCTTCACTTTTACCCTGGTTCGTGAGGGACTTCAGAGCGCCGCTTGGGAGCTTTGCGAAGTGTTTCCTCAGAGATGTGGAGAAATGGGGCCCACATCGCACCTAAGGAAGCCGAAGGGGAGGGCTAGAGCCCGGGGCCTCCAGAGCACCAGACAAGAGCCAGTCTACTGTGCCAGCGACCGGCTATGGAGCGGCTGCTGGGTTGGACGAGCTTGAAATCCCGACTTGTCAAGGGATATAGGAGGGTCTCTCTGGGATCCGATGAGCGCCTGATGGCTCATCTCGGGTCCTGTCCATTGGGACGCCCTAGGGGGAAGAGAGCAGTTTTCCAGCTCTTCAGTAGAGAGGATTAAAGAAATCCCTTCAGCTGTTGCAGAGGCTGACTGTTGCCTTTTAGTCAAATGATTTGTAAAATCTTTGCCAGAACCATTTATGTATATGATATAACCAATATATTGCGCCAGACTGACTCATGTCATCTGCTTATTACACTACCATTTGCCCAGTCCCCGAAGTCCAAAAGCTCCTCTCTCTCCTCAGGCCCCAGATCCAGTTAGTCTGCCCATGTCCCTCTGCGTGTTTCCGTCTGACGATCTTTCCTGCGTGCTCTTTATAGGCGTCCCACGTCTGGTGCGTCAGAGCTGCGTGCAGCGAGCTCTGGCACTGGAACCGCTCCCAGATAATCCTTACTTGTCGCCTTGCTTCCACCCCACGGCTCCGGCACCCCACTCCCATGCCACCTAACACACCCAACACATCACGGCCAGACTTGTTTTCCTAACTGCACACCTCTGATCACGTGGCATTCCTACTTTAAAACCTTAAACGCCGGGCTCCATAATTTGAGCCTCCGACTCCTGCTTTCAGCTCAGCTTGTGATCTCAAAATCATGAGATCAAACCCTGGATGTGGAGCCTGCTTAAGATTCTCCCCTTTCCTCTCCCTCTGCCTCTCCCCCTCCCTCTCAAAACAAACAAACCCCAAAACCTTAAATGCAATGGTCTGTAACCGCGGGACAACATGTTACCTGGGGAGCAGGGATATGGTGTGCGAGGGGGTTAGACTGTGGGGGACTTTAAAACTATACGTTCACCTTTCCTAAGCCATTCTTCTGTACCCGTCCTCCTGTCCGTGTCTCCCTCTACCCCTAAAGAATTATTACCGATAGGAATATGTTATCTATGTGACTGGCGGAGAGGCAGAATCAACCGAGGCTGTATTAGTTAAAGTAGCAACGGTTTTGTAAGAAACGAGCCTTGAGTACTCAACTGGAGTTCTTTCTCACGCTCATCACAAGCTACTAGGGGTGTTCTGCTTGAGCTGCCTCCTGTGGGACTCTTCAGGGACCCAGACTCCTGATACACTGTGGCTCTGCTCTCCTCATCTGTGAGGTGGACGTAGTGAGACTGTATTTGTAAAGGGTTGTTGTCATGGTTGATACGTGATTGCGCGCTGGTCCATAGGAGCTCTTCCACATCTCCTTCCCCCTTCCCTTTGTTAGGAGTTCCCTGATAGGTCAAGTTAACTCTGTTGACAAGCTGTCAACTCATCTTCCTGGGCCAGTTCTGGGCATTTTGAAATGTGAAGTTAACCTTTAGAATCTTTTCACCTTGCCGTTCGTTTTTCTCCTCCTACTTCTAGCCTGTCCTATCTGCCTCCAGGGCACGGACGCTCTCGCTCTCACTCATCAGAGTAGGAAAAGCTCTGATACCTTCAGTACTTCTCCCCTCCACCCAATACTTCCCTTTCCTCTGCACTCCCATTCTAACCCCCGAGGGATGAGATATAACAACAACAACAACAAAAAAAAACTAAGATATTCTTCTCTAAGTGGAATCTCTACCACAATAGGCGATTTCTATAGGTAGAAGGGCTTCACAACTCAATAGAAGGAAAAGCCTTTACGGGAGGGATTTCAGGCATGGAAATAAATGAAGGGGGAGATAGTTAGGAAGGTGGATACCTGCCAGGTGGGTAGATGACAGCTCTGCCTCTCATTCTATTCCTCTTCCTTCCTTCCTTTTACCTTATGAAGAGAAGTTAGTGAAAGTAGACCCTTTCTCATGATAAAACCACTGTCTTAATTTTGGACCTAAGAATATTTCAGAATAAATGCAAATTTTTTTATAGAAAGAAGGGTTTTAGAGAGCATTTCTTCCAGGTACGCTTAGGTGGGTATCTTTCATTCATTCATTCATTCATTCATTCATTCATTCATATGTCCAGTGCTAACCTTGTGGTGGAAGTTTCAAAAGATGGCCACAGGGGCGCCTGGGTGGTTCAGTCAGTTGAGCGTCTGATCTGACTCTTGGTTTCAGCTCAGGCCATGATCTCAGGGTCGTGGGATCAAGCCCTGTGTCTGGCTTCACACTCAGCATGGAGTCTGCTTGTCCCTCTCCTTCTGCTCCTCCCCCCACCCCCCTCCCCTCCCCAAATAAATAAATAAATGAATAGATTCTTAAAAAGAAAGAAAGAAAGAAAGAAAGCCACAAATTCTTTGACTCTCCTCCCATAAATTGGTGGGGTCCAATTCTCCCCCTCTTGAATCTCGGGGCTGATCTTACTTGGATGCAATAAAATGTGTCAGAGTGATCTTATATGACTTTCAAGTCCTTGTCAAAAGAAGCCTTGAGGCCTCTCCCTAGTTCTCTCTGAATACCTGCTCTTCAGATGTCTTCCTCTTGGGACGCAGCCCACATGCTGGGAGGAGCCCAGACCACATGGAGAGGCCAGATGGAGGTTCTCCAGTAGGTCTCCAGTTGCACTCCCCACTGACAGCCAGGGTCAACTGCCAGACTTGTGAATGAGCCATGGTGGTGGTCCAGCCCCGCTGAGGTTCTGATAACTGGGCGCACAGACGTCTGAACGGAATCGTGTGAGAGACCTTATTGAGAACCATTCCGCTGAGCCTTCCCAGAATTCCTGACCCACAAAGTGGTGAGCAAAATGAAATGGTTGTATTAAACCCCTAAATTTGGGAGTAATTTGTTATGCAGCAATTGATAGCTGGAATATCTGTCATGTTCATTTTTCTCTTATAATCCTGTGTTTAAAAAGGTTCAGAAGTTTTGTTTCCAGCAAAGACTACAGGGCTCCTGGCCCCGCAACATGTTAATACCCTTTCAAAACTTTCTTCCTCAAAAGAAAGAAAAGAGGCAGGTTTCAGCTGATGATCCAAAACATAGTCCTTGATTTCAAATCTTTACCTTCCTTCCAATGTCTCAAAGCAGTGACCGAGAACTAAGTCAACACCCTCATATTCTCTCAGAAGTCATGCTTTGGGGATAGGAAAGGAATACCTAACTTCAGCTGAATAAAACAGTGTTCAAATGTCCTAGCAAAATACCTCACAAGAGAAGCCAATTAGTTTTTCATTGAGCAACCCACCTAAAGTGTTACATTTTTTGACACATTTTGAACATACCCAACCTGGGATGAAGCAGAGTGTATCTTGCCAACAGAGAAATTTCTCTTAAGAATAAGAATAAGAATTTTCCTGGGGCACCTGGGTGGCTCAGTCCATTAAGGCTTCATGATCCCAGCGTCCTGGGATCGAGTCCTGAGTCCCGATCCTTGCTCAGTGGGGAGCTTGCTTCTCCCTCTGCCTGCTGCTCTGCCTGTTTGTGCTTTCTCCTTCTCTCTGACAAATAAATAAATAAAATCTTAAAAAAAAAAAGAATAAGAATTTTCTAGATTGATGGGGCCTAGAACTTGTATATAACAATCAGGGAAACAAAATGAGAGAAAACATGTCTTTTGAATTTCTAATATTTACAATTGGCTGCTGAAGTTCCTTCCAAAAATGTTCTTTATTGTACATTTTTCAAAGTTAAGTCTGACCCAAAGCAAAGGATATTGATAAAAGAGTTCAATGAAAGAAAAGAATAGAACATGAAACTTTGCAGCAGAAATTTTCATACAAGAGAATAAAATTGAAATAATATGGCCATTTAAATGTGAGAATTTACAAATACAGGAAATAGATCCTACCCCAATTAAGATATGTACCTTCTCATGTTGTTTCTAGTACAAAGACATGGATTCAGAAATGTTATTTCATTAATTAAAACTGTAGGTGTCTTCATGTAATGATATGTATTTGTTGTCAGATATTATGCTAGAGACCAGCACAAATTCTGTCCTCAGGAAACATATAGTCTATGGGGCACCTGGCAGGTGAGTCACTCTTGATCTCAATCGTGAGTTTGGATCAGTCACTCTTGATCCTGAGGTCGTGAGTTCAAGCCCAAAGTTGGGTATAGAGATTACTTAAATGAAAAAAGAAAGAAAGAAACATATAGTCTATTGGGGGAAATGGCAAGTTAAAAAAATTAATTAAATGAGTTTAATATCAACAAAATGTTTGCAACATTGCCAGGCACATAGTATCACATACCTGCTAAATAAGTAAATAGCCATTCAACTGTTTATTCAACTGGTATTTACCTAATTATCTGTCTATCTATGTGTTTATCTTAGAATTGACATGAGGTTTATCATAAGAGGTTTCTCAATGAAATCATGGAGGTGAATGCTTACTTTTTTTTACTTTTAATATTTTCTTTTTATCACTGGTTGAAGCAAATTGGTTATGACATGCTTTTTTAATTGAAGTATAGCTGATCAGCAGATATTTATTGATCACCTTCTACACGGCAGGTACAATGCAAGATCCTGGGGCTAGAGAGGTACACAGAGTTTACATTCAGACAAGAAGAGACATGGAACAAGCAGCCATCCCCGGAGTATTCCTGAAATGCTTGGGAAGCAAGAGAAGGCTGCTGGCCCCAGGTGGCCCCAGGCTAGGCCAGGCCAGGCTCAGGCTAGATGGACTCAGCAGCATCTATCCCAAGACACAATGAAAATCTAATGTATAAGGCTAAACTTGGGAGAGGCTTGAAGGCCAGCAAGGCAATCAAGATCTGCCCCCAAATTCCACACTGGACCAGAGGGAAAATGCAGGTGCGGAGGCGAGCACTGGACTTCATGCCCTGGCCCTCACACGAGAGAGCAAGAGGACAGTGTAGTTGGAATGGAAGACAAGGCATCGTGCTTGAGGCTCCGGTACTTTGGTGTCAGAGTGGGGTCTAGCGTCCATAGCACAAACAGGTCTGGACCAAGACGTGCTGGAGCTCAAGGCAGACCAAGAATTTGGTGTTACTTCAAATGATTCCCTTTCAATATTAGAGCAACAGCTACTCAGTCGGGGAGCAGAGCTGGCACCAAGATAATTTTTTTCATTTCCACTGTCTACTTGGCTGGAATGGGACCGATGTATATTTCGATGGTTATAAAAGTAGTCACATGTGGAGATCTGAGTGAAGTGGTACCATATTTCTGATTTCCGTTGGGAATATTATTGCCCTTATAGATTGTTGCTCAGAGCACTTATCCAGTTGGCTTACCTTTTTACTTGGCTCTGAGCACGAAGGATCCCAGAATAGGAGTGTCTGCTGACTGCCCCGGTGTGAATAGCCAGGGACTGTTGTGTGTGTGCACGTGTATAAAAATGTATCTGTGTGTGTGTGTGCGCGCGCACGCGCCTGTATGTGTGTGTATGTGTGTACGTCCATCCTCTTGAACAAGGTGGGTTCTGACGAGTTTGGAAAGGCAGCAGAAGGACTGGTCTTATGAGGACCATCTAGGTTTCATCACTTGAGAGTTTAGAACTCAATGATTTTAAATGGGCTTTTCCTTTTTTCTTCAAACCTGAAAGCCTAGATTTAGGAGTCTGCAAACATGATAAAGCCATGTCTCGGCTGTGAGATCCTGGGCAGCTTACTTAATCCTGTTAAATGGTAGTTTCCTGGTCTGTAAAATGGGGATAGTGATATTTAGCTCATAAGATGGTTGTGAACATAAAATAGCATATTGAAAGCATTTGATGTGATTCCCAGGTCATAGTAAGCACTGAGCACGCGGAAGCTCTTACTGTTAGCATTAAAGGTACTGATCAAGGGCAATGCACAACCAGATGCCGCCTGAACTACGGTTTATGCTCCTTTTACATTATGGGCCAAGTCTATAAATAGTTAAAATATTGAGCTGCCTGTAGACTTAACTAAACCGACCCACTTAAAATGGTCCATCATTTGCTACTTTACAAGGTACTCAAGAGCTAGTCAATTCTCTTCCGGACAAACAGATGGCCTTCCCTCATCTTTAAAACAGGCAGAAGGACTTTGTGGACCCAAGCTGATAGGGCTTAAAAACCCCAGCATTTCTTATTTCTACGTAAATTAATAATTCAAAACAAATTTTCTAAATAACAAACTTCCATTTCGTTAAAAACAAGAGTCCACTAACGGATGCCTCTAAATTTAGCAACTCACTCCAGATGTATTATCAGTGGGTTTTTGCTGTCTCCCTCATAAGGCACGCTGCGGGCCAGGCACTGGCAGCGTCGGGCGGTGTCGGCTGCAGCTCGGCACCAGCCCAGGACCCCCTTCTTCCTGGGCTATAGATTCTAACACTGGTATCGTGGACTTTTAATCCATTAATTAGCAATGAAAAAACAAGACCCCTATGTTCTGACATTAATAGTTTCAAACAGCCTAATGAGACATAGTAGGACGCCTTCCAAACTGGGTGAGCTCAGTCATTGATGGGAGTAACCGAAAAAAATGTTCCGCCCAGCTGAGATAACCCAACAGTTCTTTCCTGAGCTACTTAGGAATCTTGAAACCGAATTTCATTTGGAGTTTTTCGGTTTGTTTTGCTTTTTGATTTAGAATGGGAAATGCTTCTAACTCTCTCAAAGCAGGAAGTCTTTTTTTTTTTCCTCCCACTGTCTGACATCATCAGGTTCCACTCAGCGTTGTCCACTAAAGAGCGTGTTTTGGTTAATTGTTAGATTAATTACCAGCCTTCCATTTCTACACTTAGAGGGAACAAAAGGTAGTAAGTATATACTACTTAACAAATGTGTTGCTTTTCCTCCTTCCTTTCCCCCTCCACCAAATACTACTCCAATATGTCAATTCGGAGAAGTCACATGAACATCCCTGTCCTGCCGTCTCCCATCTGTGGAGCAAAAACCATTTAAAATGAGGAAGTTGTGCCTGGGCCCGAATGTTAGCCTGTATGTTTCAGCCGGCTTGGAAGGCGAGCGAGGCACATGCACTCGAAGGCAAGAAAGCAAGACGGAGCTGGAAAAAGCCCAAAATGGTTTCAATGCAAAATGATGACATTTAGAACTTTAAGAGTTAGGATCAGGACCAGCAACCAGTAAACTAAAAATCTTTGTTCCTGGGGTGCCTGGATGGCTCAGTTGGTTAAGCAGTTAAGAGTCCAACTCTTGATTTTGGCTCAGATCATTCTCCGGGTCCTGGGA
Source organism: Ursus americanus (assembly GCF_024610735.1). Classification (NCBI taxonomy): domain Eukaryota; kingdom Metazoa; phylum Chordata; class Mammalia; order Carnivora; family Ursidae; genus Ursus; species Ursus americanus. Next base: position 107,732,921 of record NC_142164.1, read on the forward strand.
TGGAGCCCCAGGTCGGGCTCAGCGGGGAGTCTGCTTCTCTCTCTTTCTCTCTCTCTCTGAACCAGCTCTCTCTCCCTCTCTCAAATAGATAAATAAATCTTTAAAAAAAAAATCCTTGCTCCCATGTCTTAGCAGGCAGCACTGTAAGTCCACAGCCAATGACAGCAAAGCATATAAGGGTGGGCTGAGAGGGGCCATGCTTTTGCTTAATGGGTACACAGACGGGCGGGCACTGTATCACTCTCCAGGGCAGCCTGTGGCAAGATGATGGCCGTGGATCCCTTTCTTTTTATTGTAACTATTGAAAACATATTCTGTAATCTAGGGCCAGCTCTATAATTTGCTAGGCCTAGGGCAAAATAAAAATGCAGGGCTCTTATTCAAAAAGCAGGCAAAAAGTACTGTTTAGGTCCTGAAACATAAAATGTGTCCTCTGCACACCAGTGCTTTCTCTCTCTCTCTCTGTGCTTAGTTTCTATTTAATGTCCCACTAAACTCCCATAGGTGCCTGGAGATCCCATTCTGTGATGGGGTGCGTGTGCTCCACCGGCTGCCAATGACCCCTCCCATCAGCCACTGGACCCACATGCAGTGTCCCAGGCCCAGCCAGGAAGTCAGTACCCCTTCCTATAGCCTGTGACAGACCCCCAAGGGTTTGCAACTTCCAGACCTGGATCAGCTAGAGGCTCTCATGTGCCCAATTGTCTGCTGAACCCCCACAGTGCTGCCAGCCCAGGGCCGGCTCAGCCCGCCATGCCCCACCTGACACTCCGTGGGGGGCACGTGGCCAACCCCCCCCCCACACCCTGACAGTCCTGCACCTGTGCCAGGTAGAACATGGGTCTCTTTCCTCCCCACAGTCCCCTATCCCGCTTTACCCACACCATTCTCCCCCTCCCCCCAGCTCTACCTGGACACGGCTGGCCTGGGTAGAGGGTGGCAGTGGTCACAGGGCAGAGAGGGGAGGCCAGGCAGGGCTGGGGCTCCAGTGGGTGGAGGAGAGGGGTTGGTCAAGAACCCACTGGGAAAGGTGGGAAGGTGGCGGGAGGCCGACTCGAGGTGGACCAGCCTCCAAACCCTGGCACCCCACATGCTCCCCTGTCCCACAGGACCTCACTTACGAAACACAAATTCAAAGCTAAAATTATTAAGAAAGTCAATGTGACAACAGTAGAACATTAAGCCACAGTCAGGGCCCTTTGGAGCACAGGGCCTGGTGTGATGGCACTCACCAGCAGTCCCCAAACATGTTGCCAGAGGAGGCCCTGGGGGGGTGACACTAACCATATTCTCCTAAAACCCCTGGCTCATCAGCTAGCAGCCAGAGCGGAAATTCAGGGCGGAAAGTATTGGGTCCCAGCATAGCTCCATCTTTATACTGGTTTATGTGTTTCATCTGCTTTTGACTTTCTACCTAAGTGGGTTTTTTGCTTGCTTAATGGAGAATAAATTCCCAGCAGGTGTGGACTGTATCTTTCACAGAAGATTTTAAAAATTCTGCACACCCCAAATTCATACTTTGGGTCCAAAACTTAACCTGGCAAGAGTGCAGGGAAAAAATCATGCACTGACAAACTCTCGAATGTTTTAAGTCCTCTTCATGCAGAGTTTTCTAGAGCATAATTAACCCTTTTCATAGGCCTTTTAAATGGGGAGCTTTGGGTTTTCATTGCATTGGTTTACAGAAAGTTTTGACAGCTCAAAACCTCCAGCACATTCGCTGATTTCCCAGCCCAGTTCTCCACGGCGGGGCGGCACTAGGACCCTGGTGGCTGCTGCTTTGACTTCTTCTCCCCCTGTATCTGTATCCACAAATCTCCCCCACACCGTCCTCAGTCTCTGGGCGGAGCCCCTAGCAGGTTCTCACATACCACCATTCTCTCAGTCACCATCAAAGGCATTTTAAAAGCATCGATCGAATTCTGTGATAAGTAAATTATAGAATAAAATAAACCCGATGTTGTTTACCAACCGCCTGGGTCTTCTCTGGCATTTGACAGTCGATCGTCCTAGCTTTCAAAGACAATTAACTTGACAGAAAGAGAACCTTTATCGTTTGAAATACGACATCACATTGCTGAGAGCACGTTTGGAATACTGTTAAGACAAAATACATTCATTTCCTGCCTTGTAAAAGTCATTTGAGCTCAGCAATATTATACATATTTTCTGGGAATTCGTTTAATTAACATCTATGTGATCACGAAGTGCTTGATACTATTTTGTAAAATCATCGTGAAAGCAGGGTGCCCTCCTTCACTTATATTAAGTTAGAACAGAAGAGGGTCGTACAGCCTCGCAGAGGTATTCCCTCCTGTGATGTTTCTCTGTCATTGTATGTGTCACTCAGGTGCTGCCACCTAATTTTTCTGAACCTGTTTCCGTATCTGTAAAACAAAGGTAAGGCTTACCCATCCTGCAGTTATTTTCAAGATCTAAGGGAAAAAATACAGTGAAGGCACACTGCAAACTCTAAAACCCACTTCAAATGTAAACGATTCTCCTTGCCCAAGGTCACACGGGGTGTTTACATCAAACTGGACCAGATCTGAAGAGCCTGACTCCTGGTCCCTTGTGTTTTGTTTTGTGTTTTTGTTTTTTAGTTTAAAGTGCAGGTGTTTATTTTATTTTATTTTAATTTTTTTATTATGTTATGTTAGTCACCATACAGTACATCATTAGTTTTTGATGTAATGTTCCATGATTCATTAGTTGCATATAACACCCAGTGCAGCATGCAATATGTGCCCTCCTTAATACCCATCACCGGCCTATCCCATTCCCCCTCCCCCCGCCCCTCTGAAGCCCTCAGTTTGTTTCCCAGAGTCCATAGTCTCTCATGCTTCATCCCCCCTTCTGTTTACCCCCCCTTCATTCTTCCCTTCTCCTACCAATCTTCCTATTTCTAAATGAGTGAAACCATATGATAATTGTCTTCCTCTGCTTGACTTATTTCGCTTAGCATAATCTCCTCCAGTCCCATCCACATTGCTGGAATGCGGGGTAATCATCCTTTCTGACGGCTGAGTAATATTCCATTGTATATATGGACCACATCTTCTTTATCCAGTCATCTGTTGAAGGGCATCTCGGCTCCTTCCACAGTTTGGCTATTGTGGACATTGCTGCTATGAACATTGGGGTGCATGTGGCCCTTCTCTTCACTACGTCTGTATCTTTGGGGTAAATACCCAGTAGTGCAATGGCTGGATCATAGGGTAGCTCTCATAGTCTCATGACACTACGTTTACAGAGATCCCGAGCCATGAAGAGGGAAGTTCCTTATCATCCACTGCTCCATCTGTCCGTCTGTTTATCCACCGTGTGTCCATCCATTTATCCTTCAGCCAGCCAGCCAGCCAGCCAGTCAACCGTCTGACCCACAAATACTCACTGAATGTTCCTGCTCTCATGGACCGTACCACGTAAGTAAACATACCAATCTTGCGGGGTGATACATGAAGATACAATATGGACATATGAAGAAAAATAAAGGGGTAAAGGAATACAGTGGGGTGCACGTGCAATGTGAAATAGGAGAGCAGAGAAGGCCTCAGTTGATGAGGTTGTGGAATATAGGTGAGGTTCAGTGGGGTGGAGTCCGGAGCCGACGACCAAGAAAGAATTCTTGAGACGTCTTTGGTGCAAAATGGTGGTTTATTAAAGCACGGGGACAGGACCCGTGGGCAGAAAGAGCTGCTGCCTTGGGGTTGTGAGGAATGGCCCGTTATATACCCTCAAGTTGGGAGGGGATTAGGGATAGCCTAAGTCACTAAGGAATTTTGGAAGTAAGGTTTCCAGGACCTTGAGGGGGCCGGCTACTGTTGGGAAAAGGTCATTTATTACCGTCTAATAAAACCTTAGTCATGAGACCCTTCAGATGTTTATCGATGGGCCATATGCTTGGGGGATGATTGCCAACACGTATCTTGCGGGGGAGGGGGGGTGTTAGAGATAAAGGAAGTTTCCAAAGGAATTTTTATACGTTAAAGTAGACTTAAAGGATCTTGGTGGAGAGGAGGGGGTCACGCTAAGACTGCCTTTTGCCCTTAGCAAAGTATTAACATCGAGGCAGCAGAGTTCCTAGAGGAATGTCACCATGCCTGTTTCAAGGACTTGTCAATGGGCTGTAGGTAGTAAGAAAATTTAACTGTGTTTACATACATTCCCTTCTGGAAGCTAGGTTACTGATAGCTTTGTTCTTGTAAACTGCTAAGACTTTGTAAACCGAAGGAGACTCAAGTCTTGCAGGATTGTGGTATCTATAGGTTAACTGTTTCTTTGTCCTTTAGGGCAGCCAGGAGTGCCTGAGGAATGTTGGATACATCCCAGGGGGAGGGGGTTGCAGGGTGTCAGCTTCTGCTTTGTCCTCTGCTTGCCTTCTGTTCCCTCATCATCAGTGAGTAGGTAATATTTGGGCAATGACTTGAAGGGGGTGAGGGAGTAAGCCATGCATGTGTCTGCAGGAAGAATGTTCCATGCAGAGAAACAGCATGGGCAAAAGCTGAGAGTGTACTATGTGACATGGAAGGATGGCTAGCTAGGAGGCCTAAGAGAGCAACTCCATCGGTCTGTCTATGAGACCAGAAATCTCCGCTATTTACCCACATTGCTTGTTCCGGGTGTCCTGGAAAACAGAGCCTGAGGCAAGGCTGAAATGCTAATGCTTTCACGGGAGGGATAATCCAGGGCAGTTAACGGGAGGACAGAGAAGTGCTTGAGATTCAACCGTGAGATGAATCCTTGTGGCAGTGGTTTCCCAACAAACTACAGGGGAGACACAGCTGGCTCTTTCAGGGGCACCCACTTGGCCCGGTGGCTAAATGGAAGAACTGTGCCTCATTACAGTACATCAGAGGGGACGGGGACAGGGAACTTATCTGGTGACTCTCTGCCACTTCCCATCTCCCCACTGGTCAAAGTTTGCCCCAGGGACATTAACCCCCCTGCATTTCTACATCTAAAATCCCTGCATTTTATTATATGTAAAAGTAAAGTATATCACAAACAAACAAAAACAAAAAATAGTTTGATTCTTCAGTCTAGGTCCACATAGGAAGTTGATGTGCAGCAGAGCTAGCGAGGAAGAAACTTCTATTGATCTAAGCCAGCAAGCTTTTGGGGTCTGCTTTTATTGCACTACAACCTAGCCTCTCTTGACCCGTGCGGGGATTTGCTGCCCCATTAGCACACTCAAGGACAGGAGAAGTTGTCCAGTAAAGAAATCTGTTTGATGTTATTAAATCCAGTGTTTCTCAAACTATTTTGACTACTGAATCCTCTTCTCACAGAGCACCTTAATATTATGGATGTAGTCCAACAAAACACAATCTGTATCTTCCACCTCAAGGAGATTGGGAAGCACACTCTTTTCTAGAATAATAAAAATATTCCTAGCTCTTAGCATTTTGGGATATGAATGATGTCACATGCACATTTATGCCCAAATTATGGACTCCCAGCACATCATGGTTGCCCCTTCACCAATCCCTCTAATGTCCCCGGGACATCACAGGACAAGTGTCTTACAGGTATTCAAGAAAGGCCCACATTCTTCTGAGTCATCCTTGTTGTCAAGTACCTCATCCCTGACAGTTGCCAAGTAGGCACCTGTTTCTCTTCTGTGAACTGTCATTCTCCATTAGTGGCCACTCCAGGCCCTTCAGTGCCAGGGCTATATGGCAGAGAAGGGGTGGAGGAAGTGACCCCTTCTTGGGCCCGGCATGACAGAGTCTCTGATGACTGGAGTCCCTTCAGCTTTAGGCCCTGACCCCTTTATTTCTAGGGTCTCAGAACGCTCATCAGATCAGACACAGGGCAGATACCAGGCCAAAGATCTGTGTCCCTTTGCCCCTCTTTCCAGGGGTTTTTCCTTCTCTTTTTGCCCCCAAATGAGAGGCACCTCAAATCAACTCAAGTAAGACCAGGATGGCAGGAATTGGTGGATCTTCTGACCTTACTCCTGGTTTGGGACTCAGCAGGGACACCTTGCTTCATGAGGGCCCTTCATGCCTTCTCTACAGCTCCTCAGTAAGTCCAGTCACAGTAATGATGGGAGTTGAAAGCCACAACTCTGTTGTCATAAGGGCATTGAAAGTCGGTGATCGTTCTCATATCCAACTTGAGAGCACCAAACCACTGGACTGAGGTGGTGATCGATGTTCCCAGGCAATAGCTCAGAAGGCAGCAGAGGACTTTTTGCAGTATTTGAGTATCCAGACTCATCTACAGGGAAATCTCTGAACTTCTTCCCACCACAGAAGTCATGTTGGAATTCTCAGCCTCGGTCCCACTAAGTCCCTGTGGGAAAGAAAGACTTCAGGTGGGTAGTGGTGAGTCTATGATGGAAAGAGAGGGACAAAGATGGGAGAGGTGGTAGGGAGGATGAGGAGGGGATAAATCTGATTCTGAAAACAGCTTGAGATTTAAAATGCAACTGGAAATCAGACCTGGAGGCAAATTCACTAAATGATTGATGAGTGAATTCAGTAATTAAATCCCTAGTTCCAGGGGCGCCTGGGTGGCTCAGTCGGTGAAGCGTCTGCCTTCAGCTCAGGTCATGATCTCGGGGTCCTGGGATCCAGCCCCACATCGGGCTCCCTGCTCAGCGGAGAGCCTGCTTCTCCCTCTCCCTCTGCTGCTCTCCCTGCTTGTGCGCGTGCTCTCTCTCTCTGTCAAATCAATAAAATCTTAAAAAAAAAACAAACCTAGTTTCTTTTAATATGATTTTTCCCCAGAGAATAATCAACGAAACTCTAAAAAAAAGTGTTTGCCAAAGCTATCTCATATTTAATTTTCCCTAATTCTGTGCCATGCACAGAGGAAGAAAAGGAAAACAGAGGCTTTGACTTCATGGTTTCTATTTATCCAGTGAGATGGCCAGATTCACAGCCTGGAACAAGGAGGGGAACCATTGTCTTGCCTGATACAGAGGTGAATTTTGTGGCTGTTTTGATTATAATTTTTGGTCCAGTTTCAAAATTCTTCCCTATGGAACTTACTTGAAAGAACTTGGCCCAAGGCATCTGGAGTGATGAAAGTTTTTTATAGGCATGCTTCTCAAGCAAACACAAGTTACTGCTTTCCCTGGCAAAGCATTGCCTTTGTGACAGTGGATGAGGTCTTTCGCTCTCAAAGGCAGAAGTGGGATAAATGGGGCACTGTGGATTGGGCTATCCCTCTCAGATATGTAGGGGTGGCTGGTGGAGTCCGCAGGTGTTCGGGAATGGTGAGAACTCAGGGTAAGTCCTTTGCATTGAACTCTTCCCAGAAGGGATTGCCCTTCGGCAGAACGTCACGTGGGGTTGCTTCTCACCCTAGATCTCAGTTTCCTCATTCTTGAAGATTTCTACAGAAGAAATCCATCTCCTGCTTTCACCTGCTCTCCACACCCCCTTAAGTGGGTCCTCCAGAAGACGCAGTGGCGAGCCAGCCAAGGACACTTTGTTCTGATGTCCCCTACCAACTGCACCTTCATGCAGGACTCCTCCGGCACTCTGCCTTTGAACTCGTGTCTAGGGGCGGGCACGAGTCCACTGAACCGGCTCACATGCCTGAGTGAGTCGATCATTTTCTCTCATTGTTATTAACTCATCAGGGTGGCGTTTGTGATAAGAAGTGGAAAAGCATGGAAGACCTAGTGACATCAGGAAGTTACTCTTTGATTGCCTGGAATGACTGTTTTCTCTTAATATGCATTGTTTATTTGAAAATATGTATCTACATCTCCTAACTCTAGATACTATTTGACCACACTTGGTGCCCTGTCAAACTGGTGATTGACATATAGTATCCGCACAGAAAAGTTCAAATTCCAGCTTTATTATTTAGTAAGTTAGTTACCTTGGGCACCTTACATAACTTTTCTGTGCTATCTGTAAAACAGGAACAATAAATCATCTGCCTCATAGGGTTAGGGATTAAATGAGTTAATGCATACAGAATACTATAAATAGTGCCTGGCACATAGAACACACTCTGTAAATGTTAGATAATATTTTCATTCAAATGTATTGAAATTAATTACCACTAGTGCCATAAAAGAGTTGTATGTTTTACTGGAAAAGAAATAGAAAGTTTCGGGGCACCTGGCTGGCTCAGTCAGTAGAGCACACAACTCTTGATCTAGGGGCTGGGAGTTCGAGCCCCACGTTGGGTGTAGAGATTACTTAAAAATAAAATCTTAGGGGGAAAAGAAGAAGTAGAAAGTTTCCCACATAATCCAGGGAGGCCATTAGATAAGCACTACAAGGGGGTCTCTGGGTAGGAGCGAGGTAGCAGCTGGCATATGGGATCTCAGTCTCCAGCTATGCAAATCAAAGCTAATTCTTGAGAACTTGAATGTGCAAATCAAACCAGAATGTCAGTGCTCTGAGATATTTCTAGAAGAGTGTGAAACATACATAGACTCAATATAAATGACAGTTGTTGCTTTTACCTATTAATTAATTAATTTATTTGGCTAGTGAAGCTAGCGACATCTCTTCCATTATGTTAGCTGATATCAGTTGTAGTGAATTTCTTACAAACTCTATAGATTTTTACAGTCTAGCCCTTGGCAAACACTGTTGTAGAAATTGACATAGATATGGATGTCAGCAACTAGGTCTGGATTCGGTAAATACTCAGTGGGGGAGGAAGAGCTGACAAAGAATAACAGAGGAGTCACTGTGTAGGAAGTTCAAAGACATGCAAAGCTGGACCTCATTCCAGTGGTGTGGGCCACTGACTGGAATTTCTTTTCTTAAAGATTTATTTATTTATTTGAGCAGGAGAGGGGCACAGGGGGAGGGAGAGGCACAAGCAGACTCCATGCTGATAGCAGAGCCCGATGCTGATGCCGATGTTGGGGCTCGGTTCCATGACCCTGAAATCACGACCTGGGCCAAAGCAGAGTCAGACGCTTAACTGACTGCACCACCCAGGTGCCCCTGGAATTGTTTTTTAATGTTAAATGTCAGCAAATACATTTCCTGTGTCCGATCTTCTAGTTTAGTGGGATGCAACTCCGGCTGTATATTAGAATCACCCGGAGAACTTTAAAAACATACAGATGTACAGAATACAGAAATTCTGTTTGTCTGGCAGCAGGGCCCAGATGTTTGTTTTTCTTCAGCCCCCCAAGTGATTCTAATGTGCAGTCCGAGTTGGAAAATATTGTTCCTTCTGAGTGTCCACAGTGACAATACTGGTGATGTCTCCTGAGGGGTTGTGTCCTCCGGTGCGGTCAGAGGAAAGGTCCTGAGTTGTTTCTGTGGAGTCTGTCTGCTTTGGTCAAGAAAGGCTCCAAACACTGGCTCAACTGGTTTTTATCTGGTACATTTTCTCTCATACCTATAACCTCAGAATATTCCAGGCTATTTTAAGCCTTCCTGTGGTTTCTAAAGCACAATACTTTCCAAGCTGAAGACACCATTTCAAATCTTACGGGCTATGTTTCAATCTAGAGAAGAGCTTAAGAGAACTACACCAATTTGTAACTGGACATTTTCTTATTGATGAAAAAAGGTACATAAAAATGCATCAAACTGTAAAGCCCTTCATAAAAGAGCAAAATTGTTTCTTATGTTGCTACAACCTGTGGTGTAAACTGCAGAAAGGTAGAAAAGAGCCAAGAAATTATCACTGTATTTGGACAGGGGAACATGTGAATTTGAATTTCTGGCCCAGCCACTTCTTAGCTGCGGGTCCTTGCCCTCTCTAGGCAGATGTTTCATGAAAGATGGGAGCATCAGTAGACCTCAGAAATTTTGTAGATTAAAGGAGTTAGTGTAAATGGTGCCTGGCGAGGAGTGAGTCCTGAGTAAATGGCAGTTACCCTCCTGTATTAGTCAGCTAAAGCTGTGATACTGCTGCCTAACAGATAAGCCCCTCCCCAATCATAGTGGCTTTACTAAAACAAGACTTACTGTTCCCACCATGTGTCCAGGGGCCAGTTATGGCAGCTCTGCTTAAGGCTATGAATCAGAGCGAGGCCTGTTCCACATGTGTCTCATTCTGAAATCCGCAGCTTCCTGGGGCATGCTCTTCTCAGAGGAGATAAGGGAAGTGCAAGAAAAGTCTGGCAGAAATTTGCAGTGCCTTTTAGCATCCTGGATCCGAACTCATTCATGAGCACCTCTGCCCACTTGCCCTTAGCCAGAGCAAGTCGTATGGCCAAACTCAAAGTCAATGGGACAGAGAAGCATAATCTACCTCATGAAGTATAGCACAGGGAAGGGAATAAAAGGAAGAATTGTGAACCAATAATACATTCTACCACACTTCCTTTCTTTTCTGCGGGGTGCCAACAGAGGACGAAAGAAGGGGAGGGAAGTAAATAGTTGGTTCCCATAGGAACTCTGTCTTGTACCTTATTTGTGAGAGCTTGTCGGGCCGCCTTTGCAGAGGTGGTCCAGCATTCACCCAGGGGAAGAAAAGCCATTCTCTGGTGCAGCATCTTCCTGATGCCTCCCTGCCTCCAGGTGTTTGTGATGAGAGATAAACTATTCAGAGGCAGTCTAGAATTCACCAGAAGCCTTTTTAAATATCGCGTGAGTCAACACATCTAAATTGATTTTAGGAAGATAAACAGAAGGAATATATGATGAAATTCAGAGAAACAGACCATGCTATATACCAGCTGTCAAAATAGCCAGGTCTTTGTCGTAATTCAACCCCTTCTCTTTACCCTTTTCACATCTCTGTAATGTATAGGCACCATCTCTGAGTGTTTGCTCTAAATGACACAATCGCTTTCCCCATATATAATGGTGGTAGGCTAAGAGCCCTTTGTTTGAATTCTAACGTTTCATTTGGATTTCAAAACTGGGTGACTAGGCAGCCCAACCTCTCCTACCTAACCAGATTCTGGCCAAACATGTAGTGTGGTTAATAGAATTACCAGCTAGGCCCTTGCGTATTCACTAATTGCAGGAGGATCTTAGTGAGTAACTCAAAGGTGTTTAACCAAACATAATTGTCATAATGGAGGATAATTCAGGAAGTATTTCAAGATATTGAAGCTGTAGGAAAGTCATCCCCCTGAAGATCTTTGTGGAAGGATATTTAGTAACAGCTGTGGGAGCAGAGGGTGGTGGGCAGGGCTGAGTCGCACCATTACAATCTCAGACAAGCTACAAAACTGCCATTCTCCAGGAAAGGTCCCTGGACCACTAACATCATAATCACCCAGAACTGTTTGTTAAAAGTGCAGATTCCCAGGTAAACCCCCAGACTTAATGAATCAGAATCTCTGGGTGCAGGACCCAAGAATCTCCATTTCTATGCATGCCAAAGTTTTTGTATAACATCCGATGTAGACAGATGTCTGGCACATCTTTGATTTCAAATATCAGTTATGGAAAATGTGAAGTTTTTATAATACCAGATTAATCACTCTCACAGATGAATGCAGGGAAAGGATTTTTCCCATTATTATTTTTACTAAACTTTTTTAAAAACCAAGTTTGTTAAAACTTTTGACCAGGGTGCTACTGTAATAAGATTAAAAACAAAAACAAAAACAAAAAACAACCTGAACACTAGAAACCGTATTTTTCATTATGACCTGTAAAAGAATCATTTTCCTCCCATTTTCTCAAATACTGATGGCCTACAAAACTTACATAAACATTGTTGGAAGAAAGAAAAGCAAGTTAAGACAAAATTATTGTGAAACATAGGAGAAGGTTTTATCTGTGTGTTAAATTTAGTATTTTTTCTAATGGATAGATGATAAACTGCCTTTTTATAGTGTTTTAGGTACAAGAATTATCTACAACGAAGGTAGTATGACTACCTAAGTCAGAATTATCTTTTGTTTTCCACTTGGTAAATTCATTTTTATATTTTTCTCTGTGTGCATGAGATCACAAAAAGCATTAACTGCTCCCATAAATGAATGAAACGGGAGGATGATTTTGAGTGCGGAGAGAAATCTAGAAACCACAAATAAGAACAACTCGATGGACTCCTTTCTCCCTTTTCTACCTCCTTCCACCTCCTGTTTATTACATTTAAGGTTCAAGGCCTTCATCTTGATGGCTTCCCGCTTCCAACCGTGTGGAAAATGAATTTGAACCATTTGGAAGATTCTGAAAGCTTCTTACTGTAATCACTGAACACGAAGATGCAAAAAGGTGTGGGTACATATGTTTCCCAGATTAAGAATTTACTGGGATATTGAAATAAATCTCTTCCATTATCTCACCTTTAATCCAATTAGCAAATATAAGTCACTCTAAAAGACTCTGGTCACCATTGCTTAGAGAGGGAACAATCTAGAAAAGAAATGCAAAAGGGACATTTTCAGCACCTTCAGTGAAATTTCAGGACTAATTTCAGAACTACTTTAGGAAAGATCATGATAAGGCTCGTGCACTTAAGCCTTTTATGTACTTGGGCTTGGAGGTTTTTCACTTCATTTTATGACAAGTAAAGATATTGTCTGAGTAGCAAGGGAAAAATCACCTCCAAAGTGATTTCAAGGGAAAGATCTTCCTTGACCAACGGGGCTGAAATGTCAGGGGGTCAAATATGTTCATCAAGCACTTAATGCTATTTTGAAGTTTCCTAAACTATTTGCCTCAACGTATCCTCTAGCATTTTTCAGAGAGGTCAAGGGTTTAAGAGGCCCTGGGGTTTAAGCTAACATTTCTTGGTTTACAAACGGATCTCATGTCAAAGGTTGAGTGTGCTCCTGGTGAACATATAAGGGCCCCATCTGTTTGGCTACCCGGTGATTTCACCTGCAGCATCCAGCAAGTTGGGGTATTATTACAGCGCTCCTGAAGTAAGGATCTGATTGTAACCTGATTCTACTTTCTCTTGGTAGCAATTAATACTCTGAAAATAGAATAAGCACCCACAAAATGACACCGTAACATTCAGACAGGCAACAAACTCTGCTTTTGTGGTAAAAGGTATTGAGAATCATTTCTGGTTTTGGTACACATCTCCGCATAACTAAACTTCAGATTTCTCCACCAGCATCTTGATGCCTTTTTCTTTTTTTAAGATTTATTTATTTATTTATTTTAGAGAGAGAGAGAGAGAGTGCACGGGGGAGAGGGGCAGAGAGAGAGGGAGAGAGAGAATCTCAAGCAGACACCCTGCTGAGCACAGAGCCCAAAGTGGGGCTCGCTCTCAGGACCCCGAGAAAATGACCTCAACCAAAATCAAGAGTCGGATGCTTAACCGAGTGAGCCATCCAGGCGCCCTGATGTTTGTTTCTAAAACGAATCTTGCACCTTGAAATTGGTCTGCACGGATACTTCACTTAATCAAGAGTGAAAGATTTTTACCCTAATTTATTCATTTTAGTAAAGCTACTGCCCAAAGGACAGTAATGATCCAGGTTGGGCATTTTGCATTTAATTGAGCTGAACGGGACTAAAACAATAGGTAACTTTTATCGAGCACTTTTTTTTTTAAGATTTTTTTTTTTTTTAATTTATTTATTGGACAGAGAGAGATGCAGTGAGAGAGGGAACACCAGCAGGGGGAGAGGGAGAGGGAGAAGCAGGCTTCCCGCTGAGCAGGGAGGCCAATGCAGGACCCTGGGATCATGACCTGAGCCGAAGGCAGACGCTTAACGACTGAGCCAGCCAGGCGCCCCTTTATCAAGCACTTTTATCGTGCCAGCTAATATTCCTTCAGACTCTCCCTATAAAGAAGGTACTTTTATTATCCCCATTTTTCAGGTGAGGAAACTGAGGTTAAGTGACTTAAGTCATCTTAAGTCAAGGTCAGATAGTTAGGGATGAAGCAATGCTAGGGTCTGAAACCAGGTGATGTGGTAACTCAAGTTTCTCTATCTGAGATAAAGTAGCAGAAAGACAGCTACTACTTTTTGTTTTTTAATAAAAGTAAGGGAAATGGTGAACAATGAAATTACAATTCAAAGAGAGTCAGGGGCGCCTGGGTGGCTCAGTCAGTTCAGCATCTGCCTCTTCAGCCCAGGTCTTGATCTCAGGGTTGTGAGTCACCTACGGATCTAAAAACTAAATGTTCTAGACCTGCCAAAACATTGGAGTGACTTAGATAAAAGTTGTGGAGTTGTATTATTTCTGTCTTGGGTCTATGAGATCTCGGCAAATAAATATAATCCAAGAGAGAGATTCGGTGGGAATCATTTGCTTTTCCCTCTCTGCAGACCCCACATTCAAGTGACAGGAAAGACCTAAAAGGGAGCGTATTCTACAAAACTAAATAGTGGGTGTCAAACTGAGTGCGGCCAGTCCTCTGGAATTGCTTGAAACTCTCCAGTGAGTAGCAAAGGGAATTTTCCTCTCACCTGCTGGTGCTCCCCAGCTGATGCCCTATCCCCAGTCTCTCTTAGCCAGTGTGCTTCTTGGAGCTGGATGGAGCATCCTTAAAGAAATGGGGTTCCTCTACCTCACTACTTCTGAATATATATATATATATATGTATATGTATATATATATATGTATATGTATATATATACATATACATATATATGTATATATATATATATATATATAAACAAGTTTGGGAAGGTTTCTAGAGTCTGTAAAACATGGGCCAATTATAAGAGAGAGATTGGTTTGAGAGAAAGACAGAGAGAGAGTGAGAGAGAAGATATGAAATGACCCTGAAGGCCCTTGGGGGTGTATTGCCATCAGAAAAGCTTTTAAAAACCAATCACTAATTCAATATGATTAATTCTTTTAAAGCAGCTTGTAGAGTGTTTCCTGAGCAGCATAGGAGGTCACTTCAAACAAAGTAAATAAACCACAGCTAATGTGCTGACATTTTAAAGAGAAAAAACAATTGCTAAAAATGTCCATCCAATTTCCATTACTTACTCCAATCATTAGAAACAGGGAATGTGTTTATCGATCTAAAGTTACTCAAACAGTATTTTCTTTATTCAAATGGATTTAGCCAGAGGGAAATTCAAGAGTTTGCCTCACAAGAGAGAAAGAGGAGAGAAGGATTCTTCAGGTGAGAAGCGGTGGTGTCTTGGCCCTAGAGCAGCTCGCCTAAGAGGGGTAGCCGGTGTTCTACTGAAGCAAAGCCACTTTTGCTTCTAATCACGATGAGTGTCCTGGAGACTCAAAGTAGGTCTGGAATTAGCAACATCAGCAGCATCTGGACACACGTTCGAACTGTAGTCTCTCAGGCCCCACCCCAGACCTGACTGAATCAGAATCTGCATTTTAACAAGACGTTCCATGGTCCCTATCCGTACTAGTGTTTGAGAAGCCCTGGTCGAGGCCAACACAAATGGTTATCGGAAACATTTGATAGAAAAGAGAGCTGGTTAAGAAAAGGAGAAAATACTGTGTAATAAAAGCACTGTTCTTCAAAGATGTATTGGTGGTGATAAAATTGCTCCCCGTCCACTAACCCTGCCCTGAAGTAAAAACTCAAGGGGCCCTATGGCCACAGAGCCCCACATACGAACACGAAAGCCAAGTGTGAGCTTGTTAAGTGATATCCAAGATGCCAACTGGAGGCGGGCTTCGAAGGACAAATCTTAGTCTAATTATTACACAGAAATGATTTAAAAGCAGTTTTCATGGCTCAGGTTACCAGCCACACAGAGCTTGCCAAGGCGGTAGAGAACTCTAAGGACTAAGATGCATTTGGTCTTGGAGGGACGGAGTTTGGGGAAATTCAGCTTGAGTAAGCAGCGAGTTTCTACGGGGCTAGGCAAAGATGCCGTCTCGGAAGACGGATGTGAAACATCTGGACCAGGTTTGGCCGCTGTGTGAAAACGTTCACACCCACAGCATAATTGGGAAAATTTCCCTTCTCTCGCCTTTGTTTGATATCAAGTGGACAAATTTCATTTCTCTCTTTGGATGGTTTTATTCAACTGTCCTGTAAGAGGAAAAATTGTTTTCCCCACTTTTCCACGTGTGCTCCCCCTGAATATTTCAGTGCTTATTCCCAGGCTTTATCTGGAATTGGCATGCGGACACTCATCCCACAGGTGGGAGCACGGCAGGCACTGGCTGAGGCTGCAGAAATAATGAGCTAAACATAGACAAAGGGGGGCACCTGGGTGGCTCAGTCCGTTAAGCATGGGCCTCTGGATTTCACCTGGGTCGTGATCTCAGGGTCATGACAGGGAGCTCAGCATCCGCTCAGTGAGGAGCCTGCTGGAGAGTCTCTCCCTCTGCCCCGCCCCCTGCTCGCCTGCGCGTGCGCACACACGTGCTCTCGCTCGCTCTCAAAATAAATAAATCTTTAAAAATATATAAAAATTAAAACAAAATACAAATAGACAAAGGGCCCGTACGTCTAACCCGTCAGATGACCATACAGGCTTACCAACCAGAACAGCTTCACAGGGGACCGCTTCTGCCTCAGGCTAACTCAGCCCAAATCTCTGTTTAGCAAACTCACTACTTTTTTTAACGAAAGAGAAAGTGTGCGTGTTTTAAAACCAAGAAAAAAAAATCTATTTTCCTTCCCGGAAGCAAATCCACATTTTGTTCTTTGGAAAACAACACTGAGCACTTTCATTTAAGAATTCCCGACTGTAGCGACTCTTTGCTGGTCTTTACAGGTCATCTCGGAACCAGGGTTTAAATAAAATGGACTACCCAAATCAATACTTTTTTTAATGCTGAAACTGGTGTCTAGTTTTGCCGGGTGGATGAAGTCGGGCTTGAGAAATACAAGCCTAACTCTCATTCTAGTCGAGCGACAACCTAGAAGACACAAACAAAAACTGCCTCAAAGCGATTCATTGGTGCCTACCTGGCGTCTTTGTGGTGCAAAGGTAGTTGTCATTACCGTCCATTTACCTGCCGGAGTGCCCTTGGCATTTGAGGAGCAAAGAGGTGATAGTGTTACCATGTTTGCAAAACTATGAGGGAAAGGCTGATAAATAATTTATAACCGCCTTCACAGCAAAGAACACATTTGTGGGAGCATTTGGAGGCTGCTATTTGCACAGTCGGTTAACAATTCACAAGGTATGATAGGTTGCCTCCAGGATGGTCCCCAGGGATCTCCCGATATTGTGAAATCCTTTTCCCTGGAGTGGCTGCTTCTAATGAACAGAATAGTGCACAAGGGGTGATGACTTGAGACTTGGTCATAAAGGGCAGTGAGGTCTCTCTCTCCCCCTCCTTCCCTCTCTCCCTCTCTCACGCGTTCACCATCATCATCATCACCATCGCCACCGTCATCATCATCATCCACTCCGGGGCTGCCAGGTGTCAGCAGCCCTGTGGAGGGACCTGCATGACAAGGACCTGAGACCTCTGGCCAACTGCCTGGTGAGTATTTGTGGAAGGGGCTCCTCTGGCCTCATCAAGTCTCAGACGCCCGTTGTCCCAGCTGACACCTTGAGTGTAGCCTTGTGAGAGACTGTGAGCCGGAACCATCCAGCCAAACCATTCGTTTGCTGATTCTTTACTCACAGGAATTATGAGATAATAAATGTTCACCGTTTTAAGATGCTAACTTTCGGGGTAACTGGCTACACAGCAATGGATAACTAACACACAGGGGTATTATGCTTCTCCTAGATCACTCAGCAGGTTATTTATTGAGAA
The DNA here is from genome assembly GCF_024610735.1 of Ursus americanus. NCBI lineage: Eukaryota > Metazoa > Chordata > Mammalia > Carnivora > Ursidae > Ursus > Ursus americanus. The sequence continues at coordinate 107,750,437 of NC_142164.1, forward strand.
ACTGCCACATGCCAGGCACTGCCTAAGCAGCGGTTAATCATCTACCGAACATAAGAAACCTCTGTTAAGGCAATCCTGGTTTCTGGGCACTATATACATAGCATACAGAGAAGGATTTTACCCTTGGGAATGTGTGTTTTTGGTAGTAATCTTTGGAAATTCAACCTACCACCCGTAGTTACTACTATCAATTTGCTATTTATATATTTGTGGCTCAATGAATATTTGTAGATCGAATGCTTCTCTGTAAATTGTGCCCACCTGTGTACTTTGAAAAGGGAGATGACACTATAAGCCTCTGTCCCTGCTATGGACTGCATGGTTGTGTGTCCCCCCTGCCCTTCCCCCAATTAATAGAGTGAAGCCTAACTCCCAAGGTGACGCTATAAAGAGATGGGGTCGTGGGAGGCGATTAGGTCATGAGGGTGGGAACCTTCATGAATGGGATTAGTGCCCTTATAGAAGAGACCCCAGAGAGCTCCTTTACCTCTTCTGCCGTGTGAGGACACAGCGAGAAGACAGCCATCTACGAACCAGGAGGGGGGCTCTCACCAGACACTGAACCTGCCGGCACCTTGATCTCAGACTTCCCAGCCTCCAGAACAGTAAGAAATAAATTCCTATTGTTTATAAACCACCCAGTCTAGAGTGTTCTGTTATAGCAGCCTGAACGGATCAAGACACTCCTCTACCTTATATATCCACTCAATCGCTAGGTCTTTCCAAATTCTCCTTTCTGTGCATCATTCATGTTCTGTCCTTCTTTGCCGTCTCTTTTCCATTGTTTTAAATCAGACCATTTCATCAGCAGCAGTGCCTTACTTTCTTGGTATCGCTGCCTCTAGTCTTGCTGCCTTCCCCTCACACGGTATGCCTCACACTGCCAACAAAGGCATTTTTTCTAATATGCAAATCCTATCCTGTTTTCATCTTACTTACAATCGCTAGATAGTTCTAGAAGTTTTGTATGGATTTGTGAGAGATCCCTGCCCTGACATCCGCTTTTATCTCCCACCATTCCTCCTGTTGCCTTTTGTTCTCCAGGAATATTGAATGATTTGTAATTTCCTGAATGTGTTGATCAGGCCTCCGTGTTTTAATCCATGCTATTTCTATTGCCTAGAACATGGGTTTATCCACTGTTAGTGGAGAACTCTCATTCCCTACTACTGAGTTTCCTTTCCATGTGAGGGGACTGTGTTTTTTTTAAGATTTTTTTATTTCTTTATTTGAGACAGAGAGAGAGAGCTTGCATGTGTGCACAAGTCGGGGGGAGGGGCAGAGGGAGAGAGAGAAGCAGACTCCCTGCTGAGTGGGGAGCCCGACCTACGGCTTGATCCTGGTACCCTGAGATTATGACCTGACCGAAGTCAGATGCTTAACCGACTGAGCCACTCAGTTGCCCCTCCTTGTGAAGGGACTTCTATTAGTGTAACACTCCTGCTCTCTCCACCTCTGGGCTTGGGGAGGAGTGATTTACCTGATTAGTGAATTTGGGAGAGATGTATTGAACTGGCCCAAGCCAATTTGGCTATTCTTTACTGGTGAGGCTCTTTTGGTTCTAGCAAAGAAAAGTAGG